>NC_140998.1:160912485-161436451 GCF_052327205.1 Somniosus microcephalus
CAACACTGGCAGAGGGGAGAGGGTCTGCTAGCTTTCCCCTCCCTTTCCTCCCCCTTCCCCCCTCCTTGCCCCCACACCCCCTTACCTCCCCCTTCCCCCCTCCTTCCCCCACACCCCCTTTCCACCCACTTCCCCCCTCCTTCCCCCCACACCCCCTTTCCTCCCCCTTCCCCTCCTTCCCCCCACACCCCCTTTCCTCCCCCACCCCCTTCCCACCCCCCCTTTCCCCCCCTCCACACGCCCCCTTTCCCCCCTCCCACACGCCCCCCTTCCCCCACTTCCCACCCCCCCTTTCCCCCCTTCCCCACCCCCCCTTTCCCACCACCCCTTTCCCCCCTCCCACAAGCCCCCTTCCCCCCGCCCCCTTTCCCCCCCTCCCACACCCCCACTTCCCCAACCCCCTTTCCTCCCTCCCACACACCCCCCTTCCCCCCATTTCCCCACCCCCCTTTCCACACACCCCCTTCCCCCACTTCCCCCCCACACCCACTTCCCCCCCAACACCCCCTTCCCCCCACACCCCCATCCCACCCCTCACCCCCCCTCACACCCGCTTCCCACCCCCCTTTCCCCACATCCCACCCCCTTTTCCGCCCCTCCCACACACCCCCTTCCCACCCCCCCTTCCCCCCTTCCCACCCCCCCTTTCCCCCTCCCACACACCCCCTTCCCCTCCCCCCTTCGCACCCCGCTTCCCCCCCACCCCCCTTCCCCTCCCCACCACCCCCCGCCCCCTCCCCCCCACCCCCTTCCCCTCCCACCCCCCCTCCCTCCCCCTCCCCCCATCCCCTTCCCCTCCCCTTCCCCTCCCCCTCCTCCCCCACACCCCTTCCCCTCCCCCCTCCCCTCCCCCCCCTCCTCCCCCACACCCCTTCCCCACACCCCTTCCCCTCCCCCCCCTCCTCCCCCACACCCCCCCTTCCCCTCCCCCCTCCTCCCCCACACACCCCCTTCCCCTCCCCCTCTCCTCCCCCACACAATACAATACAATACAATACAAATTGCTTTATTGGCATGATAAGGTACATCTTATGTTGCCAAAGCATCAAAATACATTTATGGTTGAACACATAAACGCGTTCCATTCATACAGTGTATAAACAGGTATATCCCTGAGTTTATAAATATATTTTCGCCTTGTTTATATATATTCTTGTCTTAGTTTACTGGTTGTCCCTCTGTTCATGGCAAGCTGTAACATAGTGTGCCGCCAGTGTTACACAGCTTCTCTCCTCCCCCAGTAGGAATGGGAGTTTTTGGTTGTCAGTCAGATTTCTGAATTCAGGGCATATTTGTGAGAATTTTTGATAGAAATTCTCTCTGATGCCCTGATATTTTCCACAGCTGTGAGGAAGTGCATCTCTGTCTCAACTACTCCCTGACTGCAGTGAGAGCATATCCTGTCTTCTCTTGGCAGCCTGGTCTGCCTGTGTCTGCCTTTTTCGATCGCTAGGCTATGTTCGCTAAGTCTGTACCTTGTCAAGGTTCTTCTCAGTTTGTTATCCTTTACCATGGTCAGGTAATCAGCTATGTTGTATTGTCTGTTTAGGGCCAAGTAGCAATTGAGTTTGCTTTGGGTTTTTGTTGTTTCTGCCCAATATGACAGATATTTTTCCTTTTGCTTAGCGACGATTGTGTTGGGTCGAATTCTTTGTGTTACCCTGTCACTGTCCTGGGGCTGGTTATTGTTAGTATTGTTAGTAGTTACTTTATTGAGTCCCAGGACTAGTTGACTGAGGGTATTCTTCTTTATGGTCAGCTCTTGGCATTTCAGGGCGTCGTAGTGATAGCATTGGGAGTTGCTCATTTGTAGGTGATTCCAAAATTTGGTGGCTCTTTTTTGGATAGTGATTATTAATGGGTATTGGCCTAGTTCCGCCCTGCATGCGTTGTTTACTGTTTTCCTTTGAGTCCGGAGGATACTTTACAGAATTCCGCATGTAGGATCTCAATTGGGTGTTTGTCCCATTTTGCAAAATCTTGTTGTGTTAGTGGTCCCCAGACCTCACTGCCATAGAGTGCAATTGGTTCAATTACTGATTTGAAAATTTTGAGCCAAATGCTAATTGGGATTTCTATTTGGATTGATTTTTTGATGGCATAGAAAGCCCTTCTTGCTTTCTCTTTCAGTTCATTCACAGCCAGTTTGAAGTTTCCCGTAGAACTGATTTTTAAGCCCAAGTATGTGTAGTGAGTGGTTTGTTCAATTTTGGTTGTTCCTACTGTGAAATTTATTGTGGGTCCATGTTGTTTGGATCTTTGCTGAACACAAGACTTTGGTTTTTTGGGGATTTATTGTCAGGGCCCAAGTCTGGCAGTACGACTCCAGCAGGTCCAGTTCTGCTGTAGACCCTCCTTAGTTGGTGACAGCAGAACCAGGTCGTCGGCATAGAGGAGGAATTTAACCTTGGATTCATATAGGGTGAGGGCCGGGTGCTGTAGATTGTTCAAGTAGTTTTGCCAATCCATTAATGTAAATATTAAAGAGTGTCGGTGAGATTGGCGAGCCCTGCGTCACCCCCGCCCCTGTGGGAAGTATTTTGTTTGTTTGTCTCCAATTTTAACTGCACATTTGTTGTTTGTATACATTGATTTAATTACATCATATGTTTTACCTCCTACCCCGCTTTCGATAAGTTTCAGGAATAAACCGTCATGCCAGATGGAGTCGAAAGCCTTCTGGAAATCTACAAAGCATGCGTAGATTTTGCTTTTGTTATGGTGAACGTGTTTGTCAATTAGGGTCTGTAGGGTGAAGATATGATCGGATGTTCTATAGTTTGGCAGGAATCCAATTGGCTTTTACTCAAGACATTGTGCTCTTCAAGGAAGTTTATAAGTCTTTTGTTTATGATGCTACAGAATACCTTCCCCAGGTTACTGTTTACACAGATGCCTCGATAGTTGTTTGGGTCGATTTTGTCCCCACTTTTGTATATGGGTGTTATGAGTCCTTTGTTCCAGATGTCAGGGAAATAACCGACACTCAGAACCAAGTTGAAGAGTTTTAGGATAGCCAGTTTCAGTTTGTCGTCTGCGTGTTTAATCATCTCGTTTAGTATGCCGTCTGTCCCGCAAGCTTTTCCTGGTCGCAGGTCCTTGAGTTTTTCAAGAAGTTCTTTTTCTGTTATTATGGCGTCTAGCGGGTTTTGGTTATCTTTTATGGCCATTTCAAGCTTTTCAAGTTTTTTGCGTATTTGGTGTTGCTCTGGTCCTAGTGTGTTTTTCTGGGTATAATTTTTCAAAGTGGTTTACCCATGTGTCCCCATTTTGAATGGACAAATTGTCGTGTTGTTTTTTGTGTAGTGTTTTCAAGTTGTCCCAGAAACAATTCGACTCAATGGATTCCTCCATGGAGCTGAGTGTATTCTTAATAAATTGCTCTTTTTTGTCCTGAGTGTGTTTCTGTATTGTGTTAGCGTCTGACAATAAGTAAGGCGTAATTCCTCGTTTTCTGGATGTCTGTGTTTTGGTTTGATAGTTTTCTAAGTTTTTTCCTCATGTTATGGCAATCATGGTCAAAACCATTTTTCATAGTTTTTTGTTTTGGGTTTGTTCTTGCGAGCTTTCTTCCTTCCTTCCCCTCCCCCCCACACACCCCCTTCCCCTCCCCCCTCCTCCCCCACACACCCCCTTCCCCCCTCCTCTCCCCCACACACCCCCTTCCCACCCCCCTCCTCCCCCACACACCCCCTTCCCCCTCCCCCCTCCTCCCCCACACCCCCCCTTCCCCTCCCCCCCTCCTCCCCCACACACCCTCTTCCCCTCACCCCCCTCCTCCCCCACACAACCCCTTCCCCTCCCCCCTCCTCCCCCCACACACCCCCTTCCCCCTCCCCCCCTCCTCCCCCACACACCCCCTTCCCCTCCCCCTCCTCCCCCACACACCTCCTTCCCCTCCCCCACACACCCACTTCCCCTCCCCCCTCCTCACCCCACACACACCCCCTCCCCTCCCCCCCTCCTCCCCCACACACCCCCTTCCCCTCCCCCCCTCCTCCCCCACACACCCCTTCCCCTCCCCCCTCCTCCCCCACGCACCCCCTTCCCCCTCCCCCACTCCTCCCCCACACCCCCCCTTCCCCTCCCCCCCTCCTCCCCCACACACCCCCTTCCCCTCCCCCCTCCTCCCCCACACACACCCTTCCCCTCCCCCCTCCTCCCCCACACACCCCTTCCCCTCCCCCCTCCTCCCCCACACACCCCCTTCCCCTCCCCCTCCTCCCCCACACACCCCCTTCCCCTCCCCCCTCCTCCCCCACACACCCCCTTCCCCTCCCCCCTCCTCCCCCACACACCCCCTTCATCTCCCCCCTCCTCACCCACACACCCCCTTCCCCTCCCCCCCTCCTCCCCCACACACCCCCTTCCCCTCCCCCCTTCTCCCCCACACACACCCTTCCCCTCCCCCCTCCTCCCCCACACCCCCCCTTCCCCTCCCCCTCTCCTCCCCCACACCCCCCCTTCCCCTCCCCCCCATCTCCCCCAAACACCCCCTTCCCCTCCCCACACAACCCCCCTTCCCCTCCCCCACACCCCCCTTACCATCCCCTTCCCCTCCCCACACCCCCCCTTCCCCCTCCCCCCACACCCCCCCGTTCCCCTCCCCCACCCCCCCCTTCCCTCCCCCCTTCCCCTCCCCCCCTTCCCCTCCCCCCCTCCTCACCCCACACAGCCCCTTCCCTCTCCCCTTCCCCTCTGCCCTCCTCCCCCACACCCCCTTCCCCTCCCCCCTCCTTCCCCACACCCCCTTCCCCTCCCCCCTCCCCTCCCCCCCACACCCCCTTCCCCTCCCCCCTCTCCCCTCCCCCCCACACCCCTTCCCCTCCCCCCTCCTCCCCCCACACCCCCCTTCCCCTCCCCCCTCCTCCTCCACACCCCCTTCCCCTCCCCCCTCCTCCCCCACACCCCGTTCCCCTCCCCCCCTCCTCACCCCACACCCCCTTCCCCTCACCCCCTCCTCCCCCACACACCTTCCCCCTCCTCCCCCACACCCCCTTCCCCTCCCCCACACCCCCTTCCCCTCCCCCACTCCTCCCCCACACCCCCTTCCCCTCCCCCCTCCTCCCCCACACCCCCTTCCCCTCCCCCCTCCTCCCCCACACCCCCTTCCCCTCCCCCCTCCTCCCCCACACCCCTTCCCCTCCCCCCTACACCCCCCTTCCCCTCCCCCCTCCTCCCCACTCCCCCTTCCCCTCCCCCTCCTCCCCCCACACACCCCCTTCCCCTCCCCCCCTACACCCCCTTCCCCCTCCCCCCTCCTCCCCCACACCCCCTTCCCCCTCCCCCCCTCCTCCCCCACACACCCCCTTCCCCTCCCCCCTCCTCCCCCAACAACCCCTTCCCCACCCCCCTCCTCCCCCACACTCCCTTCCCCTCCCCCCCATCCTCCCCACACCCCCTTCCCCTCCCCCCTCCTCCCCCACACCCCCTTCCCACCCCCCCTTTCCCCCTCCCACATCCCCTTCCCCTCCCCCCCACACACCCCTTCCCCTCCCCCCACCCACACACCCCCTTCCCCTCCCCCCCACCCACACCTCCCCTTCTCCTCCCCCCCACCCCCCCCCCCCCTTCCCCTCCCCCTCCCCCTCACCCACAAACCCACTTCCCCTCCCCCCAACTCCCACCCCACACCCCCCCTTCCCCTCCCCCCCAACTCCCCCCCACCCACACACCCTCTCCCCCCTTCCCCTCTCCCCCTCCTCCCCCACCCCCCTTCCCTCCCCCCTCCTCCCCCACACCCCCTTCCCCTCCTCCCCCACACCCCTTCCCCTCCCCCCCTCCTCCCCCTCCCCCCCTCCTCCCACTCCTCCCCCACCCCCCCTTCCCAACCCCCCTTCCCCCCCTCCCACACCCCCTTCCCCTCCCCCCCCACCCACACACCCCTTCCCCTCCCCCCCACCCACCCCCCCCGTCCCCTCCCCTCCCCCCACCCCCCCCTGTCCCCTCCCCCTCCCCCCACACCCCCCCGTCCCCTCCCCTCCCCCACACACCCCCTCCCCCCACACACCCCCGTCCCCCTCCCCTCCCCCCACACCCCCCCGTCCCCTCCCCTCCCCCACACACCCCTGTCCCCTCCCCTCCCCCCACACACCCCGTCCCCTCCCCTCCCCCCACACACCCCTGTCCCCTCCCCTCCCCCCACCCACCCCCTTCCCCTCCCCTCCCCCCCACACACCCCCTTCCCCTCCCCTCCCCTCCCCCCACACACCCCCTTCCCCTCCCCCCAACTCCCCCCACCCACACACCCTCTTCCCCCTCCCCCCATACCCCCTACCCCCTTCCCCCCCACAAAGCTTCTTCCCCTCCCCCCTTCCCTTCCCCCCTCCCCTCCCCTTCCCCTCCCCTTCCCCCCTCCCCTTCCCCCTCCCTCTTCCCCACCCCCCTTTCCCCCATCCCCCTCCCTCTTCCCCCCCAACCCCCCTCCCCCCACCCCTTCCCCCCCACCTCCCCTTCCCCCCACCCCTTCCCACCCCACCCCTTCCCCCCCACCTCCCCTTCCCCCCCACCCCTTCCCACCCACCCCTTTCCCCCCCTTTCCCCCCCACCCCTTTCCCCCACCTCTCCTTCCCCCCACCACCCCTTTCCCCCACCTCCCCTTCCCCCACCACTTTCCCCCAGACTTTCCCCCACCTCCCCTTCCCCCCACCCCTTCCCCCCCACCCCTTTCCCCCCACCCCTTTCCCCCCCCACCCCTTTCCCCCCACCCCTTTCCCCCCACCCCTTTCCCCCCCACCCCTTTCCCCCCACCCCTTTCCCCCCCACCCCTTTCCCCCCACCCCTTTCTCCTTTCTCCCTTTCCCCTTTCTCCCCTTCCCCTTTCTCTCCTTCCCTCTCTCTCTACTTCCCATCTCTGTCTCTCTCTCTCCTTCCCTCTGTCTCCGTCTCTCTCTCCCTCTCTCTCTTCCCCTCGTCTCTCTCTCTCTCTCCCCCCAGTCTCTCTCTCTCTCTCCCCCCCGTCTTTCTCTCTCTCTCTCCCCCCGTCTTTCTCTCTCTCTCTCCCCCCCATCTTTCTCTCTCTCTCCCCCCCAGTCTCTCTCTCTCTCTCCCCCAGTCTCTCTCTCTCTCCCTCTCTTCCCCGTCTTTCTCTCCTCCCCCCAGTCTCTCTCTCTCTCTCTCCAACTCTCTCTCTCTCTTTTCTAACAACAACATGCCCTCAAAAAACCCTCGGCACCGCCGGGGACTCCAGCTAGTATATAGATAGATGAACATGGACCCCTAAATCTCTTTGCACCTCCACTGTTCTAGTTTAGCACCATTTAAAAATACTTGGATCTGTCCTTTTTTGATCCAAAATGGATGACTTCATTCTTATCTGTCACAGTTTTGCCCACTCGCTTAATCTATCAATGTCTCTTTGTAATTTTATCCTCCCATCTATACTACTTACTATGCCACCTTTGTGCCATTGGCAAACTTAGATTTATGGCTCTCTATTATGTTAGCTAAGTCACTAATAAATATAATAAACAGTTGAGGCCCCAGCACAGATCCTTGTGGGACACCGTTAGTCACTTCCTTCCAATTTGAGTACTTACTCTGTCTTCTACCGCCTAACCAATCTCCTAACCAGGTCAATAATTTGCCTTCAATTCCATAATGGCTTTAATTTGAGTTAACAGTCTCTTATGTGGAATCTTATCGAATGCCTTCTGGAAGTCCATATAAACAACATTCGTAGACATTCCACTGTCTATTACTTCAGTTTCTTCTTCAAAAAATTCAATTAGGCTTGTTAGACATGACCTACCCTTTGCAAATCTCTAATCAGCTCAAATTTCTCTAAGTGCTCATTCACTCTGTCCTTACTTATAGATTCAATAACTTCCCCACAACAGATGTTAGACTAACAGGTCTATAATTTCCTGGTTTTTCTCTCTCTCACCGTTCTTAAATAAAAGAATTATATTTGCATTTTTCAAATTTAAAGGGACAATTCCCGAATTGTGACAGCTTTGGAAGATTATGGCTAAAACATCTGCAATTTCCTCACCTACTTCCTTTCAAAACCTAGGGTGGCAACCAACAGGTCCTGTGGATTTGTCAGTCATTAGTGCCATTATTTTTTCTAATACTGTTTTCTCGCTTACATTAACTTTAGTGAGTCCCAGCCCTTCATTCATTATTAGTTTCCCTGGAATGTCAGGTATGTTATCCTCTTCCTCTACTGTGAAAACTGACACAAAGTGATTGCCACTTCCTTATTTTCATTTGCAGTATTACCCGCTCATGTTATTAAAGGGCCCAGATTACCCTTGACTACCCTTTTTCTTCAATTGTAAAAACTTTTTGTGTTAATCTTAATATCCCTTGCAAGTTTCTTTCTATATTTCCTTTTTACAGCTCCTACTATCTTTGTTTGTCTTCCTTTGCTGTTCTTTATAACTCTCCCAGTTTCCCCGGGTCTACACTATTCTTTGCACTTTTGTATGATCTTTCCTTTAGTTTTATATTGGCCCAGAAATTCGGGTCTCCACGGGTGAGTACGCACGGGGTACTCACCCGTAGGCCAAATGGAAGTGTCGGTTTCGTGCATGCACTGCGCATGCGCGGGAAACCGGCACGTCCGTTCCCCGAAAGAAGGGGTTCAGAAGTCGAACGCGTGCGCAGGAGAGGCTGCGCGTGCGCATCAAACTTACGTTTTTTTTGCAGGTTTTCCCGGGAGGGTAAGTCTCCAGAAGTTAAACATGTAAAAAGCAGGCACAAGGCCTGCTTTTTACAAGGTAAGTGGTGAATTAATTAAAATTAAAACATTTTTCCACCGGTTTATTATTTTTAAATACTTTAAAGGTAAGTTTATTTTTAGCCCCGTTAGAAAATGTAATTAATTTTTTCAAAAATTTAAATTATTGTTTAAAATAGTTATTTCATGTAATTTATAGTTTATTTTAAAAATGTGGTTTAAAAAAAAATTATTTGAAGATTTAGTGATGTTTTGGGGCTTATAGTATTTATAGGTTTGACAGGTCTTCCTGTCAAATTTATGAATGAAGCATTCCATGCTACCATTGGCTCTCCATGGCCCACGTGATCCCAGGGGACGCATCGAACTAACTGCGCCCCTGGGATACGCAAGCACTGCGCGCCGGCAGTTGGAGGAGGCCCAGGATCGCAATTCCACGGGGGCCCACAGCTCAACGGCCGGCGCGCAAGGTAAGTGCAGGTCGGGGGCTTGCACCCGCGGGAAGCCCCCGACCCGAATTTCTGGGCCATTAACTCTCACCTCTTTTGTCGACCATGGCTGTTTTAATTGGTAAGTAGAGTTTAGGGGTATATACTGGTATTAAGTTAAATTATTTTTGAACATCTCCCTCTGTTCATCTGTTGTTTTACCCGATAACAGTTTTGACCAGTTTGCTGTCCTCAGTCTCTGCCTCATCACGTTAAAGTTAGCCGTACCAAAATCTAGACTCTTCGTACATGTGTTATGTTTCTCCTTTTCAAACTTAACATTGAATTTGATCATATTATGATCACTGTTAGTTAATAATCTAACAGTAAGGGAACATTGACCTAAGTCTGGCTCTTTACTCATTACTAAATCTAGTATGGCCTGCCCTCTTGTTGGTTCTAGTACATATTGCTCCAGAAAACTATCTTGAATGGACTCAAGAAATTCCCTACCTTTCTGGCTTGAGCTACTGTGCTCTTCCCAATCTATATGAAAATTAAAGTCTCGCATTAAAACAACTCTGTTTTGTTACGTTCTGGGCACTAATGTATGGGGAGACTGTCGGGATGATGGCGAACTGCCATCATTTCGCCTTTGAAACTGATCGCAGCTTTGGGATGTGGTGCATGCGCAGGCACATGCGGGAATCCTGAAGTTGTGGTCGGTCATTGACAGCTCTGAAACAGGCTGCGCTGTGCCCCCTCCCCCGGCTCCCCCCACACTGAGCCAGCAATCAGTGTAATCACACAAATCAGGGAAACTGATGAAAACTTCGGCTCTTCCGCAGTAATCACGCTGTTAAATTCCCCACCAAAGTTAGACCCAAAGGGATTAGGTATAACTGGGGTTTTGACGGCGTTATTGCTGCTAAACAAACGTTACGGGCCTGGAAGACTCATTTTAATTTTGTGCAGTGTGAAATTTGTCCCTTTTAATAAAAATAAATTTTTTTAAGAAACTTTAAAAAAAAGGGCCTAGAAATTCGGTGGCGCCCCCTCGCCTGGGGGCCGGAATTACCGCTGCGAATGGAGCCGCTTGCGCCCGCCGGAAATTCAGTTTGAGCACCCCAAGAGGGACGCGGGGCACTGCTCAAGGCGCCCCGCGTCTCTCTTGGGGTGCTAAAACTGAATATCGCAGCGCAACGTGCTGCAGCGCCACACGCTGCGGCACGGCGCGCTGCGGTACTGCAGGCCTTCCTCCCTTTCTTAAGGTGTGGAGATGCCAGTGTTGGACTGGGGTGGACACTTCACCTGACGAAGGAGCAGCGCTCTGAAAGCTTGTGATTTCAAATAAAACTGTTGGACTATAACCTGGTGTTGTGTCCCTTCTTAAGGGGGAGGGGCCTGCACCAGCGCAATAACCGATCGCGAGTGCCGGCAAAAGAGCCCGGCACCAAGGAGAAGTGCCGGGCTCTCGGGACAAAGCCGGCACTGCCCAGTGGGGGGATCAGGGGGCCGGGGACAGCGGCGTGAGGAGGTGCTGGCAGGCAGCCACCGAAAAAAATGGTCGCCCCGCACCTCCACCTTAATTTGCGCCACTACCGCCACAGGTAGGCCCCATGAACCGGTCGTGATTTGCGGCCGGTGTTACAGTGGGGGGCGCTACCAAATATCGCGATCGGGTCGGTAGCGGGGCGCTGCGCAAACCGATGACATCATCGGTGGCGGCGCAGCGCTACAGGCTAACACCGCATTAGCGTTCCGCTAAATATCGCGGGAGGCGTGGCCAGTGACGCTAAAGCCACTGAGTGCCCTCTTTAGGCGCTAACTGGTGGCGCAGCCCACCGAATTTCTAGGCCAAGATCTTTTAAAGTTTGTCCATCTTTATTTCAGGTTTGCCTTCTCCCCATGTGAGAACTCCAATCTTTGTTTTGCTCTCTCTAACATTTTTAAAAAGGGGTAGAATTTTAGGAGCTTACTCACTTCCTTTTTCACTGGCTGTGAGAATTCTGCAATTTGATTGGCTACTTAGACAGCCTGTTGATGTCACTGACCACAAATTCCGGGCCATTGAAACACTGGAAGCAGTTCAGAGAAAAGCTTAAAGATCAGAGGTCCATCATGAGGGGAGATGGAGAAACCTGGGCTTTTCAACATTGAAAGGAAGTGTTCTTCTAAACTGAGATCTCGGCAGCTCTCTCTCCCGTCTGTTCTTATTTAGGGTGAGGGTGAGGGTGAGGGTAAGGTGTTGTGTATGTACCTTTAAGAGAATAACTGGTCTCAGACTGCAGTACCGGCAGTGACCACCCCTGTATAAAAGGCGCTAGAGAGCCTCTGTTGGTTAGTTTCGTTTGTGCCTTTCACCAGTAAAGCTCTCTTTGTTTCTCTCCTGCTAGTCCGTGTCGCAATCATTCACGGACTTAACACTGGCGACGAGTTAGAAACGAACTTACCTGCAACTCAGCAGCAGCTCCGACGACGTGTTGAAGGTCGGAGCCAGAAGAAAATAAAAAATAAAAAAAATAGGCCATTGAAACTCGAGAAACGGGCGTCGACCATCAATCATCGATTTCAAAACTTGCAGGAGAGACTGTCCAGAGTCAGGCTGGGTTCCTCGGTCCGTGGTTTCCCAGCTAATCGGGCTGGTGGCAGGTAGTGCTCTGATCCTTCCTGGGCTGCAACGGGGCCGGGCAGTGAGTCGGGAAGCAAGGAGAGAGAGAGGGTGGAGCATACAGGGCACGGCCGGTGTTTCGAAGCTGGGCAGTGTTCGGACCTCAGAAGAGGGAGGGAAGTGTCCCAGAGGGTCCGCTCCACGATGAGAAGATAATAAAAGAAAACGAATTAATATTTAACGCGCAGGAAACCGTGGAAAGCAGCGCTAACAACAGCGGGGAAGAAGGAAAAGCGCGGGAGGCGCCATTTTGTTAAATCGGAGAAGAAGGCAAAGCGCGGGAGGCGCCATTTTAGATTTGCAAGATGCCGAAGACTGGCTGTATCACTGCTTTTGATAATACATTAGAGGACTGGACCACGTATGTGGAAAGAGTCAAGGTATATTTCGAGGCAAATGAAATAGCGGAGGGGAAAAAGGCATCAATATTGCTAAACGTAATGGGCGCTAGAACGTACGGCCTATTGCGGGATCTGATTACTCCAGCCAAACCGAAGGCGAAGAGTTTTAACGAAATTGTTGCTGTTCTACAGGAGCACTTAAACCCTGCACCGCTGTTGATAGCAGAAAGATTTAAATTCCACAGGAGAACTCAGCACAAAGATGAGAGCAATGCTGAGTATCTTACGGAACTACGCAAGCTATCAAAGCACTGCCAGTTCATAGCAGGACTGGCAGATACCCTACGGGACAATTTGTCTGTGGACTCCTGAGTGAAGGAACACAGAAGTTACTCGCAGAAAAAGAGCTGACGCTAGATAAGGCTTTCAGCGTGGCAGTATCGTATGAAGCAGCAGCCAGGGGAGCTGCAGAAATTCAACAAAAACCACAGGAATACGGCACCCACGAAATGACACGGGGATTTGCAAAATGTTATCGCTGCGGCAGAACTAACCATGACCAGAAGGACTGCTGGTCCAAAGACAAAATATGCAGACAATGCGGGAAGATTGGACACATTGCATGAGTTTGTAGGTCTGGGAAGAAGACCAGCGACAGCAAAAAGGCTACTAAGGAACCGTACAAGAAAGTACAAAAGATGACGGACAGTAGTTCCGAAGACCAGATGAGCGGTAGTGAATCCGAGAACAGGAGATTAAGCTGTCTCAAACTTCACAATGTAATCGCAAAAGAGGGTCACCGAACCATTTGGGTCACCCTCATGATAGCAGGGTCCCAAGTTAAAATGGAATTGGATACAGGATCAGCGCTAACCGTCATGAATCGATGAGACTATGAGCAGCTATTTTCGCACATACCCTTGAGAGAGACATCCATCGTCTTGACGATGTATACGGGGCAAAAAGTATACCCCAGAGGAAAAATAGGGGTGCCTGTCGAATACAATGGCAAGAAAATACAGAAATTGTATCTCTACATACTGCCAAATGGTGGACCACCGTTATTGGGACGGGAATGGATCAAGAAGATAAACTTAGATTGGCATTCCATTCATGCAATGATGGTGGACGGTATAAAAGATGAAGACGTCACTCCTGGACGATTGTCAACAATCTTAGCTAACGCCAAAGAGGTATTTCAACAAGAACTGGGCACGCTTAAAGGCGTAACCGCCTCATTAAAAATAGAAGAGAATGCAGTTCCCAAGTTTTTCAAAGCGAGACCGGTACCATATGCAATTCGTCCAGCCGTCGAGGCAGAGCTGGAGAATCTGGAGAAGGTGGGCGTGTTGTCTAAGGTCGACTGGAGCGAGTGGGCGACACCCATCGTTCCTGTCATGAAGAAAACGTTTAGCAATAAGTCCGGAGAGCCAAGGAAGGTTCGCATCTGTGGGGATTTCAAGGTGACGGTGAACCCTGTCCTTCACACAGTACAATATCCTCTTCCAAGGAAAGAAGACATCTTCGCCTCACTGTCTGGAGGGAAGCGTTTTACAAAAATTGACCTAGCACAAGCATATTTGCAGATGGAGGTTGAAGAGTCCTCTAGGAAGTATCTCACGATAAACACTCACAAAGTTCTTTACCAGTATCATCGATTGGTATTCGGAGTAGCATCGGCTCCGGCGATATGGCAAAGAGTGATGGAACAAGTCCTGCAAGGGATTCCGGGGACTCAGTGTTACTTGGACGACATCCTTGTAACAGGTGAAGATGACAGTGAACACCTTAACAACCTAGAACAGGTGCTCACTAGACTACGGGAACATGGGCTGCGAGCCAACCGCCCCAAGTGCAAATTTTTTAAGAAACAGATATCGTATTGTGGCCACGTGATTGATGAAGAGGGGTTACATAAGTCCCCTGACAAAATTGAAGCGGTTGTTAAGGCCCCAGTGCCTGAAAATGTGTCGCAACTGAGGTCATTCCTCGGGTTGGTGAATTACTATCATAAGTTTTTGCCGAATTTGTCGACAATTCTGCATCCACTGAACGCCCTGCTACGAATGGGGGTAGCATGGAAATGGAGCGATGATTGTAAACGTGCTTTTCAGAAGAGTAAGGACTTAATCACTTCGAAGGAAGTATTGGCTCACTACAACCCAGCACTGCCAATCAGGCTGGCGTGTGATGCGTCTCCCTACGGCATTGGGGCGGTACTGTCACATAAATTCCTTGATGGTTTGGAGAGGCCGATAGCTTTTGCGTCACGCTCGTTAACTTCTGCCGAGCGTAACTACACCCAGATTGACAGAGAGGCCCTCAGCCTAGTGTGGGGGGTGAAGAAGTTCAATCACTATCTGCACGGTCAAAAATTTACTCTACTAACCGATCATCAACCTCTTGTCTCATTTTTCAACCCTCAGAAGGGCGTACCGATAATGACAGCACAACGGCTGCAGAGATGGTCCCTTTTCCTAGGGGCACACCAATATGACATCGAGTACAGGGGAACTAAACAGCATGGAAATGCTGATGGATTGTCACGTCTACCGTTGCCGACGGTGGAAGAAGACCTTGCAGTGGATCCAATGGAGTTATTCCACTCGACCATAGTCGAATGTCTCCCTGTGACGAATGCAAACATAGAAAAGGAAACACGGAATGACCCGACACTATCATGGGTCTATGATTTAACGGTGAAGGGATGGCCAGCACATGGCGAACCACTGCTGCCAGCATTTTCGCCAAGAAGAGAACAGCTGTCAGTGTGCAGAGGAACCTTGATGTGTGGATCCAGAGTAGTAATTCCACCTAAATTGACGGATAGAGTGCTCAATGAGCTTCATGAGGGTCATCTGGGTGGGGAAAAAATGAAGAGCTTAGCCAGAGCGTTTGTGTGGTGGCCGGGAATCGATAGAGAAATCGAAGAGATGACCAAGAGCTGTGCAGGATGCCAGAAGGTCCAAAACGCCCCACCACAAGCTCCTCTGCATCCATGGGAGTGGCCCTCATCTCCATGGCAAAGGGTAATCATTGATTTTGCTGGTCCCTTCATGGACTCGATGTTTTTAATTGTGGTGGCTGCACATTCAAAGTGGCCAGAGGTAATAAAAATGTCCTCAACCACCACGGAAAAAACTATCGCAGTTTTACGAACCATATTCGCCAGAAATGGGCTGCCTGAACAGATTTGCTCTGACAATGGACCACAGTTTGTGTCTGAAGAGTTCCGGAGGTTCTTAAAGAACAATGGTGTTAAGCATTACACATCTGCCCCATATCATCCAGCCACTAATGGATTGGCCGAAAGGTTTGTCCAAACATTCAAGAAGGCTATCAAGGCAATGTGTAATGAAGATATACCCCTGCAACACAAGGTGGACAACTTCTTGTTTGCCTACCGGAATGCGACACATGCGGTTACCAACCAAACTCCAGCCATGATGTTCTTCAATCGAAGACTACGATGCCGCTTGGATTTGGTTAAGCCAAACGTCCGAAGAGATGTGGAGAACAGGCAGTTTCAGAATATGAATGAAAGGCCGACCAGGAGTTTTAAGATAGGTCAACCAGTTTTGGCCCGGGACTACCGCACTGAGAAATGGCAGCCAGGAACGATTTGTACACGACAAGGACCTCTCATGTATACCGTGGACATTGGGGAGAGCATTGTAAGACACCATGCTGACCAGATTCTAGAGTCACTGGAAAACGTCAACTCCACACCACGATCTGATACACCTGGTAATGAAATCGACGTTCCAATTGCAGCTACCGCAGAACCGGTAATATTGGAAGCAGATGAACCAAACAATGACATTGATTCCGACTCAGCATTGCCAGAAGAACCTGATACTCCAAAGAGGCGTTATCCAGACAGAATCAGGAAGCCTCCTCAAAGACTGAACTTATAATTGCTTAAACTTAACCAATGTATCTAGCAACAGTAATTGTGATTGTAATTCGTTATCATTAGTTGTTAAATGAATGTTATGTACTGTTTATCTAAAAGGGGAGGAATTGTTGTGTATGTACCTTTAAGAGAATAACTGGTCTCAGACTGCAGTACCGGCAGTGACCACCCCTGTATAAAAGGCGCTAGAGAGCCTCTGTTGGTTAGTTTCGTTTATGCCTTTCACCAGTAAAGATCTCTTTGTTTCCCTCCTGCTAGTCCATGTCTCAATCATTCATGGACTTAACATAAGGGTGAGGGTGAGGGTAGCAGGCAGCTTAGCTATTACAGGTATCTGTCACCAGAGCCCATCTCCTGAAATCTCCTGCATTCCTAAGAAGACTTTTTGTGCCAAGTCACTAAATAATATAACGTGAATGGTGCAGCGGTACCACCGAGTGTCCCTTACTTACCGGACATAATTCTCTTTAACGTGATGACGCGGGCGAATGCGATGGCGCGGGCAAACGCGATGACGCGGGTAAACGCGAGCCGGCCCAGCTCAGCCTCCCGCTCCCACGTCAATCACCGGCCCGGCTCGGCCTACCGCTCCCGCGATGGCCGCCAGCCCAGCTCGGCCTCCCGCTCCCGCGACTTCGGCCGCAATGGCCAGCTGCAGTGCTGGGTAAACGCGATGATGTCACATCGCAAGTCATGTGACCGTCCCAAGCGCGGGCAAATGCGATGACGTCATCACGCAAGTCACGTGACTACCCAAGCACGGGAAGAACGTGATGACTTCATCACGTAATCCACGGGACTGCCTACTCAGTCCTCGTGGCGTCTCTGTCCGGATAAGACCTACTGCATGGCTCTCCTGTACCGATCTCGGCAACCTGCTTGTATTCATCTGTTCCTGCATTAAAGAACTATTTGATTGTTTCTCCTGAAGTCAAACTCGATTATTAAGTAGGCATTCGTCCAATACCTACATTGGTGAACCCGAATACCTACAATTAGTGACCCCCTCTCCGTGAACGTTTTTCATGGAGGAAGCGCACAGCCTGAACCCCGTCTCTGTGAACATTTTCACAGAAGAACAACCGACGAACAACAACCGACGAACACCAATTCCTACAATTGGTGATGAACGACGTAAGGACAGGAGCTCATCAATACCTACAATCTATATTGGTGACCCCGTTTTTCGTGAATGTTTTTCACGAAAGCAGCGCAGCCGGACCCCAATTTTTCGTGAATGTCTTTCACGAAAGAAGCACGCCTGGAAGCTACAGCCGTTTCGTTCAGCTACCGCAACACTGGGAGCAACAATCGCCCTCGTGCTTTATCCTGGTAGAAGCCCCGTTCGCCTTGTGCGACATCGATACGGCGCAGACCATGTACCTGGATACAGTCTCCGTTTTCAACAGTTCTACCAACTTTCGGAGCATCAGCCTCTTCAACAACCCCACGGCAGAACAGCAAGTATAACACTCTCACAGCGCGGGTACAGCACATTTACGGGCTCACAGGATCGGAGCGCGCCCCGGCGGAGAGGCCACGAGGACTCAGTCCTTGCAAATCACCCCTCGCAACCCGCGAGGACTCGCCCCTCGCAATCCATGAGGATTCGCCCCTCGCAACCCACGAGGACTCACTCCTCGCGAAACACGAAGACTCATTCCCCGCAGATGCTGCCCCAGCTCGTCAGCCTACTGGGTTGTGTAATCTACCGCGCGCAGTTCTGCGCGACAGCGAAGCGTTGCCGCCCTCCCGGCAGTTTTTCCCCCTACCGAAATCAACAAAAGCTAGAAGCGTTGCCGCCCTCCTGGCAGTTTTTCCCCCTACCGCAATCAACAACAACTAGAAGCGTTGCCACCCTCTCTACAGTTTTCCCCTCAACAAAAGCAAACATCTACTGACAATGCGACCATCAAGGACAGGTCCAATGGGCATCCCGCGGCCGCGATTGGCCACGCGAAAATTGCTGTCATCACCAATCACTGATCAACGCAGCAACGGTTCACTCTCTTCTGTGTTACCATAGTAACACTACGGCACGCACCGTTCCGTGCGTTCCCGACTGCCGGATAGTTCGCTCGCCTGTCGGCGAGTTCACCGACCTGCCCGGACCCACGATTTTTTGCCTCCTGGATCACCCGTTAGGCGTTCCTGCAGATTTCGTCAGACTGGGGACCTTTTCCCAACAATGACAGAGCCATGGTCCGCGTCTGCCCAACCTGCCAGTCGCTATGACGCGGCCGGCTGTTTTGCCCCAGCTTCGAACCACGGGCTACAGAGGTCACATGCTTCCACGGTCCTTCGCATGGCTGAATACATTTTATCCACCACGACGCACGCAAGGATCCGCTCACGACCAGCACATATTTGGACCTCGCCCTCCAAGTCGAGACAGCACGACCGCCGAGACCACCGACCACCCATCGTCGTTACGCCAACCCAAGTACGACCGCCCGCCAGACCACCAGCCACCCAACAGTCTCCGTCTCGAGACTACAGGAGTCATTCGGACGGGCTCGTCAGACCATCTCATCGTTTGACGTCGACCGTTAAAGTGAATTCTGAGGGGGGCGCATGTAGCGGTACCACTGAGTGTCCCTTACTTACCGGACATAATTCTCTTTAACGCGATAATAAGAACATAAGAAATAGGAGCAGGAGTAGGCCAATCGGCCCCTCGAGCCTGCTCCGTCATTCAATAAGATCATGGCTGATCTGATCCTAACTGCCAATCCACTATCACAAAACCATCTCCTGAATCTAACAGAATTAGACACACGAAATAGGAGCAGGATCAGGCTACACGGCCCCTGGGCCCGCTCCGCTACCCACAGGGCCATGTCCGATCCGAACCTAGACTCATGTCCAAATTCCTGCCTGCTCCCCGTAACCCTTAATTCCCTTTACTTCTAGGAAACTGTCTATTTCTGTTTTAAATTTATGTAATGATGTAGCTTCTACAGCTTTTTGGGGCAGCATATTCCATGGACCTACCACCCTCTGAGTGAAGTAGTTCCTCCTCATCTCAGTTTTGAAAGAGCAGCCCCTTATTCTAAGACTATGCCCCCTAGTTCTAATTTCACCCATCATCGGGAACATCCTCCCCGCATCCACCCGATCTAACCCCTTCACAATCTTATATGTTTCAATAAGATCGCCTCTCATTCTTCTGAACTCCAATGAGTAGAGTCCCAATCTACTCAATCTCTCCTCATATGTCCATCCCCTCATCCCCGGGATTAACCGAGTGAACCTTCTTTGTACTGACTCGAGAGCAAGTATGTCTTTTCTTAAGTATAGACACCAAAACTGTATGCAGTATTCCAGGTGCGGTCTCACCAATACCTTGTACAACTGAAGCAATACCTCCCTATTTTTATATTCTATCCCCCTAGCAATGAAAGCCAACATTCCATTGGCCTTCTTAATCACTTGCTGCACCTGCATACTGACCTTTTGAGTTTCGTGCACCAGGACCCCCAGATCCCTTTGTACTTCAGTACTTTCCAGTTTCTTGCCATTAAGATAATAACTTGCTGTACGATTTTTCCTGCCAAAGTGCATAACCTCACACTTTCCAGTATTGTATTCCATCTGCCAAATCTCTGCCCACTTACTTAGCCTGTCTATGTCCCCTTGCAGGTTTTTTATGTCCTCCTCACTCATTACTTTCCCTCCCACCTTAGTATCATTTGCAAACTTTGATATGTTACACTCGGTCCCCTCCTCCAAATCGTTAATATAGATTGTAAAGAGTTGGGGACCCAACACTGACCCCTGCGGAACACCACTAGTTACTGATTGCCAGTCTGAGAATGAACCATTTATCCCAACTCTCTGCCTTCTGTTAGATAGCCAATCCTCTATCCATGCCAGAATATTACCCCCAATCCCGTGATTTTTTATCTTAAGCAATAATCTTTAGTGTAGCACCTTGTCAAATGTCTTTTGGAAGTCTAAATACACTACGTCCACTGGTTCCCCTTTATCCACTCTATATGTTGCTTCCTCAAAGAACTCCAGCAAATTTGTCAAACATGACTTCCCCTTCATAAAACCATGCTGACTTTGTCCTATTAAATTATGATCATCCAAATGTCCTGTTACTGTCTCCTTAATAATGGACTCCAAAATTTTACCTACCACAGATGTTAGGCTAACCGGTCTATAGTTTCCAGCCTTCTGTCTACTGCCCTTTTTAAATAAGGGTGTTACATTAGCAGTTTTCCAGTCTGCCAGGACCTTTGCTGAGTCCAGGGAGTTTTGGAAAATTATTACTAATGCATCCACAATCCCTACCGCCACTTCCCTCAAGACCCTAGGATGTAAGCCATCAGGTCCAGGTGATTTATCCACCTTGATTCCCATTATTTTACCGAGTACCACTTCCTTAGTGATTTTGATCGTGTTTAGCTCCTCCCCCCCTATAGCCCCCTGTTTGTCCAGTGTTGGGATATTCTTAGTGTCTTCTACTGTAAAGACTGATACAAAATATTCATTCAGTGTTTTTGCCATCTCCATATTTCCCACCATTAATTTCCCGGTCTCATCCTCTAAGGGACCAACGATGACGCGGGCGAACGCAATGACGCGGGTAAACGCGAGCTGGCCCAGCTTGGCCTCCCGCTCCCACGACTTCGGCCGCAATGGCCAGCTGCAGTGCCGGGTGCCAGGTAAACGTGATGACGTCATGTCGCAAGTCACGTGACCGTCCCAAGCGCGGGCAAACGTGATGACATCATCACGCAAGTCACGTGACTACCCAAGCGCGGGAAGAACGCGGTGACGTCATCACGCAATCCATGGGACTGCCTACTCAGTCCTCGTGGCGTCTCCGTCCGGATAAGACCTACTGCATGGCTCTCCTGTACCGATCTTGGCAACCTGCTTGTATTCATCTGTTCCTGCATTAAAGAACTATTTGATTGTTTCTCCTGAAGTTGAACTCGATTATTAAGTAGGCATTCGTCCAATACCTACATCGGTGAACCCGAATAACTGCAATGGTACAGTAATCTGTTGAAACAATCTGACAGAAACAATGCAGCATTTACAATTCCAGTTTATTGAGAGTCTATCAGGAATCTGGTGAAGAGTCACTTCCACATTAAGTACAAGATGATTGACAGAAATCCCTGGCGTGATCAGTGATTAATGATTTCTCCCCCACACCAAGCACTAAATAGCGTACAATTGGCCCCTTCATTCAATTTTGGGATTATGCTAATTCCTGAATGCAGAACAGAGCGAAGGACTATATCAAATCCAATTTTTTAAAAGTACTTTAAAGGCTAAATGCTGTGGAGTTGTCTTCAATTGTTCGGTGTACTAGGAAGAAAGATCCGTGAAGATGTAGATTGTGTTAACGGTAGAAGATCAGCACAGCTGCTTCTGTGATCTCTTTTGAGGCACTACTCAGATGTCCCGTGCCATGCCCATCCCAGTCAAATGCTGCAAAGTCTCCACATTGCCTCGGGATTCCCTCAGGAAAGTACCCTCCGCCTCCGATACAGACCTACAAATAAATAATTTGAAAGATTTTACCTGTCGGGTTCAGCAATGGCCCAGTGGGCAAAGGCGGCAGTCACTAGTATTGAGGCATATGCTGAACTGTGCAGGTCAAGAAAGCCCCAGGTTCAATTCCCTCAACTACCCTGAGTTAGTTGATCCCATTTGAGGCAGTGTTAGGTTAGGTAGGGGTAAATTAGCCCGGGTTGTCTCCTGGTCACTGCCTAGTGACTCTTGCCGGAACCTCTGTGTGTGGGTCAGCCTCAGCCCCCAACCTCCGCCCACTGAATTTTCCTATTTGCTCTTCGATAGGTCCAGCCACTCACTCCTCTATCATCCCTCCCTAATGCAGTACCCTTACTTACATGTTCTGGATTGCATCCATTGTATTTCACTCCAGAACACATGGCGAGTGCTGCCTTTTCATTGTTGAACACCCTGAATTGCACAAAGCCAGGCTCAAATTCTTCTGTAAACACATATCAGAACACATAATTATTTATATATAAAAACATTAGACATCCAGCACACACCTGCCACACTTCAGGTGTCACACTTCAAAGTGTCACAAGTAGAAAAAAAGGGATAACATCCCATCATTCTCGGCTGTTTATTGACCTTGATAACTGTGATTCTCAAACAGCTGCATTTGAGTCCAAGATGTGCCTATTTAACCATTTCCACTCAGGGAGCAGTGGCCTCAAAGAAACAACTTACATTTCTATAGCACCTTTCACAACCTCAGGACATCCCAAAGCAATTTACAGCCAATGGTGTTCCCATGCACCTCCTCCCTTGTTCGTCCAGATGGTGGAAGTCATGGATTTGGGAGGTGTTGTCGAAGAAGCCTTGGCGAGTTGCTGCAGTGCATTTTGTAGATGGTACACACTGTAGCTACGGTATGCCGGAGGGAGTGGATGTTTAAGATGGTGGATGGGGTGCAAATCAAGGGGATGGCTTTGTCCTTGATCATGTTGAGCTTCTTTACTGTTATTGCACCTGCACTCATCCAGGCAGATGGAGATTATTCCACCACACTCCTGACTGGTGACTTGCAGATGGTGGAAAGATTTTGGGGAATCAAGAGGTAAACCACTCGCCAGAGCATACCCAGCCTCTGACCAGATCTAGTAGTCACGGCATTTATGTGGCTGGTCCAGTTGATTTCTGGTCAATGGTGACCCCCAGGATGTTGATGGTGATGGATTCAGTGATGCTAATGCCATTGAATATCGAGGTGGTTATGCTCTCTCATGTTGGAGATGGTCATTGTCTGGCACTTGTGTGGCGTAAATGTTATTTGCACTTATAAAATAAAGTCTAGATTTTATCTAGGTTTTCTTGCATGCGGGCTGATGATAGTTGGGCCTAGGACATTGCCTTGAGGAACTCCTACCGCGATGTCTTGGAACTAAGATGATGGACTCAAACAATCACAACCACCTTCCTTTGTGTTAAGTTTGACTTCAGCCACTGAAGAGTTTTCCCCCCGATCCCCATTGACTTCAGTTTTACTAGGGCTCCTTGGTGCCACACTCGGACAAATGCTGCCTTGATGTTAAAGGCTGTCACTCTCACATCACCTCTCGAATCCTGCTCTTTTTTCCATGTTTAGACCAAGGCTGTAATGAGGCCTGGAACTGACTGGTTCTGGCAGTATCCAAATTGAGTATCTGCGATGCTCATATGATGATGACCTTATGTTGTGGTGACCGGAGACCAGCTTCAGACCTCTATAGATTTGAACGTAACTGATTTAGCAACATAACTCAGCATTTCATTTGCTTTGTTTATTGCTGCCTCGCACCGTTTGGATATGGTGAGTGATGAGTTAACCAACACCCCAAATACCCTTTCATTTTCCCCCTTTGTCCTACTCGTAGAGTGCACATGTCTCCTAGCTTTACTTCAAATGTGATCTGGAATGCATTGTTTGAAAGGGTGTTGGAAGCAGATTCAATAGTAACTTTCAAAAGGTAATTGGACGTATACTTGAAATGGATACATTTTCAGGACTATGGGGAAAGAGTGGGGGAGTGGCACTAATTGGATGTGCTGTATGATTCTGATTCTATGTTCTATCTCGCACTTCTCTATATGGAACTTAATTTACTACCAGTCAGCTCAGATGCAAATCCTGTTAAACTCTCTTTGGAAAATCTTGGATGGGGCCAGCTGAAAGGCGTTTACTCCACCTGTTACTTTCATATGGATTGTGGGCTGATCTTTTATGGATAACAGAACATCCTGGGATAACCCAAGAGTTGGAAGTCGTACGTCCCTGAAATTTGATGACAAAACAAATGTGGTGCCCGAGGGCAGAATCTGTGAGCCACTGCTGCAATGGCACTGGTGCTGCGGCATGAGGTGGGTTCCCTTATTTACACTGCAATTATTCTTCCAGAAGGACAACAGCTGGCAGAAGAGGACTGCCACATTCATCGCCTTCCACAGTACCTTCAAGACTTGGGAACAGATACAGAGGCAGGCGGCGCAACGTAAGAGAGGTGCCAATGCTAGACTACCCAAAAGTATCATATACCAGATGGGAGGCCTAAGTATGCGTGATGCAAAGTGTTGCCTGCCAACCTGCTACACATCTACTGCTGTATTCCGAGCCCTCAGACAAGTTGGCAGTTCTTTCACTTATCACCATTCATATCCATACACCAGCAGAGCACATATTCAAGTTTCAACTTTGAACTGAACCCCTTGGCACAATGACATCTTAAAACAGCTTCACACAGTAAAAGATTTGAATACATTTAGGCATCGTGATGCATGGTCAGGTGCTGGCATACAGGATGAGCTTTAGGCTGGGAACTTGTTTCTCTGTAACATCTCAAGACTACTTCTCTGCTCGCAGATGTCTATGGCATCTAATAGAAGTGAACAGACATAAACTAGAGGAGAGCTCAAAGCTCCCTTTGTCAAGGCCACCTTGGACATCAAAGCAGAAGCAAAATATTGCGGATGCTGGAAATCTGAGTGAAGAATAGAAAATGCATAAAACACTCGGCAGGTCAGGCAACATCTGTGGAGAGAGAAACAGAGTTAATGTTTCAGGTTGGATCATCCTCCGCCATTTCCGCTACCTCCAAAGTGATCCCACCACCAAACGCATCTTCCCCTCCCCTTTTAGCATTCCGTAGGGACCGCTCCCTCCGAGACACCCTAGTCCACTCCTCTATCACCCCCAACAGCCCTTCCCCTTTGCCTGGCACCTTCCCGTGCAAGCGCAGGAGATGTAACACCTGCCCCTATACCTCTCCCCTTCCCACTGTCCAGGGCCCCAAACACCCCTTCCAGGTGAAACAGCGATTTACTTGTACTTCTTGCAATCTAGTATACTGTATTCGCTGCTCACGATGCGGTCGCCTCTACATTGGGGAGACCAAACGCAGATTGGGTGACCGTTTTGCGGAACACCTCTGTTCAGTTCGTCAGGGTGACCCCGAGCTTCCGGTCGCCTGTCATTTTAATTCACCACTGCATTCCCACTCGGACCTCACCGTCCTTGGCCTCTTGCATTGTTCCATGGAAGCTCAACATAAACTCGAGGAACAGCACCTCATCTTCCGATTAGGCACTTGAAATAAAGAATAGATTTGCCTTTCTAATCTAGGCTTTATTAACTTTAAAATCCTGTAGCACATCTTTCCACACCCAGTCCCAACCAAAGCTAGAAAGAACTGAATTTAAGATGGCCACCACAAATCACATGACATCAACTACCAATGAGGTTACAGCATATATCCCAAGACAGGAAACAAACAACCAATCACAATACTTCTTACTAACAAAGAATAATCACCACATTCACCCCTCCTTTTAAAATATACTCCAACCTAAATAACCTTTACAATTTATAATTAATTATTTACAACTAAAACTATGCACAGACAAGAATAAAACTATTCAACATGACACAATACTAAGTGACAACAACAAATAGTAACATTGCACATAAGTATTAAGTATCTCTCAACTAAAACAATATAATATAATATTTCAACAATTTTAAAACACCACTATCAATTTAAAAGTCCATTTTCAATCGGTCGACCGGATAGCTTGTTCGTGTCGACCTTCTTAACCTTGGTGAAATTCCTTGCCCTCCCACACCAGGAGACACAGAAGTATCTTCTGCAGGAAGGCTATCCATATCCCGATTCTCAACGGTTTCCGGATTAGAAATCCCATCAGGAGGTAAACTGGGACGGTCATAAACATCCATCGAGGGCTGACTAATAGAAGTATAATTATCTGCAATCGGATTGGAAATATTCGTAGTATCTGTAACAGCATCCACATTATCTGAATCATGACTATTGTTAATATCCTCAGAAGAGGGCTGGCCCCCACAAGGAGCCAAGTCTTTAATTGAAACGGTACTTTCTTTCCCATCTTGGAATCGAATATGAGCATATTGGGAATTTGCCTCCAACAGCTCCACCTCCTCCACTAAAGGATCATATTTTGACAATCTAACATGGCGTCGAAGCAGCACAGGTCCCTGCATAGTAAGCCATGAAGGTACCGAATATCCCGTAGTAGATCTCCGCGGATAGTTAAAGAGCCTTTCATGGGGGGTCACATTAGTAGCCGTTGAAAGCAATGATCTAATGGAATACAGGGCATCAGGCAGTACCATTTCCCACTGTGTATTCTTAAGGTTCCGGGATGTCAAAGCCAACATAACTGCCTTCCAGATCACCCCATTGTATCGTTCGCACTGTCCATTACCCTGGGGATTATACGGGGTAGTTCTACTAGTAGAAATTCCCCGACTCTGAAGGTATTCCTTCAACTGGGAAGACATAAAATAACTTCCCTGATCCGAATGGATATACGCAGGCATCCCAAAGATAACAAAAAGTTGTGTCAGACATTTGATAACTGTAGCAGCTGATACATCTGCACAAGGAAAAGCAAAAGGGAACCTTGAAAACTCATCCACAACAGTAAATATATATCGGTTTTGAGCAGTTGAAGGAAGAGGCCCCTTAAAATCGACGCTCAAACGTTCAAAAGGAGAAGTAGCCTTTATAAGATGAGCTCGTTGAGGCTTAAAGAAATTCGGTTTACACCGAGCACAGATAGAACATGATGAAGTCATCCGCTTGACGTCTTCAACTGAAAAGGGCAAATTCTTACTGCGTACGAAGTGTATCATCCTCGTAACCCCAGGATGGCATAAGGCATTGTGAAGATTAATAAGCGTATCTCCGTGAATCACAGAACAATAAGCCCTCGACAGCGCATCAGCAGCAACATTATCCTTCCCCGGACGATAAACTATATCAAAATGGTAACATGCCAACTCAATCCTCCACCTCATTATTTTATCATTCTTAATCTTTCCAAAATGTTTGACATCAAACATAAAGGACACAGACTTTTGATCAGTTACCAACGTAAAATGTCGCCCCGATAAATAATGTCTCCATTTACGCAGTGCTTCTACTAATGCATACGCCTCTTTCTCTATTGAAGAATGCCTTTTTTCACTATTGTTCAAGGTACGTGAGAAAAAGGCCACAGGTCTTCCATTTTGGTTCAGAGTAGCCCCAATTGCAAAATCAGAAGCGTCCATCTCAATCACAAAAGGAACCTGCTCATCAATAGAATGCACAACTGCTCCAAGGATATCCTTTTTAAAATTATCAAAACATGTCCTGGCCTCCCATGATAGAGGATATGTCGTAACCTGAATAAGAGGCCGGATCTTCTGTGAAAAATTTGCAATCCAATTAGAATAATAAGAAAACAGTCCAACAACTCGTTGCAAAGCCTTAGAATTAGTAGGACAAGGTAAATCAATCAACGGTCGCAGACGTTCTGGATCTGGTTTAATCTTGTTTCCCGAGATAATATACCCCAATAAATTTACCTCAGTGGTCGAAAAGATACACTTCTCTTTATTAAAAGTTAAACCAACTTTTTCCGCAGCTTGAAGGAATCTTTTTAAATTAGAATCATGCTCCACCCTTGATTTGCCACACACTGTGATGTCATCTAAGTATGAAAAGGTGTCAGAGAGAGAGTTATCACTTATAAAAGCATCCATTGCCCGTTGAAAACAAGCAACACCATTAGTAACACCAAATGGTATTCGGCAAAACTGATACAGCTTTCCACCAGCCTCAAAGGCCGTATATGGTTGATCCTTCTTAACAATAGGAATCTGATGATAAGCACTCTTTAGGTCAATAGTGCTAAAAACCTTATACTGAGATACTTTGTTGATAAGCTCATCAATCTTAGGCAAGGGGTACGCATCTAATTGAGTATACCTATTAATAGTTTGGGAATAGTCTATCACCATTCGTTTCTTATGTCTCTCGTTAGTCGTGACAACTACCTGTGCTCGCCAAGGCGAACAACTAGGTTCAATGATTCCTTCCAATAAGAGACGTTGAACTTCAGAATTAATAAATTCTCTATCCTGACTGCTATACCTTCTTGACTTGGTAGCAATTGGCTTACAATCCGGCATCAAATTGGAAAAAAGTGATAATGGAGAAATGGATAAAGAGGTTAATCCACAAATAGATAAAGGTGGCTTAGTCCCTCCAAATGAAAGACTAAGAGACTCGTGTAACTGAAGCACATCATGACCAATCAAAATATCCGCACAGAGATTAGGCAAAACAGATAGGCGTATATCAGTATACGTATTACCTAGAAGAATCAATTTCACAAGGCAACAACCAGCTACTTGTGAAGTGAGAGTCGTCTGAGCCATACACACCTGATACGTAACAGGCGAAATTTTCAAATGCTTCTCCTTCGCAAACTGAAGACTTATAAACTCTCGGTACTGCCCGTATCTATAAGGGCCTTCACTTCCAACCCATTAACTTGGGCCGTGACTATAGCTTTGTTTAGGCCATGAGCAAATGCAGCAGAAATTGATGCAATAAACGCCCTATCTAAAGGCTGAATAGTCACAGAGGAGGTAATTGAACCTGATGATTTACACACACGTGCGTAATGACCTCTCTTGCCACATTTACTACACACAGCCTCCCGAGCAGGACACTTCAGACGAGGGTGCCGGACGTTCCCACAAAAATAACACTTCTGAATCCTAAAGGCAACAGCCGCCGAAGTAGAAACTGTTTTAGAATCTAGTAAACCACTCCTATTAAGTCCACATAATTCCTTTTCATCCGGAACTGCCGAAACCACAGTCGCAGGCCGATTAAAAAGAGCATAAGAATCCGAACTTCTCTGAGCCACATCCAATGTAGAAGCTTGCTCAAAAGCACTCTTAAGATCCAAAGTCTTATTTTCTAACAACCGCTGACGAATTGATCTAGACAGTAATCCATTAATAAAAGCATCCCGTACCGATTCTTCCTTATATTCTTCAGCCGTCACGGCCTTATAATTACAGTTAACACTAAGGCACCGAAGTGCTTGTAAATAAGTATCCAAAGATTCTCCCACCTGTTGCCTACGGGCAGATAGAAGGTGACGTGCAAATATCTCATTCTTTGGTTTAACAAAAATCTTTTCCAATGTAGAAATAGCCACTTCGTAAGTTTTACAGTCCAAAATATACTTATACACATCCGGAGCAATGTAGTTGATCAGCATATTCAACTTATTTAGAGACTCTTGATCCAACACGCCCAAAAAGTTTTTAAATGTACAATACCAGTGTTTCCATTTATCATCCACTCCAGCAGAATTAGGGTCAGCATTGAATCGTTCTGGTTGAAGATATCGCTCCATTCTGACATAAAGTTAATAAATTGAAATAAAGAATAGATTTGCCTTTCTAATCTAGGCTTTATTAACTTTAAAATCCTGTAGCACATCTTTCCACACCCAGTCCCAACCAAAGCTAGAAAGAACTGAATTTAAGATGGCCACCACAAATCACATGACATCAACTACCAATGAGATTACAGCATATATCCCAAGGCAGGAAACAAACAACCAATCACAATACTTCTTACTAACATAAATAATAATCACCACAGCACTTTGCAGCCTTTCAGACTCAATATCGAGTTCAACAATTTCAGATCATAACCTCGGCCCCTATTACATTTTTACTTATATATTTTTTTCCACCCCTTTGTTTT
The DNA here is from genome assembly GCF_052327205.1 of Somniosus microcephalus. Classification (NCBI taxonomy): domain Eukaryota; kingdom Metazoa; phylum Chordata; class Chondrichthyes; order Squaliformes; family Somniosidae; genus Somniosus; species Somniosus microcephalus. The sequence continues at coordinate 160,942,132 of NC_140998.1, forward strand.
GGGTCTTCCCTTCCCCCCCTTTCCTTTTCTTTCTCTCTCTCCCACATGGCAGCTGTCTCCCATCCTGCCAGTACACTTCACACCTAATCTGAGCCGTCTTTGCCTCCTCTGTCCTATTACCATCTCATCTGGTTTTGAATACCTCTTAATGTCTCTTTACTTCTCTTTAGTTCTATCACAGCCCTGCCTTCGATCTATTTTATTTCCTTTCCAGTTTTGAAAAAGGGTTTCGACCCGAAACGTCGACTTTTAATTTCTCTCCACGGATGTTGCCTGGCCTGCTGAGTTTTTCCAGCATTTTCTGTTGTTGTTTTGGATTTCCAGCATCTGCAGTATTTTGCTATTGTATTACTGTTTCAGGTCGATGTCCTTTCATCTGAACTGTTCATCGTCAAGGTTTACCTCCTCGGGTGGATGTAAAAGATCCTGTGGCACTTTTTGAAGAAGTGCAGTGGAGTTCTGGTGCCCTGGACATGATTTATCCCTTAGTCAACACCACCTCGGTCGCTGTTGAGAATCATGGGGATAGAAATTAGACTCTATAGTGCCCATTGTTCAGGCGGTACATGGCATTCTGATGAGAAGTGCATTGGACGGCATCTTGGTAAATGGGTTTGCGCGTGTGCACCTAATGACCACCAGTAACTTGCAGAGCAGGCAGATTATGAAGTCAATCAGTGTGTAACACTAATTTGAAGCCAGCGCTGCCATTTTCAAATGCCACGTTCCAGCCTATACACAGCTGAACACAATGTTAAATGGCATGAAGGCCCCCCCATCAGCGCTATTTAAAGGAATCATGAGAACTTACAGGTTAGTAGCTGGATTATTTCTCCTGGCTGCTGGTGCAATTGTACACGTTTTTGGAGCTTTCCTATACTTGCCGAAAGTTTCAGTAGTCTACAGGGAGCGGTCTGGTTGGTGCTGAAGTAATTTTTTGTTCATTTAAAATACTGTGCTGAAACAAGTTGCTTCCAGACACGGGTGGCCTTCCTCTTGTAATTGAGGATGATTGGGAGAGTGAAGAGAGGCCAAGCAGAGCAGGACAAGCTGCTAAAAGAGGGTGGAGGAGGAGGGGGAGAAGGTCTCTCAGCAGGAGATTAGAGTCTTTAATGAGCAATTCTCTTATCTCAACTTCAGCGAAAACCAATGCTTGAGATGTCTTCGCTTCACCCTGGAAGTTCATTTGAACAGTGGTATCCAGATCCATGAAGGCAGCAGACTGAGCTTGTAAGGCAGCAGTCTGAGCTTCCACTGCTGCACTCAGACCTTTGAACAAAGTTGTGTGTGCTGCAATGGAAGCTGTGACATTGCTCACCAGACATTGCATCATGGTGGGTTCCACAGGTGTGCTGATAGAGGTTCCATGTTGGAAAGGATAGTCTCCAAGATCTGCACAAAGTTCTGTGCCAAGTTGGTGCTAGACTCCTTCATGTTCCTTTGACATTGAGCACTGGCATTCTGGAAGGCTTGCCAGTGCACCAGGCATTTGGTTATGTGCACCCGTCAGCCTTTTTCTGTAGCCTGGCCCATCAAAGTCCTCATCTGAGTCCTCTGCAGCAGCATTAGTACTAGTAAACAAGCTGGTACCTGCATTATCCTTTCCCCCAACCACCCCCACCCTGGCTCCTGCATACTCGTGACCGGTGTCTCATCACATCAGATTCCCTCCTCTATCCTAGCCTCTAAAATATGCAGAGTGTCAGTTTCGGAACTGGTGGCTGCAAGTGTAATATCGAGTGATGGTATCTCTTCATCTTCACTGTCTTTTTCCTGTTCCTTCACTGACTGCAAAGGCGCCAGTTCTTGGATATCTGAAATGAAGAAAGGACAAGGGTTGAGTTGTGGTGAGGGGTGAGGTGAAAGTAAGAAGTGTGTGCTTACACCATCTGCAGGTTGTGAGTCAGAAGAGATTGTGGAATGAGGGAGAAGGGGATGATAGAAGGAGGATTAGGTATGCAGATACCCTCATCATTAATTTTTCTTCCAGCCTTGCCAGTGACCACAGCCTCAATGACGCCCACACTGTCTCGTCAATAGGGGTTAAAACATGGTTAAATAGCTGCCAGTGTGTGTGAGCTGTGAGTTGTGGGTGCAAGGCTTGCAACAGTGCTAAGTGTGTGAGGGTGAGGTAAAGCATATGGATTTTAGGGTTGAGTACTGATTGATAGACAGGTGAGCGATAGGGGTATAGTGAATTGAGCAGCTAATGAGGCTAGTGGTGCAGTTAGTAGGATATGCCAATTGAAGATGAACTCACTCACCTTGACAACTTGTATGAGATTGTTAAACTTCTTCCTGCACTGCATCCATGTTCTTGGAGCAACACTCCTGGCATTGACCTCTGCCGCTACTTGTTTCCACTGTCTCCTGAGCATATGTCTGGAGGGCCTCCTGCCTTCTGCCTCCCTGTGGATATAGGACATCTCTCCTTCTTTCCATGTCATCCACCAAGACCTCCAGTGCATTTTCTGAAAACATTGGTACTCACTCTCTCGCACGTTCAGTCATTGCTCAAGTATCACAGCCCAGATTGCCTTTTGAGAAACTCCCACCACTTCCTACAGCCACAATGCACCTCTCCTTTAAGAGGTGCAGGCTGCCTTTAAGTAGCACTAGCCACTCAAGATATTGGGCCCCCTACTGATATGTGCAGCCAATGAACAGCGCAGGTCGAGCTGGCTGCATGCAGAAATCAGGTAAAAAAGCAGGCAGCACCAATTTAACATGCAAATTTTCCCCTTCAAGTATTTATCCAATTCCCTTTCGAATGTTATTGTTGAAACGCATCTGCCACCCTTTCAAGCAGTGCATTCCAGATCATAAAATCTCACTACGTAAAAAAAAAAGTCCTCATGTCGCCTCTGGTTCTTTTGCCAATTACCTTAAATTGGTGTCCTCTGGTTACCAACCTTTCTGCCACTGGAAACAGTTTCTCCTTATTTATACTATCAAAACCCTCCATGATTCTGAACACCTCTATCAAATCTCCCCTTAACCTTCTCTGCTCTAAGGAGAACAAGCCCAGTTTTTCTCGTTTCTCCACGTGACTGAAGTGTTTCAGCCCAGGTACCATTCTAGTAAATCTCTTCTGCACCCTCTCTGACACCTTGACATCCTTCCTAATGTGTGGTGCCCAGAATTGGCCACAATGCTTCAGCTGGGGCCTGACCAGTGATTTATAAAGATTTAGCATAACTTCCTTGCTTTTATATGGGACTTTGCTGTGTGCAATTTAACTGCTGCATTTACCTGCAAAACAATATTTCAAAAAGTTTGAATCATTAGATGTGAAATGCTTTGGGATGTTCTAAAGATGCAAAAAGTGCTATACAAATGCAAGTTCTTTATTTTAGATATAACCTCTGCCCATTCAAGAGCTGCTTTGTAGATGGTGGCTCCCTTTATACCTACTACAGATCAGTGAGCAATTTCATGGCCCTTGCTTGACTTCTCCATGGCAAATGGTCTGATTCCACCAACCGGAAATATATTTTTTTGTTTCTGAAGACAATGCTCTTTAACCTTTAATGTTAAAATAGAGTAATTCACTTAAACCCCTGCACATTGCACTTACCTCGAACTAGAGGCCCGTAAAAATTTCTTATCTCCTGCCCATTGCCAAAGTCATAGGTGATAGGAGTGAAAGGTCCGTTGTCATCTGGACAATTCCCTTTGTTGAATTCTACAGGGTAACGCTGAAATAGAACATATTGCCCACAGATTGAAAGACCATCCACTTGGCAGCCTCATCCTCCTATGCCCCCTCCTCTCCCTGCACCCAGATCTCCCAGTCCTCCTCCTAACTTTGCAATTGTGTCAGCTGTGGCTCACTTGGTAGCACACTTGCCTCTGAGTCAGAAGGTTGTGGGTTCAAGTCTCACTCCTGGGACTTGTAGCACATAAATCTAGGCTGACACTCCAGTGCAGTGCTGAGGGAGTGCTGCACTGTCGGAGGTGCCGTCTTCCTGATGAGATGTTAAACCGAGACAGAGGCCCAGTTTGCTCTCTCTGGTGGATGTAAACGATCCCACGGCACTATTTCAAAGAAGAGCAGGGGAGTTCTCCCCAGTGTCCTGGCTAATATTTATCCCTCAATCAACATCACTAAAACAGATTATCTGGTCATTATCACATTGCTGTTTGTAGGATCTTGCTGTGTGGAAATTGGCTGCCGCGTTTCCCATATTACAACCGTGACTACACTCCAAAAGTACTTCATTGGCTGTAAAGTGCTTTGAGACATCCGGTGGTCGTGAAAGGTGCTATAGAAATGCAAGTCTTTCTTTCAATTCCTTTCCCCCCAACATCTTCCTACCCAACCCTTTTAACCTCATCTCTTCCATGAAAAGCTCACCACCTGCTCTATTGAACCTCGACTAACGCGATTCCTGATAATTAGCTTGGCCCAGTGGTAATATTCTCATCTCTGAGTCAGATGGTTGTAGATTCAAGCTCTACTACAGGGACTTGACTGCACAATCTAGGCTGCCACTTCAGTGCCCATACTGAGGGCATGTTGCATTGCTGGAGGGACATCTTTTGGATGAGATGTTAAACCAAAGCCTATTTTGCCGGTTCAGGTGGATGTAGAAGATCCCCTGGCTCTATTTAAAGAAAAGCAGGGTAGTTCTCCCAGTGTCCTGGCCAACATTTACCCCTCAGTCAACTCCTCAGAGTAACTGATTATTTATCCCATTGCTGTCTGCGGGTCCTGCCTGTGACTGCCACGTTTGCCTACAAACCAAGTGACTACATTTCAAAACCAATTCATTGGCTGTGAAGCACTTTGGGACCTATATAAATGGAAGATGTTCTTTTCATCATTCTTCCATCTTGCCAACAGCTTGAATGACAGAAGTGGAAAAACTGACACAACCCTTATCTGTCTCTCACTTTGATGAGCATCAAATTCACCAATGTTTCTTTTTAAAACCCAGGATTGACCTATTGTACCTGTCATCATCAACAGCCATGCTGGAGATCCTTGTATTAAACCGCACCGATGCACGCGCTGACAACCAGCTCAGTATCATGGGGTAGAGTTTCAGCTCATTTACACTAGTAATATCAGTGCAATCTGAGTGAAATCAACCGAACCAACGCTCATACGTGCCTTTGTTCTGCGATCTTGTGCACTGATGTACGATTCAATTCGACCGGATCAGGCCCCGCCCGCAAAACTGGCCACACCCGCCCCTCCCCCCTTGTCGACATTGCGAGATTCCACCGATTGTGCAGGCTATGGAGGGCTCTTCAAATTACGGTCATTTTCTTAGGCTTACAGGCACCAGTAAGCACGTTTTAAAAGCTTTTTTATATCACAAAGTATTTACTTTACTAAGAAACTGACTATAGTGTATACCAATGAAACAATTAAATGGTTCAGTATAGTTTTTTTTAAGGTGAATTTCAGTGATTTAAACAGGTTACTCACAGGTGGAGAATTGGACACTTATTAAGAATGCTTATTTTTTGCTGATAAACCCATTTTTAGCTGTATTAATAAAACTGCATCAGGTTACCACTTTTAAATACATTAAGCAATACTTTTTAATGGAAAGAAGAAAAAGAAACGATTATTTCGCTGTCCGATTCCGCTGGTTCATGAAAGATTTTAAGTCTGCAATTGTGCAAATGAATGTTATCGGAAACGTGAACTGTAACCTAACCAGCGCAACTTTGAGCGCATTTTGGTGCAATTTCCCGATTGCGCCCAAAGCGGAAACTCTGCGCCTTGTTCAAATGTTGCACTGAGCTTTAGACAATGCTGACAGACTCACTTTGTAAAGCTGAAGCAAGTTTCCCCCGTACTGTTGCAGGAAGTTGGTCTGGGTGTGATAACGGAGGATTGCTGCACTTTTCCAGCTGTTTAGGGGTGTGTCGTTGGGCACGTGCCACACGGATATGTCGGAGGCCATTATGTCATAGTAACCTGGGTTCTGTTTGGGAGCAGACACAGTTAGTCAGGACTATAACAAGCAGGGTTCAGGAGCATCAAAAAGCAGGTGTTACTGAGGATGACCTCTTCAAGAATCAGATACAGCTGTACAGTATGGAGTTGATAGATATGATTCTCTGACTACAACTGTGTCAGGCTGCTGCATAACGTATCGCGATTATTTGTAACTGAGTGGTTTGCTAGGCAACTTGCCAGGTCATTAAGAGTTAATCACCTAGTGTGGGACTGGAATCAAATGTCAGCCCAACCAAGGATGCTACTGAACTAGTTGGGTTTTTACAACAATCTCGAAACTTCCATGGTCACATCTTTCTTGGTCCAATTTTATGGGATTTGAAGGGCGGAGAGTGGGACTAGCTGAAGTGCACTTGCAGAGAGCTGGCCTCTTTCTGTGCTGTAACCATTCTATGATTCTATGATTCTATAACATGGTTTTTGGTGCCCGTAGCTTTGCTGCTCATTGTATGCTGGCTCGATACATTATGGAAAGCTGAGGCCTACAGAGTGCCCCTTACTTGTTTGATATTGCAATCCAAGAGCATCTTAGGCTCATTAAAGACCCAATTTCACAGTAAGTGAGAGGAGGTACCTAGAATATTACTTATGCACTTAACTAGTGTTCTAAGCACTTGTATAAAAAGGGTGCAGTAAGGTATAGTACTTCCCCTCCGTTGGGTTGCAGTGTGAAAGGCATGTGAGGGAGTGAATAAGTGAGTGAATAAGGAAGTAAGAAATGAAAATCAAATATAATGGCCACAAGCTTAGGAGAGACCTCTAACCACACCTGCCTCATATCCAGAATCTCCATGGTCCTCTTCTCTTGACGTTAATGGTCAGAACATTGGTGGCCCTTTCCAATCTGCATGCACTGCCTTTTGTTACGTGCAGCCTTCTCCTGCAAGCAACTAGTAAAGGGATGTACGTTGCAAAGTGGGACACGAGGGATGATGTATGCCGCTCAAGTGGCCGAGTTACTAAGCACCTTCTAGGAGTGTGTCAACATTCAATGTACAGGTTCCTTGTGCTGGCAGTGTACTTGGTGATGACATGTGGAGGCTGATTCCATGTTTGCTAATGATATTGTCAAGAGGCAGCATGCAGATGTGGAAGAGGGGGTGGGCCAAGGATGGATCTTTAAGGGACTCTGAAGGCAATGGTGCAGGGGTGGGAAGAGAAGCCATTGCTGGAGATGCCCTGGTTATAACAGAATAGGTAGGAGGGAAAAAATCAGAAATGGTATGGGAAAGATAGATCTGGAGCATCGCTTCAAATGAAACTGTGGCAGAATGACAAGGGGGCACAGCTTCAAATTAGAAAAAGGCAAATTTAAGACTCGTGAGGAAGCACTCCTTCAAAAAGAGCGATCAACTTAATGGAATGGATATCTGGGTAGGGTAGTGTAGGGAATAAGAACATAATGGGAGCAGGAGTAGGCCATTCGACCCCTCGAGCTTGTTCCACTATTCAATAAGATCGTGGCTGATCTCCTACTTCAACTCCACTTTCCTGCCCTATCCCCATATCCCTTGATTTCCTTAATATCCAAAAATCTATTGATCTCTGTCTTGAATATATTCAACGACTGAGCCTCCATAGCCCTCTGGGGTAGAGAATTCGAAAAATTCACCACCCTCTGAGTGAAGAAATGTCTCCTCATCTCAGTCCTAAATGGCCGACCCCTTATTCTGAGACTGTGATCCCTGGTTCTAGGCTCCCCAGCCAGGGGAAACATCCTCCCTGCATCTACCCTGTCAAGCCCTGTAAGAACTTTGTATGTTTCAATGAGATCACCTCTCATTCTTCTAAATGCTGGAGAATATAGGCCTAGTCTACTCAATCTCTCCTCATAGGACAATCCCCCATCCCAGGAATCAGTCTAGTGAACCATCATTGCACTCTTTCTATGGCAAGTATATCCTTCCTTAGGTAAGGAGACCAAAACTGTACACAACCAGTGTGGTCTCAACCAGGGCCCTATATAATTGCAGTAAAACATCTTTAGGACTGAGAGGAGATGGGGAGACATGGAATTGGGGGTAATATACTGGCATGAATTGAAAATTGGTTAACAGACAGGAAACAGAGAGTAGGAATAAATGGGTCTTTTTCGGAGTGGCAGGCGGTGACTAGTGGGGTACCGCAAGGATCAGTGCTTGGGCCCCAGCTATTCACAATATATATCAATGATTTGGATGAGGGAACCAAATGTAATATTTCCAAGTTTGCTGACGACACGAAACTAGGTGAATTTGTGAATTGTAAGGAGGATGCAAAGAGGCTTCAAGGCGATTTAGACAAGTTGAGTGAATGGGCAAATACATGGCAGATGCAGTACAATGTGGGTAAATGTGAAGTTATCCACTTCAATAGGAAAAACAGAAAGGTAGAGTATTATTTAAATGGTGATACATTGGGAAATGCTGATGTACAAAGGGACCTGGGTGTCCTTGTACACCAGTCACTGAAATCAAACATGCAGGTGCAGCAAGCAGTTAGGAAGGCAAGTGGTATGTTGGCCTTCATTGCAAGAGGATTTGAGTACAGGAGCAAGGATGTCTTACTACAATTGTACAGGGCCTTGGTGAGACCACACCTGGAGTACTGTGTGCAGTTTTGGTCTCCTTACCTAAGAAAGGATATACTTGCCACAGAGGGAGTGCAGTGAAGGTTCACCAGACTGATTCCTGGGATGGCAGGACTGTCGTATGAGGAGAGATTGGGTCGACTAGGCCTGTATTCACTACAGTTTAGAAGAATGAGAGGGATCTCATTGAAACGTATACAATTCTGACAGGGCTAGACAGACTGGATGCAGGGAGGATGTTTCCCTTGGCTGGGGGGTCTAGAACGAGGGGTCACAATCTCAGGATATGAGGGAGGACATTTCAGACAGAGATGATGAGAAATTTCTTCAATCAGAGGCTGGTGAACCTGTGGAATTCTCTACCCCAGAGGGCTGTGGAGGCCAAGTCACTGAATATTTTAAGAAGGAGATAGATAGATTGCTAGACACAAAAGGCATCAAGGGGTATGGGGAGAGAGCAGGAATATGGTATTGAGATAGAGGATCAGCCATGATCATATTGAATGGCGGTGCAGGCTCGAAGGGCCGAATGGCCTACTCCTGCTCCTATTTTTCTATGTTTCTACTCCAATCCTCTTGTAATAAAGGCCAACATATCATTTGCTTTCCTAATTGCTTGCTCTATCTGCATGCTAACTTTCAGTGATTTGTGTACAAGGACACCCAGGTCCCTCTGAACACCAACATTTCCCAATCTCTCACCATTTAAAAAATACTCTGCTTTTCTATTTTTCATACCAAAGTGGATAACTTCACATTTCTCCACATTATACTCCATTTGCCATGTTCTTGCCCACTCACTCAGCCTGTCTATATCCCCTTGAAGCCTCTTTGCATCCTCCTCACAACTTACATTCCCACCTAGCTTTGTATTATCAGCAAATTTGGATATAATACATTTGGTCCCCTCATCTAAATCAGTCATATAGATTGTGAATAGCTGAGGCCCAAGCAGTGATCCTTGCGGTACCCAACTAGTTACAGCCTGCCAATCTGAAAATGACATGTTTATTCCTACTCTCTGTTTTCTGTCCATTAACCAATCCTCAATTCATGCTAATATATTACCCTCAATCCCATGAACCCTAATTTTGTTTAATAACCTCTAGTGTGGCACCTTATCTAATGCCTTCTGAAATACCAAATACACCACATCCACTGATTCCCCCTTATCCATTCTGCTCGTTACAACCTCAAAAAATTCTAAACAGATTTGTCAAATATGATTTCCCTTTCATAAATCCGTGTTGACTCTGCCCAATCCTATTATTATTTTCTAAGTGCCCTGTTACCATGTCCTTAATAATAGATTCTAGCATTTTCTGTACTACTGATGTTAGGCTAACTGGTCTGTAGTTCCCCGTTTTCTCTCTCCCTCCTTTCTTGAACAGCGAGGTTACATTTGCTACCAGCCAATCTGCAGAACTGTTCCAGAGTCTATGGAATTTTGGAAGATGACAACCAATGCAACCATTATCTCTACAGCCACCTCTTTCAAAACCCTAGGATGTAGGCTATCAGGTCCAGGGGATTTATTGGCTTTCAGTCGCATAAATTTCTCCAGCACTAATTTTTTACTAATACTATTTTCTTTCAGTTCCTCATTCTCGTTAGACCGTTGGTTCTCCACTATTTCTGAGAATGTTTTTTGCGTCTTCTTCTGTGAAGACAGACACAAATTTGTATTTGTTTAATTTCTCTGTCATTTCCTTATTCCCCATTATAATTTCTCCTGTCTCAGCCTGTAAGGGACCCACATTTACTTTCACTAATCTTTTCCTTTTTACATACCTATAGAAGCTTTTACAATCTGATTTTCAGTCTCTCGCTAGTTCACTCTCATATTCTATTTTCCCTTTCTTTATCAATTTCATGGTCCTCCTTTGCTGAATTCTAAAATCCTCTGAAATCTTTAGGCTTACAACTGTTCTTGGCAAAATTATAAGCCTCTTCCTTTAATCTATTACTAGCTTTAGCTTCTTTTGGCCACGGTTGGACCACTTTTCCTGTGGGGTTTTTGTGCCTTAAAAGAATGTATATTTGTTGTAAATTATGTATTAATTCTTGATGACAGACACAATACTTGTTTAATTTCTCTGCCATTTCCTTATTCCCCATTATAATTTCTCTTGTCTCAGCCTGTAAGGGACCTACATTTACTTTCGCTAATCTTTTCCTTTTTACATACCTATAGAAGCTTTTACAGTCTGTTTTTATGTCTCTCGCTAATTTACTCTCATTCTATTTTTCCTTTCCTTATCAATTTTTTGGTCCTCATTTGCTGAATTCTAAAATCCTCCCAATCCTCAGGCTTACTATTCTTTTTGGCAACATTATAAGCCTCTTCCTTTGATCTAATACTATCTCTAACTTCTCTAGTTAGCCACAGTTGGACCACATTTCCTGTGGGATGTTTGTGCCTTAAAGGAATGTATATTTGTTGTAATTTATGTATTAATTCTTTAAATGCTATCCATTGATTGTCTACCGTCATACATTTTAATGTAGTTTCCCAATCTACCGTCACCAACTCGCCCCTCATACCTACATACTTTGCTTTGTTTAGAATTAAGACCCTAGTTTCGGATTTAACTAAATCACTTTCAAACTCAATGACCCAGAAATTCGGGTCCCCACGCGTAAGTACGCGCTGGGTACTCACACGTAGGCCCAACAAACGTGCCGGTTTCGTGCATGCACTGCGCATGTGCGGGAAACCGGAACTTCCGTTCCCCTGAAAGAAGGGGTTGCCAGGTGGAACGCGTGTGCTGGAGAGGCAGCACGTGCGCATCGAACTTACGTTTTTTTTGCAGGTTTCTCCAGGAGGGTAAGTCTCCAGCAGTTACACTTTCAAAAAGCAGGCGCAGGGCCTGCTTTTAACAAGGTAAGTGGTGAATTAATTAAAATTAAAACATTTTTTCCACAGGTTTATTATTTTTAAATACTTTAAAGAAAGGTAAGTTTATTTTTAGCCCCGTTAGAAAATGTAATTAATTTTTTCAAAAATTTAAATTATTGCTTAAAATAGTTATTTCATGTAATTTATAGTTATTTTAAAAATGTGATGTTTTAAAAAAAAAATATTTGAATTTTTAGTGATGTTTTGGGGCTTATAGTATTTATAGGTTTGACAGCTCTTCCTGTCAAATTTATGAATGAAGCATTCCCTGCTACCATTGGCTCTCCATGGCCCACGTGATCCCAGGGGACGCTTCGAACTAACTGCACCCCTGGGATACGCAAGCACTGTGTGCTGGCAGTTGGAGGAGGCCCAGGATCGGAATCCCACGTGGGCCCACAGCTCAACGGCCGGCGCGCTAGGTAAGTGCAGGTCGGGGGCTTGCACCCGTGGGAAGCCCCGACCCAAATTTCTGGGCCAATATAAAATTCTATCATATTAAGGTCACTTTTCCCTAAAGGCCTCTTTACTACAAGGTTATTAATTAACCCTTTCTCATTTCATAATACTAGATCTAAAATAACCTGTTCCCTAGTTGGTTCCTCAACATACTGATCTAGAAAACTATCTTGCATACATTCCATGAAATCGTCCTCCACACCATTACTGCAAATTTGGTTTGCCCAGTCTATATGTAGATTTAATCCCCCATGATTACTGTATTATCCTTGTTACATGCGCCTCTAATTTCCTGATTTATACTCTGTCCTACATTACAACTACTGTTTGGCGGTCTATAAACAACTCCCACCAATGTTTTCTGCCCCTTGCTGTTTCTTAGCTCCACCCAAACGGATTCTACTTCTTGATTTTTGGAGCTAAGATCCTTTCTCTCTACTGTCTTTATCCCATCCTTTATTATCAGGGCTACCCCTCCTCCTTTTCCATTTTGCCTATCTCTTCTAAAAGTTAAGTATCCTGGAATATTTAGTTTCTAACCTTGGCCACTTTGCAACCACATCTCCATAATGGCTATTAGATCAAATCTTAGAATGAGTTGGATGTGGTGTGGTGAGGGGAGTGTAAATTTTACTGTCTGGATTGATGATCTAAAATGGGGGCCAAATGGATTTACTCACTGGCATGTGTCGATCTTGTGATTCTTTTATACAGTTGGTGGCAAAACAATAGGGCAGCAAATATGAGTTGCCTTAGTTGTGTTTCCACTGATGCTCTTCTCTGCACTGCCTGCACTATGCTGGTGGTGGGGGCTTGAAGTTTCCTCCAGCCTTCAGTTTCGCTGGAGTCTTCATTATTTGGTCCTTTTTTCCCCCGGTCTTGTGTACCGAATCTAAGTTATCTGAGCATCCAACTTATTCATTCCCCATAAAATGTTAACAATTTTAATCCCACCGCACCTTCTTTTGTCCAATGAAAACAAGTTACTTTCTGTGAATCTCTCGTCACTGACTCTTACATTCTAGAATCCTGCTCGTCATTCTGCCCTAATGCGCTCCAGTATGACAACTTCCTTTTTAAGGAAGAGTTCCCCGTAACTCCTCCTTTGTATAGTCTAGTGATCTACACAGGTTAGAAAACATGTTCCAGCTTACAGTTAAATCCATTCCTGTCCATGAAGGGGTCCTTTCAGTCAGTGTCCAGTAATTATGCCCCAGGTATATTTCTCCTTTCTTCTTTGTTAATTAACTTCCCTTCACCTTGCATGTGCTCTGTGTTTATTGTTCCAGTTTGTAGAAGCTTATGTCTACGTTAAACCACCGATGCCCTCCCTTAGTCCATCCATTTAATTGTCAAGCTCACTTGGCGCTTGGTCACACAGCTAGCTGTCATCAGCAGATTAGATATTGGTACAAGAATGACTCTTCCCCTTCAACTTGTTAATAATGTGAACAGCAAGTGATTCGCGTGAAACTTTACTTATGACTGCAATTATATCGGGCCCTGGTGAGACCACACCTGGAACATTGTGTACAGGTTTGGTCTCCTTACCTAAGGAAGGATATACTTACTATAGAGGGAGTGTGATGAAGGTTCACCAGACTGGTTCCTGGGATGGGGGATTGTCCTATGAGGAGAGATTGAGTAGACTAGGCTGATATTCTCTAGAGTTTAGAAGAATTAGAGGTGATCTCATAGAAACATAGAAGATAGGAGCAGGAGTAGGCCATTCAGCCCCTCGAGCCTGCTCTGCCATTCAATGAGATCATAGCTGATCTCATTAAAAAATACTGAATTCTTACAGGGCTTGACAGGGTAGATGCAGGGAGGATGTTTCCCCTGGCTGGGGAGTCTAGAACAAGGAGTCACAGTCTCAGAATAAGGGAACGGCCATTTAAGACTGAGATGAGGAGAAATTTCTTCACTCAGAGGATGCTAAATCTTTGGAATTCTCTACCCCAGAGGGCTGTGGATGCTCAGTCGTTGAGTATATTCAAGATAGAGATCAATAGGCTTTTGAATATTAAGGGATATGGAGATAGTGCAGGAAAGTGGAGATGAGCTAGAAGATCAGCCATGATCTTATTGAATGGCAGTGCAGGCTCGAAGGGCCAAATGGCCGACTCTTGCTCCTATTTCTTATGTTCTTGCGTTCTTACTAACCCCCAGGAGAGCTTCAATTTGTCCTCTACCTTCATTTGATTAAAAGCACAATTTGTTATTAATTTGCGAGCCTTGATCTTCTTTAGAAGAATGCTAAGTCCAATGTTAGACCATGAGGAAGTTCCATTCTATTCATTTAGCAGGCAGAGTGGGCTGAGGGCAGCACTCCCCAACCACATTGTCATCTTATGGAGTCAAATAGGAGGGACTTCTCTTGCACAATATCTGTTCCTAGGTGACATCCAACAACCAACCAGGCAACAAGAGGCAAGTGAATGATACCACAATATCTTCCCTCACAAGGCTGCTAAATTGAACGGGGAAGTTCAGTAGATATTCATTCTCTTGAATTACAAGCTACCCTCAGCTCTTCCAGTTAGACTTCTCCTTCTTTGCACATTGCCTCAGCTCTGGTCAGCTGCTCTGTTAGCCCTCATTGTTACAAACCATGCATTCTTTCACAAACGTTCATCACCTTCAAGTCATCACTTGTCGCTCCTTCTGTTGAGCCAAATGTCCCATAATTGGACCATGACCTGTCTCCTGCTGGAGCATTAGCATTATTCCCTTGTTGGCTGGACCAGCGGTCCCCAGTGGTGCATTTCCCATATATGTTGTTCTCATGGATGCTTGCGACAAGAGTCCAACCACCTCCATTGGTGGTCATGTCGCAGAAGGCATGATAGATTATGCCATTATTGGTTATCAAGAACTGGATGCCATCTGTGGAGAAGAGTATTGACGTAAGAAAACAACTAAGAGTATTAAACAAGGCTTTAATTGACTGTTTCACAACATGGAAGTCTAGTTACCCTTCACTAGTTCCTGTTTACAAAATGTCCCTGAGCAAGCTGGGCCCGTGCCCATGTATTTATACTCTCCCTGGACAACACCACCAGCAGGCCGCACAGTATATTTCATAAGTCCTTTCTACATGAATGGCACGATTTATGTCAAGTATAATATAAGGTAAATCAATTGAATCAGAGAGTTGGAGAATAGAAGTGTCTCTTTACATGAAGTGGTTAGAACTACTATCACAATCGGAAGGATACACTGGGGGAGATTTTTTGTATTGCGCCTGGGTGTATTGGATCCGTCTAGAGGAATATCAGGTGGAGAGGATTGAATGCAGGTAACGGAGATCATTCGATATTAAATTAACATGTAAAAAAATCAGAGGCTACTCATAATAAAGAACTTGTGGGAAAAATGTGGTTGCTTTGTGCCTCCCGTTAGCGCTAATGGGGTGCAAAGCAACTAACACCCGGGGCAGTGCCGCCAACGCCTCCTGCGAAATTCAGCGGGAGGTTAGCGGTGGTGGTAACCGTTAACGCCCCACGGCGTGCGCTGCCAGTGATGATGTAATCATCGTGCGCAGCGCCCCGCTCGCACCCCGGCCACGATCTTTGGGACCGCCCCCGACTTACCGCCGGACGCTATGTCCGACGGGGTCAGGAGGGTCTACCTGCGGCCAGGGCAGTGCTATTTAAAGGCGAGGTGTGGAGTGGCCATTTTTGTTGCTGGCCGCCTGCCAGCACCTGCCTCCGCTGCCGTCCCTGGCCTCCTGACCCGGCCCCCCGCGGAGTGTCGACTGCGCTCCATGAGCCCAGCACTTCTCTTGAGTGCCGGGCTCTTTTGCCAGCAGTCCAATCCTCGATGGCCCAGCTGGGCCACGGGTAGCGCTGCGCAAGGCCCCTCCCCCTGTAATACCGCAGCACGTAGCAGCACGATATTCCCTCGCAGCGCCTCAAGAGGGAGGCGAGGTGCTTCCAGCAACGCCTCGCTTCCCTTTTGAGGCACTACTGCTCAATTTCGGCCGCAGGGGTGCTAATTTTTCCGGGGCGCTAAGGCGAAGTTAGAGCCCCAAGGGGGGCGCGACTCAATTTTTCCCCCCTTGTATTTATATAGTGCCTTTCAAAAACCCAGATTGTCTCAAAGCACTTCACAGCTAATGTAAGTGTAGTCACTACTGTGATGTAGGAAACAATTATGTATAGGTAGGCGATTATCCCTGCCTGATTTTCCTCAATGCGCTGTACCCACCCGATCAAATAAACCGCGGTGTAATAACAGGAAACTTTATTTGTCTTTGCACCTTCCTATTTTCTTCTAAATTTGCCTCTCCCAATGGCAGACTCTGCTCCTGGTCTGTAATTCCATGGGCAGCAGCTCTGTGCTTCTTCACTGAAGTTCCCATTCTTCGGGTATTTTTCTGATTTTCCCTGGTGTGTACCAGATATTTAAACGAAGGGTCAGAAGCATTGTACGTAGCGCCCGTCCTGATTTCTGACACCCACTTCCAGCACTCGAGTCTCCCGCCACCAGCCAAATATCAGCTGCTTGTAATCATGGGACCTCTAAAGCACAGTCCAACCTATCTCTATTTTTTGACAGGGGACGTCCTTAGAGACCCAATAAGGTCACACAATAAAGACAGGAGGAACCCAACTCAGTTTATCCTTCCCCAAGCTGGAGATAGTCCCTGTCAGACCCTCACAGCTGCTCATCTGCAATGCCTTCACTGGCGGACTTAATCATCAATGAAACTTGGGCGTGTTGGGATAGAGTTTCCGCTCTGGGGGCAATCGAGAGTAAGGATGTTTCTCCTAATTTCCCTATGGGATTTATTAGTAACTATCTTGTATTTATGGCTCCTAGTTTTGATTTCTCCGGCAAGTGGAAACATTCACTTCACAACTACCCTGACCAACTCATTCATGATGGCCCGTAATTTCCGATAGGAGGCTTCCTGCGTGCGGATGCCTCCTATTGGGAAAAAAAATATGCCCTGACCCGAGGGCTCCCGTCCATACCATTTCCGCTCCTGGGCCTCTCCAAACTTGAGATGCGCAGAGGCCCAGGTATCCCAGGGGCCCATGCTGTTCGCAAGCGTCCCTGGGATCACGGGGGCCAGGCGAGCCAATAGGAGAAGGGAATCCCCCTTCATACTTTCGACAGATAGACCTGTCAAATGTATGAATGGGGATCACTGAAAAAACACATCAAAACATTAAATACATTTTTAAAAACCCATGACGTTTTTAAAATGAGTTAAAATTACATTAAATTAAATATTTTAAACAAAAATTTAATTTTTTGAAAAAAGTTCAAAAATTTTACGAGGCTAAAAATAAACTTACCTTTCTTTAAAGTATTTTAAAATTATAAATGAGTGAAATTTTTATTTTTTACTTTTTTTAACTCTTATATGCTGATAAATGCAGGCCTTACGCATGCTTTTACCAGGCGTAAGATTTTTAAGGAATCTCAGCATGCTGAGGTACTTCAGAAAGCGGAACTGTCCGCCCGCAGAGGCCCTTCGCCAGGTGTGCAGGCGTGCGATCTGTCAAGAGGATTCTTGACAGAACAGAAATGCCGGTTTTCAGCGCGTGCGCTTTGCATACCTGAAACCGGCATTTGCGATGTCCCTATGGGTGTGTACACACCTCGTACATACCTGTAGGTATCGGAATATACGGGCCAATGTTAAGGACCTCTATCAGGTCACCTCTGGGTCTTCTCTTTTCAAAGAAAAGTCCCCAACCTGTCCAATCATTCCCGCTAGCTGTAATCTCACAGTTTGTTTGAACTTTCTCCAGTGCTTCTATGGACTCTTTCTAGTATGGAGATCATAACTGTGCACAGTATTCTAAATGCAGCGTGACCAGGGTGCTATACAAGTTTAACATAATTTCACTACTTTTGAATTGTATACCCCTAGAAATAAATCCCAGTGATTTGTTAGCATTGTTAATTTCTTTGCTGACCTGCGATGCTGCTTTTAATGATTTGTTCACCTGTATTCCTAGATCCCTTTGCTCTTCCACCCCATTCAGTTTCTTATTTTCTAAGGTGTAGGTGTTGTTTCCATTTTCCTACCAAAGTGCATCACCTCAAATTTATCTATATTAGAGTTCATTTGCCACTTAACTATCCAGTCTGCAAGTTTTCTAATATCTTCTTTTATTGTGTTGCATTCTTTCTCAGTGTTAGCTGTACCCCAAGTTTGGAATCATCTGCAAATTTTGCTATGGCATTACTTATTCCTAAATCCAAATCATTAATGTAAATTATGAATAACAGTGGTCCCAGTACTGATCCTTGCGGAACTCCATTTTCTACCTTGCTCCAATCTTAATAACTACTCTCTGCTTTCTATTTGTCCCCTGCCTTCACATGCCGTAAGCTTTGTCATGAGCATATCAAAGGTCTTTTGAAAATCCAAGTATATGACATTTACTACATTACCCTCGTCTTCTCTTTCCATTACCTCTTCAAAGAATTCTATCAGATTGGTTAAGCATAACTTAGCCTTTTGGAATCCATGCTGACTATTTTTTATTATATTTTCTGTCTCTAGGTGCTCTTCTATCACTTCTTTTAGTATAGACTGGTCTATTGTTTCCATATTTTGTTCTATCTCCCTTTTTGAACATAGGAACATTAGCCATCCGCCAGTCCTCTGGCACTATCCCCTCTTCAATGGAACATTTGTATATTTAAACTAGTGCCTCTGCTATCTCCTCCCTAGTTTCCTGGAGTATGCGTACCATCTGGAGCTGGGGCTTTATCCTCATTTAGTTTTGCTATGTTGTGGTCACGACTACTAAGATGCGCTCCTACTCTTACTTCTCCTATCAGTTCTTGTTCATTATCCATTACAAGACCCAACAGTGATTCCTTTCTTGTTCAACTTCTTATATAGTGAGTGAGAAAGGAGTCCTGTATATATTGTAAAAACCCAACTCCTTTGTCTCCTTTTGCTACTTCTTGCCAGTTTATTTGGAGGTAGTTGACATCTTCCATGATTATTATTCTATGCCTGCTGCTCACCTCATCAATTTGCCTTCATATTTCTGCTTCCAATTCCCTCCCACTATTCGGTGGTCTATAGTATACACCTATTAGGGTGATGGATCCCCTCTTATCTTTTAACTCAATCCATACGGATTCTGTATCTATCTTACTGGGAGTTACATCCCGCACAATAGATATGCAGGCTCCAAGTACCTCTGGAGCTTCTGGTTGGGTTACTGTGTCGACTGCACATTAGTCACTTCGAAGGGCCCAGGCATTCACCCCACTAAGGGCACTGGAGCTGCATTGTTGTTCCCTAACTCGCCCATTGTGGCTTCTAATTGTATTTTCAATAGTTCCAATGATTTTGACTTTTTCCCTGCCCAGCTGATTATTACAAACTTTTCTCATTCTTTGAGTAAAAATGTTCTTCCTAAAATATCTATGATATGAAATGTGTTCGGTATGTTGAACGCTCCTTATTTGAACGTCACCATTCGATTACGCCTCTAGGTGGCGCTGCATTCGGATTTTGCCGTGAATAATTCTTCTCTGGCAGTCATGCTTGCAGCTGCACACCTCTACCACTAGATGGGGTTTCATAAACTCCAGAAGCAGCAGATCCCCACATCCAGAACTCGAATCATGGAATAGTGCAGCACAGAAGGAGGCCATTCGGCCCATTGACTCTGCGCAAAAGCAGCACTATTTAGACCACCTTACAGCTCCAGGACACTGCCAAAATTCCGACCCCTCCTTGGGAAGTTTGAGACAACTAACCGCCATTTTCTTCTTCTCGCTTCAGTTTTCTAAATTTAATTCTAAGTTTAAATAAATGATTCAAGAAACATTTCTGATTCAACTCCAGGACTTGAAAACATAACCTGGACTGACACTTTAGTGCCATACTGAGCAAATCATAGAATCATTGAATGGTTACAGCACAGTAGGAGGCTATTCGGCCCCTCTAGCCCGTGCCAGCTGTCTGCAAGAGCACCTCAGTGTGTCCCACTCCCCCGCCCTTTCCCCGTAGCTCTGCAAATTTATTTCCTTCAGGTACTTATCCAATTCCCCTTTGAAAGCCGTGATTGAATCTGCCTCCACCACCCTTTCAGGCAGTGAATTCCAGATCCTAACCACTCGCTGCATAAAAAAGTTTTTCCTCATGTCGCCTTCCGTTCTTTTGCCAATCACCTTAAATCTGTGTCCTCTGGTTCTCGACCCTTCTGCCAATGGGAACAGTTTCTCTCTCTCTACTCTGTACAGACCGCTCATGATTTTGAACACCTCTGTCAAATCTCCTCTCAATCTTCTCTCCAAGGAGAACAACCCCAGCTTCTCCAGTCTATCAATGCAACTGAAGTCACTCATTTCTGAAATCAGGAATGTTGGTTGTATTGGCTGAAATCTTTACACGGAGGCGGGGTGGGTGCAAGTGAGGCCGAAAGCAGCCAAAAAGCTCGGCAAGGCCGAGGATGTCGAGGCCCTGTCGATCTGACTGACAGGACCTCAGTAACATTTGTTAGCTGTTTCCCACCTGGCAGCCTGGCTGCTGGGCAGGAGGGAACATCAGCAGCAGGAGGCCGCAGCCTTGGTACCTTGGGGACAGTCTCCGGCAATCGGGAATTTGAGGAGGCCCATGACTGTAACTTGGGGGGGAAGCCTGCGATCGGGAGTGGGAGAGGCCCGGGGTTGGGTTGGGTGGGGCCCGGGGTTGGGAGGGGGAGAGGCCCGGGGTTGGGATGGGGGAGGGTCCCGGGGTTGGGAGAGGGAGAGGCCCGGGGTTGGGAGGGGGCGGGGCCTGGGGTTGGGAGGGGCCTGGGGTGGGGAGGGGGAGGGGCCTGGGGTGCGGAGGGGGAGGGGCCCGGGGTTGGGTTTGGGGAGGGGCCCGGGGTTGGGTTGGGGGTGGGGCCCAGGGTTGGGAGGGGGTGGGGCCCGGGGTTGGGAGGGGCCGGGGTTGGGAAGGGGCGGGGCCCGGGGTTGAGAGGGGGAGGGGGCCCGGGTTTGGGAAGGTTGGGAGGGGCCCGGGGTTGGGAGGGGGTGGGGCCTGGGGTTGGGAGGGGGAGGGGCCCAGGGTTGGGAGGGGGAGGGGCCTGGTGTTGGGAGGGGGCGGGGCACGGGGTTGGGAGGGGGAGGGGCCTGCTGTTGGGTGGGGGAAGGGCCCGGTGTTGGGAGGGGACGGGGCCCGGGGTTGGGTTGGGGGAGGGGCTGGGGTTGGGAGGGGGTACGGGCGGGGCCCTGGGTTGGGGGAGGCGCCCGGGGTTGGGAGGGGGCGGGGCCCAGGGTTGGGAGGGGCGGGGCCCAGTGTTGGGAGGGGGAGGGGCCCAGGGTTGGGAGGGGGCGGGGCCTGGGGTTGGGAGGGGGTGGGACCCAGTGTTGGGTTGGGGGAGGGGCCCGGGGTTGGATTGAGGGCGGGGCCCGGGGTTGTGTTGGGGATGGGCCCTGGGTTGGGAGGGGGCGGGCCCGGGGATGAGAGGGGGAGGGGCCCGTGGTTGGGTTGAGGGAAGGGCCTGGGGTTGGGAGGGGGAGGGGCCTGGGGTGGGGGTGGGGGAGGGGAGGGGCCCAGGGTTGTGAGGGTCCAGGGTTGGGAGGGGGCGGGCCTGGGGAGGGGCGGGGCCCGGGTTGGGGAGAGGGAGAGGCCTGGGGTGGGGGAGGGGAGCGGCCTGGGGTTGTGAGGGTCCAGGGTTGGGAGGGGGCGGGCCTGGGGTGGGGAGGGGCCCGGGTTGGGGAGTGGGAAGGGCCGGGGTTGGGACGGGGAGGGGCCCGGGGTTGGGAGGGGGAGGGGCCCGGTGTTGGGAGGGTGCGGGGCCCGGGGTGGTTTGGGGGAGGGGCCGGAGTTGGGAGCGGGTAGGGGCAGGGCCCTGGGTTGGGGGATGCACCCAGGGTAGCGAGGGGGCGGAACCCAGGGTTGGGAGGGGGCTGGGAGGGGGCGGGGCCCAGGGTTGGGTGGGGGAGGGGGCGGGGCCCTGGGTTGGGGGAGGGGCCCGGGGTTGGGAGGGGGCAGGGCCCAGGGTTGGGAGGGGGAGGGGCCCGTGGTTGGGTTGAGGGAAGGGCCCGGGGTTGGAAGGGGCGGGGCCCGGGATGGGGAGGGGGAGGGGCCCGGCATTGGGAGAGGCGGGGCCCGGGGTGGGGAGGGTGTTGTGCATGTACCTTTAAAGGAATAACTGGTCTCAGACTGCAGTACCGGCAGTGACCACCCCTGTATAAAAGGCCCTAGCAGGCTTCTGTAGTTTCAGTTCCAGGTTGTCTCCATTCTGTAAAGACTTGTTATAATCAACTCCTGCAGTCCGTGTCTCAATTATACATGGACATAATACTGGTGACGAGTAAGAAACGAACTTACCTGCAACTCGGCAGCACCTCAGACGATGTTATTGAAGGTCGATGCCAGAAGAAAGAAAAAAAAATAATCCAAAGAAACTCGAGAAACGGGCGTCGACCGTGAGCAACCGCCCTCCAAATCATCGAATTGAAAAGTGCAGGAGAGACTGTCGAGAGCCAGGCTTCGTTCTCCAGTCTGTGGTTTCCCAGCTAATTGGGCTGGTGGCAGGTAGTGCACTGGGCTGCGGCGGGCTAGAGCTCGATCGGGTGGCTCTGCAACAGGGCCGGGCAGTGAGTCGGGAAGCAAAGAGAGAGAGAGAGGGTGGAGCACACAGGGCGCGGCCGGTGCTTCGAAGCCGGGCAGCGTTCGGACCTAAGAAGAGGAAGGGAAGTGTCCCAGAGGGTCCGCTCCATGACGGGAATGGTTCTTCAATTAACGGAGCAAATATTGAAGCGCGAAAGAAAAATACCGCGGAGAGCGGCGTTGGCAGCAGCGATCGGGGAGGCGCGAAGACCATAGGGCGTCGCCATTACAGGATAGTAAAATAAATATAATCGCCAGCAACAGCGTTGACAGCAGCGGCAGCGGCAGCGGCGGGAAAGCGCGGGAGGCGCCATCTTAACTCGGTGGGGAAGAAGGAAAAGCGCGGGAGGCGCCATTTTGATCCATCGGGGATGAAGGCAAAGTGCGGGAGGCGCCATCTTAGATTTTCAAGATGCCAAAGACTGGCGATATCACGGCCTTCGATAATGCAATAGAAGACTGGACCACGTATGTGGAAAGAGTCGAGGTATATTGCGAGGCAAACGAAATAGCCGATGACAAAAAGGCATCGGTATTGCTAAATTTAATGGGCGCAAGAACGTATGGCCTATTGCGGGACCTGATTACTCCAGCTAAACCGAAGGCGAAGAGTTTTAACGAAATTGTTGCTATCCTACAGGAACACCTAAATCCTACACCGCTGCTGATAGCAGAAAGATTTAAATTCCACAGGAGAAATCAGCATAAAAATGAGAGCAATGCTGATTACCTTACGGAACTACGCAAGCTATCAAAGCACTGCCAGTTCGGAGCAGGACTGGCAGATACCTTACGGGACAAATTTGTCTGTGGACTCCTGAGTGAAGGAACCCAGAAGAGGTTACTCTCAGAGAAAGAGCTGACGCTAGATAAGGCTTTCAGTGTGGCAGTATCGTACGAAACAGCAGCAAGGGGTGCTGCGGAAATACAACAAAAGCCACAGGAATACGGCACCCACGAAATGACACGGGGATTTGAAAAATGTTATCACTGCGGCAGAACAAACCATGACCAGAAGGACTGCTGGTCCAAGGACAAAATATGCAGGCAATGCGGAAAGATGGGACACATTGCTCGAGTTTGCAGGTGTGGGAAGAAGACCAACAACAACAAAAAGGCTACTAAGGAACCGTACAGGAAAGTACAAAAGATGACGGACATTAGTTCCGAAGACCAGATGAGCGATAGTGAATCCGGGAACAAGAGAATAAGCTGTCTCAAACTTCACAACGTAATCACAAAAGAGGATCACCAAACCATTTGGGTCACCCTCACGATAGCAGGGTCCCAAGTCAAAATGGAATTGGATACAGGATCAGCTCTAACCATCATGAATCGACGAGACTACAAGCGGATATTCTCACACATACCCTTGAGAGAGACATCCATCGTCTTGAGGACGTATACGGGGCAAAAAGTATACCCCAGAGGAAAAATAAGGGTGCCTGTCAAATACAACGGCAAGAAAATACGGAAATTGTATCTTTACATTCTGCAAGATGGTGGACCACCGTTATTGGGACATGAATGGATCAGAAAGATAAGTTTAGACTGGCACTCCATTCAGGCACTGACGGTGGCTGGTAAAAAGGATGACGACGTCACTCCTGGGCAATTGTCAACAATCTTAGCTGACGCCAAAGAGGTATTTCAACAAGAACTGGGCACTCTTAAAGGCGTAACCGCCTCGATAAAAATAGAGGAGAATGCAATTCCCAAGTTTTTCAAAGCAAGACCGGTACCATATGCAATTCACCCAGCCGTCGAGGCAGAGCTGGAGAATCTGGAGAATGCAGGCATGTTATCTAAGGTAGACTGGAGTGAGTGGGCGACACCCATCATTCCTGTCATGAAGAAAACGTTAAACAATAAGTCTGAGGAGCCAAGGAAGGTTCGCATCTGTGGGGACTTCAAGGTGACGGTGAACCCAGTCCTTCATACAGTACAATATCCTCTTCCAAGGATAGAAGATATCTTCGCCTCACTAGCTGGAGCGAAGCGTTTTACAAAAATTGACCTAGCGCAAGCATATTTGCAGATGGAGGTTGAAGAATCCTCTAGGAAGTATCTCACGATAAACACTCACAAAGGCCTTTACCAGCATAATGGACTGGTATTCGGAGTAGCATCAGCTCCGGCGATATGGCAAAGAGCGATGGAACAAGTCCTGCAAGGGATTCCGGGGACTCAGTGCTACTTGGATGACATCCTAGTGACAGGTGAAGATGACAGTGAACACCTTGCCAACCTAGAGCAGGTGCTCACTAGACTACGTGAACATGGGCTACGAGCCAATCGCCCCAAGTGCAAGTTTTTTAAGAAACAGATATCGTATTGTGGCCATGTTATTGATGAAGAGGGGTTGCATAAGTCCCCTGACAAAATTGAAGCGGTAGTTAAGGCTCCAGCACCTGAAAATGTGTCGCAACTGAGGTCATTCCTTGGATTGGTGAATTACTACCATAAGTTTTTGCCGAATTTGTCCACAATTCTGCATCCACTGAACGCCCTACTACGAACGGGAGTAGCATGGAAATGGAGCGATGAATGTAAGCGGGCCTTTCAGAAGAGTAAGGACCTAATCACTTCAAGAGAAGTATTGGCTCACTACAACCCATCACTACTGATAAGACTGGCGTGAGATGCGTCTCCCTACGGCATTGGGGCGGTACTGTCACATAAATTCCTTGATGGTTCAGAGAGGCCGGTAGCTTTTGCGTCACGCTCGTTAACTTCAGCCGAGCGTAACTACGCCCAGATTGACAGAGAGGCCCTCAGCCTGGTGTGGGGGGTGAAGAAGTTCAATCACTACCTGCACGGTCAGAAATTTACTCTACTAACTAATCATCAACCTCTCATCTCCATTTTCAACCCTCAGAAGGGCGTACCAATAATGACGGCACAACGGCTACAGAGGTGGTCCCTTTTCCTAGGGGCACACCAATATGACATCGAGTACAAAGGAACTAAACAGCATGGGAATGCTGATGGATTTTCACGCCTACCGTTGCCGACGGTGGTAGAAGCACCTGCAGTGGATCCTGTGGAGATATTCCACTCGACCATAGTCGAATGTCTACCTGTGACGAATGCAAACATAGAAAAGGAAACACGAAATGACCCGACACTCTCCAGGGTCTATGATTTAACGGTGAAGGAATGGCCAGCACATGGCGAACCACTGCTGCCAGCATTCTCACCGAGAAGAGAACAGCTGTCAGTGTGCAGAGGAACCTTGATGTGTGGATCCAGAGTAGTAATTCCACCCAAATTGAAGGATAGAGTGCTCAATGAGCTTCATGAGGGTCATCTGGGAGGGGTAAAAATGAAGAACTTAGCCAGAGCGTTTGTGTGGTGGCTGGGAATCGATAGAGAAATCGAAGAGATGACCAAGAGCTGTACAGGATGCCAGAAGGTCAAAAACGCCCCACCACAAGCCCCTCTACATCCATGGGAGTGGCCCTCATCTCCATGGCACATTGATTTTGCTGGTCCCTTTATGGACTCGATGTTTTTAATTGCGGTGGATGCACTTTAAAGTGGCCAGAGGTAATAAAAATGTCCTCAACCACCACAGAAAAAACTATCACAGTTTTACGAACCATATTCGCCAGGAATGGGCTGCCTGAACAGATTTGCTCTGACAATGGACCACAGTTTGTGTCTGAAGAGTTCCGGAGGTTCTTAAAGAACAGTGGTGTTAAGCATTACACATCCGCCCCATATCATCCAACCACTAATGGATTGGCCGAGAGGTTTGTTCAAACATTCAAGGAGGCTATCAAGGCAATGTGTAATGAAGATATATCCCTACAACAAAAGGTGGATAACTTCTTGTTTGCCTACCGGAATGCGACACATGCGGTTACCAACCAAACTCCAGCCATGATGTTCTTCAATCGACAGCCATGATGTTCTTCAATCGAAGACTACGATGCCGCTTGGATTTGGTTAAGCCAAACGTCAGAAGAGATGTGGAGAACAGACAGTTTCAGAATATGAATGAAAGGCCGACCAGGAGTTTTAAGATAGGTCAACCAGTTTTGGCCCGGGACTACCGCACAGAGAAATGGCAGCCAGGAACGATCTGTGCACGGCAAGGACCTCTAATGTATACCGTGGACATTGGAGAGAGCATTGTAAGATGCCATGCTGACCAGATTCTAGAATCACTGGAAAACGTCAACTCCACACCACGATCTGATACACCTGGCGATGAAACCGAAGTACCAATTGCATCTACCGCAGAATCGGTGATATTGGAAGCAGACGAACCAAACAACGACATTGATCCCGACTCAACCTTGCCAGAAGAACCTGATATCCCAAAGAGGCGTTATCCAGACAGAATCAGGAAGCCTCCTCAAAGACTGAACTTATAATTGCTTAACTTCAACCAATGTATCTAGCAACCGTAATTGTAATTGTAATTAGATATTATTTAGTTGTTAAATGAATGTTATGTACTGTTTATCTAAAAGGGGCGGAATTGTTGTGTATGTACCTTTAAGGGAATAACTGGTCTCAGACTGCAGTGCCGGCAGTAACCACCCCTGTATAAAAGGCCCTAGCAGGCTTCTGTAGTTTCAGTTTCCAGGTTGACTCCATTCAGAAAAGACTTGTTATAATCAACTCCTGCAGTCCGTGTCTCAATTATACACGGACATAATAGAGGGGGAGGGGCCCGGGGTGGGGAGGGGGAGGGGAGGGGAGGGGCCTGGGGTTGGGAGGGGTGGGTCCAGGGTTGGGAGGGGGCGGGCATGGGGTGGGGAGGGGCCCGGGGTGGGGAGGGGGAAGGGCCCGGGGTTGTGAGGGGGAGGGGCCTGGTGTAGGGAGGGGCGGGTCCCTGGGTTGGGGTGGGGCCCGGGGTTGTGAGGGGGCGGGGCCCAGGGTTGGGTTGGGGGAGGGGGCGGGGCCCTGAGTTGGGGGAGGGGTCCGCGGTAGGGAGGGGTCGGGACCCAGGGTTGGGAGGGGGCAGGGCCCAGGGTTGGGAGGGAGCTGGGAGGGTACGAGGCCCAGGGTTGGGAGGGGGATGGGGCGGGGCCCTGGGTTGGGTGAGGGCCCGGGGTTGGGTTGGGGGAAGGGCCCAGGGTTGGGAGGGGGCGGGGCCCTAGTTTGGGGGCAGGGCCCAGTTTTGGGAGGGGGAGGGGCCCGGGGTTGGGAGGGGGTGGGGCCTGGGTTTGGGAGGGGGAGGGGCCCGGGATTGTGAGAGGGGAGGGGCCAGGGGTTGGGAGGGGGTGGGGCACGGGGTTGGGAGGGGTTGGGGCCCGGGGTTGGGAGTGGGGAGGGGCCCAGGGTTGGGAGGGGGAGGGGCCCGAGTTTGGGAGGGGGCGGGGCCCTGGGTAGGGTTGGGGGCGGGGCCCGGGCTTGGGTTGGGGAAGGGGTCCGGGGTTGGAAGGGGGCGGTCCCGGGGTTGTGTTAGGGGAGGGGCCCAGGGCTGGGTTGGGGAGGCGCCCGGGTTGGGAAGGGGGAGGGTTCCAGGGTTGGGAGGGGCAGGACCCGGGGTTGGGAGGAGCCCGGGTTTGGGAGGGGCGGGGCCGGGGTGGGGAGGGGAGGGGCCTGGGGTTGGGAGGGGCCCGGGGTGGGGAGAGCCGCGGGATGGCGAGGGGGAGGGGCCCGTGGTTCAGAGGGGGTGGGGCCTGGTGTTAGGTTGGGGGAGGGGCCTGGGGTTGGGTTGCGGGAGGGGACCGGGGTTGGGTTGGGGGTGGGGCCCGCGGTTGGGTTGGGGGTGTGGCCCGGGGTTGGGTTGGGGAGGGGCCCGGGGTTGGGAGGGGGATGGGCCTTGCGTTGGGTGTGAGTGGGGGCGGGTCCCTGGGTTGGGGGAGGGGTCTGGGTTTGGGAGGGGGCGGGGCCCACGGTTGGGAGGGGAGAGGGCGGGGCCCGGGGTTGGATTGGGGGAGGGAACCGGGGTTGGGTTGGGGAAGGGGCCCGGGGTTGGGAGGGGTCGGGGCCCAGGGTTGGGGGAGGGGTCCGGGGTTGGTTTGGGGGAGGGGCCCGGGGTTGGGAGGGGGAGGGGCCCTGGGTTGGGAGTGGGTGGGGACCTGGTTTGGGATGGGGAGGGGCCCAGGGTTGGGAGGGGCCCAGGGTTGGGAGGGGATGGGGCACGGAGTTGGGTGGAGGAGGGGCCCGGGGTTGGGAAGGCTGGGGCCCAGTGTTGGGAGGGGGCAGGGCCTGGGGTTGGGTTGGGTGGTGGGGCCCGGGGTTGGGTTGGGGGGTGGGGCCCGGGGTTGGGTTGAGGGTGGGGCCCGAGTTTGGGTTGGGGAGGGGCCTGGGGTGGGGAGGGGGAGGGTCCCTGGGTTGGGAGGGGCGGGGCCCGTGGTGGGGAGGGGGAGTGGCCCAGGTTTGGGAGGGGCGGGGCCTGGGGTTGGGAGGGGGATGGGCATGGGATTGGGAGGGGGAGGGGCCAGGGCTGGGAGAAGGCGGGCCCAGGGTGGGGAGGGCCCCGGGGTGGGGGGGAGGGGCCTGTGTTTGGGAGGGGGCGGGGCCTGGTGTTGGGTTGGGGGCGGGGCCCGTGGTTGGGTTGGGGGAGGAGCCCAGGGTTGGGTTGGGGTGGGGCCCGGGTTTGGGTTGGGGGCGGGGCCCGAGGTTGGGTTGGTGTGGGGCTCATTGTGTGGGGGAGGTTCCTGAGGTTCGGTTGGGGGTGGGGCTCGGCGTTGGGTTGGGGGAGGGGCCCGGGGTTGGGTTGGGGTGGGGCCTGGGGTTGGGTTGGGGGAGGGGCCCAGAGTAGGGTTGGGGGAGGGGCCTGGGGTTGGGTTGGGGGTGGGTCCTGGGGTTGGGTTGGGGGAGGGACCCGGGGTTGGGTTGGGGGTGGGGCCTGTGGTTGGGGTGGGGGAAGGGCCCAGAGTAGGGTTGGGGGAGGGGCCTGGGATTGGGTTGGGGGTGGGTCCCGGGGATCGGAGGGGTCGGGGCCCAGTGTTGGGCTGGTGGAGGGGCCCGGGTTTGGCTTGGGGGTGGGGTCCGGGTTTGGGAGGGGGAGGGGCCCGGGTTTGGGTTGGGAGCGGGGCCCGGTTTTGGTTGGGGGCGGTTTCCGGGGTCAGTTTGGGGGAGGGGCCCGGGGTTGGGAAGGGGCGGGGTATGGGGTTGGGAGGTGGAGGGCCCCGGGGTTGGGTTGGGGGCGGGGCCTGGCGTTGGGTTGGGGTGGGGCCCGGTGTTGGGAGGGGGAGAGGCCCGGTGTTGGGTCGGGGGAGGGGGCCCGGGGTTGGGTTGGGGGAGGATCCCAGGATTGGGTTGGGGTGGGGCCCGGTGTTGGGAGGGGGAGAGGCCCGGTGTTGGGTCGGGGGAGGGGGCTCGGGGTTGGGTTCGGGGAGGATCCCAGGGTTGGGTTGGGGTGGGGCCTGATGTTGGGAGGGGGAGGGGTCTGGTGTTCAATTGGGGGCGTGGCCCGGGGTTGGGAGAGGGGAGGAGCCCGGGGTTGGGAGGGGCCCGGGGTTGGGTTGGGGAGGGGCTCGGGATTGGGTTGGGGGCGGGGCTCAGGGTTGGGTTGGTGTGGGGGCCCGGTGTTGGGTTGGGGGAGTGGCCTGGATTTGGGTTGTGTGAGGGGCCCGGGGTTGGGTTGGGGGCGGGTCCCAGGGTTGGGAGGGGTCAGGGCCCACTGTTGGGTTGGGGGAGGGGCACAGTGTTTGTTTGGGGGTGGGGCCCAGGCTTGGGTTGGGGGCGGGACCTGGGGTTGGGTTGGGGGTGGAGTCTGGGGTTGGGAGGGAGTAGGGGCCCGGGGTTGGGAGGGGGGACGGGCCAGTGGTTGGGAGGGGTTGGGGCACGGTGTTGAGAGGGGGTGGGGCCAAGGGTTGGGAGCGGGGAGGGGCCTGGGGTTCAGAGGGGGAGGGGCCCGGGGTTGGGAGGGGGCGGGGCCCTGGGTTCGGTTGGGGGCAAGGCCCGGGGTATGGTTTGGGAGGGGCCCGGGTTTGGGTTGTGGGTGGGGCCCGGGGTTGGGTTGGGGGAGGGCCCTGGGGTTGGGAGTGGGCGGGTCCTGGGGTTGTGTTAGGGGAGGGGCCCAGGGCAGGGTTGGGGAGGGGCCCAGGGTGGGAAGGGGGAGGGGCCCGGAGTTGGGAGGGTTGGGGCCCGGGGTGGGGAGGGGCCCGGGTTTGGGAGGGGCGGGGCCAAGGCTGGGTAGGGGAGGGGCCTAGGGTTGGGAGGTGGAGGGGCTCATGGTTCAGAGGGGGTGGGGCCTTGTGGTGGGTTGGGGGAGGGGCCTGTGGTTGGGTTGCGGGAGGGGCCCGGGGTTGGGTTGGGTGTGGGGCCCGGGGTTGGGGTGGGGTTGTGGCCCGGGGTTGGGTTGGGGAGGGGCCCGGGGTTGGGAGGGGTGGGGCCTGGTGTTGGGTGTGGGTGGGGGCGGGTGCCTGGGTTGGGGGTGGGGCCCGGGGTTGGGAGGGGTGGGGCCCATGGTGGGGAGGGGGAGAGGCCCTTGTTTGGGAGGGGGAGGGGCCTGGTGTTGTGAGGGGGAGGGGCAAGGGTTGGAAGGGGGCGGGCCCAGGGTGGGGAGGGCCCCGGTAGGGGGAGGGGCCTGGGGTTGGGAGGGGGCAGGGCCTGGTGTTGGGTTGGGCGAAGGGCCCAGTGTTGGGTTGGGGGAGGGGGCCGGGGTTGGGTTGAGGTGGGGCCAGTGTTGGGAGGGGGCAGTTCCCGGGGTTCGGTTGGTGGCGGGGTTCCCGTGGTTCGGTTGGGGGCGCAGCTCGGGTTTGGTTTGGGGGAGGGGCCCAGGGTTGGGTTGGGGTGGGGCCCGGGGTTGGGTTGAGGGAGGGTGCCAGAGTTGTGTTGGGGGAGGGGCCAGGGGTTCGGTTGGGGGCGGGACCCGGAGTTGGGAGTGGTCGGGCCCAGTGTTGGGTTGGGGGAGGGGCCCAGTTTTGGGCTGGGGCAGGGGCCTGGGGTTGTGTTGCGGGCCGGGTCCGGGTTTGGGAGGGGGAGGGGCCAGGGTTGGGTTGGTCGCTGGGCCCGGGTTTGGGTTGGGGTGGTTTCCGGGGTTGGTTTGGGGGAGGGGCCCGGGGTTGGGAGGGGGCAGGGTCTGGGGTTGGGAGGGGGAGGGGCCCGGGGCTGGGTTGGGGGCATGGCACAGGGTTGGGTTGTGTTGGGGCCCGGGGTTGGGAGGGGCAGGGGCCCGGTGTTGGGTCGGGTGCCTGGATTTGGGTTGGGGGAGGATCCCAGGGTTGGGTTGGGGTGGGGCCTGAGGTTGGGAGGGGGAGGGGTCTGGTGTTCGGTTGGGAGCGGGGCCCGGGGTTGGGAGGGGGGAGGAGCCCGGGGTTGGGAGGGGCCCGGGGTTGGGTTGGGGATGGGCGCGGGATTGGGTTGGGGGCAGGGCTCGGGGTTGGTTTGGGGGCGGGGCCTGGGGTTGGGTTTGGGGAGGGGCCCAGGGTTGGGTTGAGGGAGGGGTCGGGGTTGGGTTGGGGAGGGACCCAGGTTTGGGTTTGGGGGGGTGCTGGGTTTTCGTTGGGGAGGGGCCCGGGGTTGGGTTGGGATGGGACCCAGGGTTGGGTTGGGGGCGTGGCCTGGGGTTGGGTTGGGGTGCGGCCTGGTGTTGGGAGGGGATGGGCTCTGTGTTGGGTTGGGGGAGGGGCCCGGGGTTGGGGTGGGGCCCGGGGTTGGGTTGGCGGTGGGGCCCAGAGTTGGGCTGGGGGAGGGACCCGGGGTTGGGTTGGGAGCGGGTCCCCGTGTTGGGAGGGGTCGGGGCCCAGTGTTGGGTTGGGGGAGGGGCCCGGTGTTTGGTTGGGAGAGGGGCCCGGGGTTGGGTTGGGGGTGGGGTCTAGCGTTGGGAGGGGGAGGGGCCCGGGTTTGGGTTGGGGAGGGGCTCAGGATTGGGTTGGGGCGGGGCTCGGGGTTGGGTTGAGGCGGGGCCCGGGGCTGGGTTGGGGGAGGGGCCTGGTGTTGGGTTGGGGGAGGGGCCCGGTGTTGTGTTGGGGAGGGGACCAGGTTTGGGTTGGGATGGGGCCCAGGGTTGGGTTGGGGGCATGGCCGGGGGTTGGGTTGGGGTGGGGCCCAGGGTTGGGAGGGGAAGGGCCCAGACTTGGGTTGGGGGTGGGGCCCGTGGTTGGGTTGGGGGCGGGTCCCAGGGTTGGGAGGGGGTCGGGCCAGTGGTGGGTTGGGGGAACGGCCCGGTGTTTGGTTGGGGGAGGGGCCCTGGTTTGGGTTGGGGGCAGGGTCTGGGGTTGGGAGGGGGAGAGGCCCGGTGTTGGGTTGGGGGCGGGGCCTGGGGTTCGGTTGGGGGCAGGGTCTGGGGTTGGTTTGTGGGAGGGGCCCGGGGTTGGGAGGGGGCAGGGTCCTGGGTTGCGACAGGGAGGGGCCCGGGGTTGGGTTGGGGTGCGGCCCAGAGTTGGGAGGGGGAGGGGCCCGGTGTTGGGTCGGGGGAGGGGGCCCAGGGTTGGGTTGGGGTGGGGCCCGTGTTTGGGTTGGGGGCGGGGCCCGAGGTTGGGTTGGTGTGGGGCCAGTGTTGGGTGGGGGAGGTTCCTGGGGTTCGGTTGTGGGTGGGGCTCGGGGTTGGGTTGGGGGAGGGGCCCGGGGTTGGGTTGGGGTGGGGCCTGGGGTTGGATTGGGGGAGGGGCCCAGAGTAGGGTTGGGGGAGGGGCCTGGGTTTCGGTTGGGGGTGGGTCCTGGGGTTCGGATGTTCGGTTGGGGCGGGGCTCGGGGTTGGGTTTGGGGAGGGGCCCGGGGTTGGGTTGGGGGAGGGACCCGGGGTTGGGTGGGGGGTGGGGCCTGGGGTTGGGGTGGGGGAGGGTCCCAGTGTAGGGTTGGGGGAGGGGCCTGGAGTTGGGTTGGGGGTGGGTCCCGGGGATCGGAGGGGTCGGGGCCCAGTGTTGGGTTGGTGGAGGGGCCCGGATTTGGCTTGGGGGTGGGGTCCGGGTTTGGGAGGGGGAGGGGCCCGGGGCTGGGTTGGGAGCGGGGCCCGGTTTGGGTTGGGGGCGGTTTCCGGGGTCAGTTTGGGGGAGGGGCCCGGGGTTGGGAAGGGGCGGGGTATGGGGTTGGGAGGTGGAGGGCCCCGGGGTTGGGTTGGGGGCGGGGCCCGGTGTTGGGTTGGGGTGGGGCCCGGTGTTGGGAGGGGGAGAGGCCCGGTGTTGGGTCGGGGGAGGGGGCCCGGGGTTGGGTTGGGGGAGGATCCCAGGGTTGGGTTGGGGTGGGGCCTGATGTTGGGAGGGGGAGGGGTCTGGTGTTCGGTTGGGGGCGTGGCCCGGGGTTGGGAGAGGGGAGGAGCCCGGGGTTGGGAGGGGCCCGGGGTTGGGTTGGGGAGGGATTCGGGATTGGGTTGGGGGCGGGGGCTCAGGGTTGGGTTGGTGTGGGGCCCGGGGTTGGGTTGGGGGAGGGGCCCGGATTTGGGTTGTGTGAGGGGCCCGGGGTTGGGTTGGGGGCGGGTCCCAGGGTTGGGAGGGGTCAGGGCCCACTGTTGTGTTGGGGGAGGGGCACAGTGTTTGTTTGGGGGTGGGGCCCGGAGTTGGGTTGGGGGCGGGCTCTGGGGTTGGGAGGGGGTGGGGCCCTGGCTTGGGTTGGGGGCGGGACCTGGGGTTGGGTTGGGGGCGGGGTCTGGTGTTGGGAGGGAGTAGGGGCCCGGGGTTGGGAGGGGGGACGGGCCAGTGGTTGGGAGGGGTTGGGGCACGGTGTTGAGAGGGGGTGGGGCCCAGGGTTGGGAGCGGGGAGGGGCCTGGGGTTCAGAGGGGGAGGGGCCCGGGGTTGGGAGGGGGCGGGGCCCTGGGTTGGGTTGGGGGCAGGGCCCGGGGTATGGTTTGGGAGGGGCCCGGGTTTGGGTTGTGGGTGGGGCCCGGGGTTGGGTTGGGGGAGGGGCCCGGGGTTGGGAGTGGGCGGTCCTGGGGTTGTGTTAGGGGAGGGGCCCAGGGCAGGGTTGGGGAGGGGCCCAGGGTGGGAAGGGGGAGGGGCCCGGAGTTGGGAGGTTTGGGGCCCGTGGTGGGGAGGGGCCCGGGTTTGGGAGGGGCGGGGCCAAGGCTGGGTAGGGGAGGGGCCTAGGGTTGGGAGGTGGAGGGGCCCATGGTTCAGAGGGGGTGGGGCTTTGTGTTGGGTTGGGGAGGGGCCTGTGGTTGGGTTGCGGGAGGGGCCCGGGTTTGGGTTGGGTGTGGGGCCCGGGGTTGGGGTGGGGGTGTGGCCTGTGGTTGGGTTGGGGAGGGGCCCGGGGTTGGGAGGGGTGGGGCCTGGTGTTGGGTGTGGGTGGGGGCGGGTGCCTGGGTTGGGGAAGGGGACAGGGGTTGGGTTGGGGGCGGGGCCCTGGGTTGGGGGCAGGGCCCAGTTTCGGGAGGGGGAGGGGCCCGAGGTTGGGAGGGGCCCAGGGTTGGGAGGGGGAGGGGCCTGGGTTGGGAGGGGGAGGGGCCTGGGGTTGGGTTGGGAGGGGGAGGGGCCTGGGGTTGGGTTGGGGGGTGGGGCCCAGGGTTG
Organism: Somniosus microcephalus; assembly: GCF_052327205.1. Taxonomy (NCBI): domain Eukaryota; kingdom Metazoa; phylum Chordata; class Chondrichthyes; order Squaliformes; family Somniosidae; genus Somniosus; species Somniosus microcephalus. Next base: position 160,976,981 of record NC_140998.1, read on the forward strand.
GGTTGGGGGTGGGGCCTGGGGTTGGGTTGGGGGTGGGGCCCGGGGTTGGGAGGGGTGGGGCCCATGGTGGGGAGGGGGAGGGGCCCGTGTTTGGGAGGGGCAGTGCTTGAGGTTGGGAGGGGGAGGGGCCTGGTGTTGTGAGGGGGAGGGGCAAGGGTTGGAAGGGGGCGGGCCCAGGGTGGGGAGTGCCCCATTAGGGGGAGGGGCCTGGGGTTGGGAGGGGGCAGGGCCTGGTGTTGGGTTGGGCGAAGGGCCCAGTGTTGGGTTGGGGGAGGGGCCCGGGGTTGGGTTGAGGTTGGGCCAGTGTTGGGAGGGGGCGGTTCCTGGGGTTCGGTTGGTGGCGGGGTTCCTGTGGTTTGGTTGGGGGTGCAGCTTGGGTTTGGTTTGGGGGAGGGGCCCAGGGTTTGGTTGGGGTGGGGGCCGGGGTTGGGTTGAGGGAGGGTGCCAGAGTTGTGTTGGGGGAGGGGCCAGGGGTTCGGTTGGGGGCGGGTCCCGGAGTTGGGAGTGGTCGGGCCCAGTGTTGGGTTGGGGGAGGGGCCCAGTTTTGGGCTGGGGGAGGGGCCTGGGGTTGTGTTGGGGGCCTGGTCCGGATTTGGGAGGGGGAGGGGCCAGGGTTGGGTTGGTTGCTGGGCCCGGGTTTGGGTTGGGGGTGGTTTCCGGGGTTGGTTTGGGGGAGGGGCCCGGGGTTGGGAGGGGGCAGGGTCTGGGGTTGGGAGGGGGAGGGGCCCGGGGCTGGGTTGGGGGCATGGCACAGGGTTGGGCTGTGTTGGGGCCCGGGGTTGGGAGGGGCAGGGGCCCGCTGTTGGGTCGGGTGCCTGGATTTGGGTTGGGGGAGGATCCCAGGGTTGGGTTGGGGTGGGGCCTGAGGTTGGGAGGGGGAGGGGTCTGGTGTTCGGTTGGGATCGGGGCCCGTGGTTGGGAGGGGGGAGGAGCCCGGGGTTGGGGTGGGGCCCAGGGTTGGGTTGGCGGTGGGGCCCAGAGTTGGGCTGGGGGAGGGACCCGGGGTTGGGTTGGGAGCGGGTCCCCGGGTTGGGAGGGGTCGGGGCCCAGTGTTGGGTTGGGGGAGGTGCCCGGTGTTTGGTTGGGAGAGGGGCCCGGGGTTGGGTTGGGGGCATGGCACAGGGTTGGGTTGTGTTGGGGCCCGGGGTTGGGAGGGGCAGGGGCCCGGTGTTGGGTCGGGTGCCTGGATTTGGGTTGGGGGATGATCCCAGGGTTGGGTTGGGGTGGGGCCTGAGGTTGGGAGAGGGAGGGGTCTGGTGTTCGGTTGGGAGCGGGGCCCGGGGTTGGGAGGGGGGAGGAGCCCGGGGTTGGGTGGGGCCTGGGGTTGGGTTGGGGATGGGCTCGGGATTGGGTTGGGGGCAGGGCTCGGGGTTGGTTTGGGGGCGGGGCCTGGGGTTGGGTTGGGGGAGGGGCCTAGTGTTGGGTTGAGGGAGGGGTCGGGGTTGGGTTGGGGAAGGACCCAGGTTTGGGTTTGGGGGGGTGCTGGGTTTTCGTTTGGGAGGGGCCCGGTGTTGGGTTGGGATGGGACCCAGGGTTGGGTTGGGGGCGTGGCCTGGGGTTGGGTTGGGGTGCGGCCTGGTGTTGGGAGGGGAGGGGCTCTGTGTTGGGTTGGGGGAGGGGCCCGGGGTTGGGGTGGGGCCCAGGGTTGGGTTGGCGGTGGGGCTTAGAGTTGGGCTGGGGGAGGGACCCGGGGTTGGGTTGGGAGCGGGTCTCCGGGTTGGGAGGGGTCGGGGCCCAGTGTTGGGTTGGGGGAGGGGCCCGGTGTTTGGTTGGGAGAGGGGCCCGGGGTTGGGTTGGGGGTGGGGTCTAGGGTTGGGAGGGGGAGGGGCCCGGGGTTGGGTTGGGGAGGGGCTCAGGATTGGGTTGGGGGCGGGGCTCGGGGTTGGGTTGAGGTGGGGCCCGGGGCTGGGTTGGGGGAGGGGCCTGGTGTTGGGTTGGGGGAGGGGCCCGGTGTTGGGTTGGGGAGGGGCCCAGGTTTGGGTTGGGATGGGGCCCAGGGTTGGGTTGGGGGCATGGCAGGGTGTTGGGTTGGGGTGGGGCCCACGGTTGGGAGGGGAAGGGCCCAGATTTGGGTTGGGGGTGGGGCCCGTGGTTGGGTTGGGGGCGGGTCCCAGGGTTGGGAGGGGGTCGGGCCAGTGGTGGGTTGGGGGAAGGGCCCGGTGTTTGGTTGGGGGAGGGGCCCTGGTTTGGGTTGGGGGCAGGGTCTGGGGTTGGGAGGGGGAGAGGCCCGGTGTTGGGTTGGGGGCGGGGCCTGGGGTTCGGTTGGGGGCAGGGTCTGGGGTTGGTTTGTGGGAGGGGCCCGGGGTTGGGAGGGGGCAGGGTCCTGGGTTGCGACGGGGAGGGGCCCGGGGTTGGGTTGGGGTGCGGCCCAGAGTTGGGAGGGGGAGGGGCCCGGTGTTGGGTCGGGGGAGGGGGCCCAGGGTTGGGTTGGGGGAGGATCCCAGGGTTGGGTTGGGGTGGGGCCTGGGGTTGGGAGGGGGAGGGGTCTGGCGTTTGGTTGGGGGCGGGGCCCGGGTTTGGGCGGGGGTAGGATCCCGGTGTTGGGAGGGGCCCGGGGTTGGTTTGGGGAGGGGCTCGGGATTGGGTTGGGGGCGGGGCTCATAGAGTCATAGAGTCACAGAGTTATACAGCACAGAAAGAGGCCCTTTGGCCCATCGTGTCTGCGCCGCCCATCCATCCCTGTCCAGTCTAATCCCATTTTCCAGCATTTGGCCCATAGCCTTGTATGGAGTGGCATTTCAAGTGCTCATCCAAATGCTTCTTGAATGTTGTGAGGGTTCCTGCCTCTACCACCCTTTCAGGCAGTGAGTTCCAGATTCCAACCACCCTCTGGGTGAAAAAGTTCCTCCTCAAATCCCCTCTAAACCTCCTGCCCCTTCCCCTGAATCTATGCCCCCTTGTTATTGATCCCCCTACTAAGGGGAAAAGTTCCTCTTTATCTACCCTATCTATGCCCCTCATCATTTTGTACACCTCAATCAGGTCCCCCCTCAGCCTTCTTTGCTCCAAGGAAAACAACCCCAGCCTGTTTAGTCTTTCTTCATAGCTGAGGCGTTCCATCCCAGGTAACATCCTGGTGAATCTTCTCTGCACCCTCACCAAAGCAATCACATCCTTCCTATAGTGAGGCGACCAGAACTGCACACAATACTCCAGCTGTGGCCTCACCAGCGTTTTGTACAGCTCCATCATAACCTCCCTGCTCTTATATTCTATGCAAGTATCCCATATGCCTTTTTAACCACCTTATCTACCTGTTCCGCTGCCTTCAGGGATCTATGTACATGTACACCAAGGTCCCTCTGACCCTCTGTACTTCCTAGGGTCCTACCACTCATTGTGTATTCCCTTGCCTTATTTGTCCGTCCAAAATGCATCACCTCGCACTTTTCAGGGTTAAATTCCATTTGCCACTTTTCCGCCCATCTGACCAACCCGTTTATATCGTCCTGTAGCCTGAGGCTTTCCTCCTCGCAATTTACCACCCCACCAATTTTCGTGTCATCCGCGAACTTACTGATCATACCTTTTACATTCTCATCCAAATCATTTATGTAGATCACAAACAGCAAGGGACCCAGCACCGATCCCTGAGGTACCCCACTGGACACAGGCTTCCAGTCACAAAAGCAACCTTCGACCATTACCCTCTGCCTCCTGCCACTCAGCCAGTTTAGGATCCAACGCGCCAAGGCACCCTGGATCCCATGGGCTCTTATCTTCTTGACCAGTCTCCTATGCGGGACTTTGTCAAAAGCTTTGCTGAAGTCCATGTAAACCACATCCACAGCATTTCCCTCATCCACACACCTAGTCACCCCCTCGAAAAATTCAATCAGATTTGTCAGACATGATTTACCCTTGACAAAGCCATGCTGACTATCCCCGATTAATCCTTGCCTCTCCAAGTGGAGACTAATTTTGTCCCTCAGAATTTTTTCCAATAATTTCCCTACCACAGATGTTAGGTTCACTGGCCTGTAATTCCCTGGTTTATCCCTGCTACCCTTCTTCTATAATGGTACTACGTTAGCTGTTCTCCAGTCCTCTGGTACATCCCCTGTGGCCAGAGAGGTTCTGAAAATTAGTGTCAGAGCCCCTGCAATCTCCTCCTTTGCCTCATACAACAGCCTGGGATACATCTCGTCTGGGCCTGGGGATTTATCCACTTTTTGGCCTGCTAAAACCGCTAGTACCTCCTCCCTCTCGATGCTAATATGTTCAAGTATGTCACAGTCCCCTTGCCCGATTTCTATGTCTACATCGTCTTTCTCCATAGTGAACACAGATGCAAAAAATTCATTTAAAACCCCGCCTACATCATCTGGCTCTACACACAGATTGCCACTTTGGTCCCTAATGGGCCCTACCCTTTCCCTGGTTATCCTCTTGCCCTTAATATACTTATAAAACATCTTAGGATTTTCCTTTATTTTGCTCATCAGTGTTATTTCATGGCCCCTCCTCACCCTCCTAATTTTTTTTTAAGTATGCCCCTGCAGTTTTTATACTCCTCTAGGGCTTCCTCCGTCTTTAGTCTTTTGTAACTGCCAAAAGCCCCCCTTTTTTTCCTAATGCATTTTTGTATATCCCTTGTCATCCAAGGTTCCCTTTGCTTGTTGGTCCCACCCTTGACCTTTACAGGAACATGTTGGCGTTGTACTCTCTCTATTTCCCTTCTGAAAGTCTCCCACTGTTTTGATGTGGATTTTCCTATAAGTAGCTGCTCCCAGTCCACTTTGGCCAGATCCTGCCTTATCATATTTAAATCGGCCTTCCCCCAATTTAGAACCCTTATTTCCGGGCCGTCTTTGTCTTTTTCCATGACCACCTTAACTCTCACCGAATTATGGCCACTGTCGCCAAAATGCTCTCCTACTGACACTTCCACCACTTGCCCGGCTACATTCCCTAGAATTAGGTCCAGTACCGCCCCCTCTCTTGTAGGACTTTCTACATGTTGGCTCAAAAAGCTCTCCTGGATGCACTTTAAGAATTCTGCACCCTCTAAGCCTTTCACACTCTGACTATCCCAATTAATATTGGGGAAGTTGAAATCCCCCACTATTATTACCCTATTATTTTCGCACTTCTCTGAGATTTGCCTACATATCTGTTCCTCTATCTCCCCCTGACTGTTTGGGGGCCTATTGTACACTCCCAGCAAAGTGCTTGCCCCCTTTTTGTTTTTAAATTCTACCCATATGGCCTCATTAGAGGAACCCGCTAATATATCATCCCTCCTTACAGCAGTAATTGACTCCTTAATTAATATTGCAACACCCCCTCCCCTTTTACACCCCGCTCTGTCTCGCCTGAAGATTCTATACCCTGGAATATTGAGCTGCCAGTCCTGACCCTCCCTCAACCATGTCTCCGTGATAGCAACAATATTGTACTCCCATGTGTTCAACAACAACTTCAGTTCATCCACCTTGTTTGCAAGACTCCTTGCATTAAAATAAATGCCTTCCAGCCTTGCCATATTCCCTTTTGCCTTCACATGTTTGCTCTGCCTTCCCAGCTGACTTGTTTTTTCCTCAGTATTTGGCTGTAAATCACCCCCTACTATAGCTCCACTCTGTATCCCATCCCCCTGCCAAGTTAGTTTAAACCCCCCCAGCAGTGCTAGCAAACCTCCCCGCAAGGATATTGGTCCCCCTCTGGTTCAGGTGTAAACCGTCCGACTTGTACAAGTCCCACCTTTCCCAGAAGCAGACCCAGTGATCCAGGAAACTAAAGCCCTCCCTCCTGCACCATCCCTTTCGCCACGCATTCATCTGTTCTATCTTCCTATTCCTATACTCACTAGCACGTGGCACCGGGAGTAATCCAGAGATTACAACAAGGGTTGGGTTGGGGCGGGGCCCGGGGCTGGGTTGGGGGAGGGGCCCGGTGTTAGTTTGGGGGAGGGGCCCGGGGTTGGGTTGGGGAGGGGCCCAGGTTTGGGTTGGGGGGCCCGGGTTTGCGTTGGGGAGGGGCCCGGTGTTGTGTTGGGATGGGGCCCAGGGTTGGGTTGGGGGCGTGGCCGGGGGATGGGTTGGGGTGGGGCCCAGTGTTGGGAGGGGAGGGGCCCGGATTTGGGTTGGGGGTGGGGCCCGGGGTTGGGTTGGGGGCGGGTCCCAGGGTTGGGAGGGGGTCGGGCCCAGTGTTGGGAGGGGGTCGGGCCCAGTGTTGTGTTGGGGGAGGCGCCTGGTGTTTGATTGGCGGTGGGGCCCGGGTTTGGGTTGGGGGCAGCATCTGGAGGTGGGAGGGCGAGGGGCCCATGGTTGGGTTCGGGGCGGGGCCTGGGGTTGGGTTGGAGGCGGGATCTGGGGTTGGTTTGGGGGAGGGGCCTGGGGTTGGGAGGGGGCGGGGTCCGGGGTTGGGAAGGGGAGGGGCCCGGGGTTGGGTTGGGGGCGGGGCCATGTGTGGGGTTGGGTTGGGGTCGGGCCTGGGGTAGGGTTGGGTGCGGGTCTCGGGGTTGGGTTGGTGGTGGGGTCGGGGTTGGCTTGGGGGAGGGGCACGAAGTTGGGTTGGGGAGGGGCCCAGGATTGGGTTGGGGAGGGGCCCGGGGTTGCGTTGGGGAGGGGCCTGGGGTTGGGAGGGGGTGGCACATGGGGTTGGGAGGGGGCGGGGCCCGCTGTTGAGTTAGGGAGGGGCCCGGGGTTGGGTTGTGGGAGGGGCCCGGGGTTGGGTTCAGGGAGGGGCCCGGGTTTGGGTTGGGGCGGGGATCGGGGTTGGGTTGGGGGATGGGCCTGGGTTTGGTTTGGGTGTGGGGCCTGGGGTTGGGTTGGGCGCAGGGCCCGGGGTTGCGTTGGGGGAGCGGCCCGTGGTTGGGTTGGGGGAGCGGCCCAGGGTTGGGTTGGGGGAGGGGCCCAGGGTTGGGTGGGTGGTGGGGCCCGGGACTGTGTTGGGGGCGGGGCCTGGTTTGGGGTGGGGCCCGGGGTTGGGTTGGGGGAGGGGCCAGAGGTTGGGTTGGGGAGGGGCCCGGGGTTGTGTTTGGGAGGGGCCCAGGGTTGGGTTAGGGAGGGGCCCGGTGTTGGGTTGGGGTAGGGGCCCCGGGTTGGGTTGGGGGAGGTGCCCGGTGTTGGGTTGGGGGCGGGGTCTGGGGTTGGGAGGGGGAGGGGCCCAGGGTTGGTTTGGGGGTGGGGCCCGGGGTTGGTTTGGGGAGGGGCCCAGGGTTTCGAGGGCCCCGGGGTGGGGAGGGGGAGGGGCCTGGGATTGGGAGGGGGCGGGACCTGGTGTTGGGCTGGGGGAGGGGCCTGGTTTTGGGTTGGGTAGGGGCCCGGGGTTGGGTTGGGGGGCTGGGTCTGTGTTTGGGAGGGGGAGGGGCCCGAGGTTGTGTTGGGAGTGGGGCCCAGATTTGGGTTGGGGGTGGGCTCCGGGGTTGGGAGGGGGCGGGGTCCGGGGTTGGGAGGGGGCGGGGTCTGGGGTTGGGAGGGGGAGGGGCCCGGTGTTGGGTTGGGGATGGGGCCCGGGGTTGGGTTGGAGTGGGACCCGTGTTGGGAGGGGGAGGGGCCCGGTGTTGGGTCGGGGGAGGGGTACCGGGGTTGGGTTGTAGGAGGATCCCAGGGTTGGGTTGGGGTGGGGCCCAGGGTTGGGAGGAGGGAGGTGTCCGGTGTTCAGTTGGGGGCGGGGCCCAGTGTTGGGAGGGGGGAGGAGCCCGGGGTTGGGTTGGGGCGGGGCTCAGTATTGATTTGGGGGTTGTGCTCAGGGTTGGTTTGGGGGCGGGGCCCTGGGTTGATTTGGGGGAGCGGCCCAGTGTTGAGTTAGGGGAGGGGCCTGGGGTTGGGGGAGGGGCTCGGGTTTGCATTGGGGGAGGGGCCCGGTGTTGGGTTGTGTTGGGGCCTGGGTTTGGGTTGGGGGCGGGACCTGGTGTTGGGTTGTGGTGGGGCCCAGGGTTGGGAGGGGGTGAGGCCTGGTGTTGGGTTGGGGAGGGGGCCCGGGTTTGGGTTGGGGGAGTGTCCCGGGGTTGGGTTGGGGCGGGGCTCGGGGTTGGGTTGGGGGAGGGGCCCGGGGTTGGTGTGGGGACCGGGGTTGGGTTGGGGCGGGTCCCAGGGTTGGGAGGGGTTGGGGCCCAGTGTTGGGTTGGGTGAGGGGCCCAGTGTTAGGTTGGGGGAGGGGCCCGATATTGGGTTGGGGGCGGGGTCTGGGGTTGGGAGGGGGAGGGGCCCGGGGTTGGGTTGGGGATAGGGCCCGGGGTTGGGTTGGAGGCGGGGTCCGGGGTTGGGAGTGGGCAGGGTCCGGGGTTGGGAGAGGGGGGCCCCGGGTTGGGTTGGGGGCGGGGCCCGGGGTTGGGGGCAGTGCTCGGGGCTGGGTTGGGGGCAGGGCCTGGGGTTGGGTTGGGGGAGTGGCCCGATGTTGGGTTGGGGGAGGGGACCAGGGTTGGGTTGGGGGAGGGGCCCGGTGTTGGGAGGGGGTGGTGCCTGGGGTTGGGAGGGGGCGGGGCCCGGTGTTGGTTTATTGAGGGGCCCGGGGTTGGGTTGGGGAGGGGCCCGGGTTTGGGTAGGGGGTGGGGCCTGGGGTTGGGTTGAGCGCAGGGCCCAGGGTTGGTTTGGGGGAGCGGCCCGGGGTTGGGTTGGGGGAGCGGCCCAGGGTTGGGTTGGGGGGAGGGGCCCAGGGTTGGGTTGGGGGAGGGGCCCGAGTTTGGGTAGGGGAGGGGCCCAGGGTTGGGTTGGGGAGGGGCCCAGGGTTGGGTTGGGGGAGGGGCCCAGGGTTGGGAGGGGGTGGCGCCCGGGGTTGGGCTGTGGCGGTGCCCAGGGTTGGGTTGGCGGAGGTGCTCGGGGTTGTGTTTGGGAGGGGCCCAGGGTTGGGTTGGGGAGGGGCCCGGGGTTGTGTTTGGGTGTTGCCCGGGGTTGGGTTGGGGAGGGGCCCGGGGTTGTGTTTGGGTGTTGCCCGGGGTTGGGTTGGGGAGGGGCCCGGGGTTGTGTTGGGGGGGGCCCGGTTTTGGTTTGGGGGAGGGGCCCGGGGTTGGGTTGGGGGTGGGGCCCGGGGTTGGATTGGGGGCAGGGCCCGGCATTGTGTTGGGGGAGCGGCCCGGGGTTGGGTTGGGGAGGAGCCCGGGGTTATGTTGGGGTGTGGCCCAGGGTTGGGTTAGGGAGGGGCCCAGGGTTAGGTTGGGGGAGTGGCCCGGGGTTGGGTTGGGGGAGCAGCCCGGGGTTGGGTTGGGGGAGTGGCCCGGGGTTCGGGGTGGGGCCCAGGGTTGGGTTGGGGGTGGGGCCCGGTGTTGGGAGGGGCCCGGGGTTGGGTTGGGGCGGGGCCCAGGGTTGGTTTGGCAGAGAGGCTCGGGGTTGTGTTTGGGAGGGGCCCAGGATTGGGTTGGGGGTGGGGCCCGGGGTTGGGTTGGGGGCAGGGCCCGGGGTTGGGTTGGGGGAGCGGCCCGGTGTTGGGTTGGGGAGGGGCCTGGGGTTATGTTGGGGTGGGGCCCAGGGTTGGGTTAGGGAGGGGCCCAGGGTTAGGTTGGGGGTGGGGCCTGGGGTTGGGTTGGGGTCAGGGCCCGGGGTTGGGTTGGGGGAGCGGCCCGGGGTTGGGTTGGGGGAGTGGCCCGGGGTTGGGGTTGGGGGTGGGGCCCAGGGCTGGGTTGGGGGTGGGGCCCGGTGTTGGGAGGGCCCCGGGGTTGGGTTGGGGCGGGGCCCAGGGTTGGGTTGGCGGAGGGGCTCGTGGTTGTGTTTGGGAGGGGCCCAGGGTTGGGTTGGGGGTAGGGCCCGGGGTTGGGTTGGGGGTGTATGGTGGATGTAAAAGATACTGTACTGCTATTCGAAAGAGAGCAGGGAGTTCTCTGGTGGCCTGGCCAACATTCATCCATCAACTACATGCTCAAAACAGAATAACTGGTCATTCATCTCACTTTCTGTGTATGGGACCTTGCTGTATGCAAAAACTGGCTGCTGTGTTTTCCTACAGTACAATAGTGACTGCACTTCAAAAGTACTTCAGTGGCTGTAAAGCTCTTTGGGATGCCCTGTGGTTGTGAAAGGTGCTGTATAACTGCAAGATCTTTCTTTTCTCCAACCATCATCCCATTACATCTGGAATCAGTCTTCTTGTTCTTGCTCTGCCTTTGATGTCAACAAGTTAAGCAATCAATCTAGAATCAAAGGAATGGTACACCACCTATTAGGAAGTTTACTGAAATAGCGTGAGTACGAAAGTTAGCTGAAATTAACGGCAGATTGAATTTTATCCCAAAAGCCTAGAAATGACTGATGATTTCACTGGATAGTAATCAGATACAGGAGGCCTGGTTAACTTCTGCTCTATCTCCAGAGGCACTGATGTGAATTGTAGCTACACCGACTATATCTTAGCATTATGAGCTGATTGCATTTGTTTTTGAAAACATTTACCTTGGGTGATGTGATGGTTCTCTTTGAGTTCCCTGCAGCTCCTTGTTAAATTGTTGACGCCATTGGGTTTGTCGGGACAGCCCTTCTCATTTACCTCAAAGTTGCCGAGTACATTGAGAATTGAAATATCGTGGTTTGCAATGCCAATTTCATCTTAAAACCAAAAAAAGATATATTTTGTAACATTGGATACTGCGAGGCACAGAGAGAAAGAGACAGAGAGAAAGACAGCGAAAGAGAAAGAGGAACAGACAGAGACACTAAGAGAGATATATGTTTGGATGAACACACAGAAAGAGAAAAAAGTCAGACCATCAAGGAGCCATACAAAGAGTTATGAGATATAGTGACAGAGATATAGAGGGACAGGAAGACACACAGATGATGAGAAAGGAAAACAGAGAAAAGCCAACAGAGACAGAAAGAAAGTAACAGACATCACAGACACAAAGAGGAAAGGAAATGGATAGAGAGAGACAGAGTGGCAAAAACAGAGACACACTGTGACAGAAAGAGAGATACAAAGAGGGTGAAGGAGACAGACAGAGCCAGCGAGAAAGACTTAGAAACAGAGAAATAGAGAGAGAGAGAGAGAGCAGGTAAGAGAAGGGAGAAAGAGATGTGCTAGATTGACAGAGCCACACAGGCAGACAGACAGGAAGAGAGAACCACACAGGCAGAGGAGAGAAAGAAGTGAGAATGAAGGCAGAGATTTATGTTGCAATGCAGTTTAGAGGCACCACTAGCCCTCTGGTACATTGCAGAATTGGCGATTCTTTCAGTGTGAATCAGACAAGCGAATGTCGTGCAGGTCATCTCTTGGGAGCCAAAACTCTTTTTGCCCGACGACATTTAGATGAACATCCAACAGGAATTGCAGGAGGAGCAGGAACCCTGGGCTGTACATCTCCTCCTAGCTCTGGGGAATAGGGGACACCCAGACTGAGAGAGGATCAGACTGTACAAACCACAATAGGGGACACCCAGACTGAGAGAGGATCAGACTGTACAAACCACAATAGGGGACACCCAGACTGAGAGAGGATCAGACTGTACAAACCACAATAGGGGACACCCAGACTGAGAGAGGATCAGACTGTACAAACCACAATAGGGGACACCCAGACTGAGAGAGGATCAGACTGTACAAACCACAATAGGGGACACCCAGACTGAGAGAGGATCAGACTGTACAAACCACAATAGGGGACACCCAGACTGAGAGAGGATCAGACTGTACAAACCACAATAGGGGACACCCAGACTGAGAGAGGATCAGACTGTACAAACCACAATAGGGGACACCCAGACTGAGAGAGGATCAGACTGTACAAACCACAATAGGGGACACCCAGACTGAGAGAGGATCAGACTGTACAAACCACAATAGGGACATCCAGACTGAGAGAGGATCAGACTGTACAAACCACAATAGGGGACACCCAGACTGAGAGAGGATCAGACTGTACAAACCACAATAGGGGACACCCAGACTGAGAGGATCAGACTGTACAAACCACAATAGGGGACACCCAGACTGAGAGAGGATCAGACTGTACAAACCACAATAGGGGACACCCAGACTGAGAGAGGATCAGACTGTACAAACCACAATAGGGGACACCCAGACTGAGAGAGGATCAGACTGTACAAACCACAATAGGGGACACCCAGACTGAGAGAGGATCAGACTGTACAAACCACAATAGGGGACACCCAGACTGAGAGAGGATCAGACTGTACAAACCACAATAGGGGACACCCAGAGAGGATCAGACTGTACAAACCACAATCCAACCTGATCTGTACAGTTCGTCCAATATCTTAGGTACCCCAGTTTAAATTCAGTAAAGCAAACAAAGTGCAAGAATAGGATAGAATCATCACTTACCATCATAATGATGACTAGAGGATTGCTCAATATTGGTAATGACAAGGAAGAGAAAAACTGCCGCCTTCATGTCTTCACAACAGCTTTCCCGTGGGCAAGTGTTAAACTCTGGGAAGATTAAGTCAACAAGATAAAAGGGTCTGATGAAAGAGTACATTAACTCTGCTGACATTTTGAATAGTGAATTAACTCATTAATTCTATTTATTGGGATGATCCAATCAGTTCCTGCCCACAGATTTTAGAAAGCATCTATATATATAAAAGGATATGTCTCTCTGTCTGTCTCTCTGTCTGTCTCTCTGTCTGTCTCTCTGTCCGGCTATACAATCAAAAGTTATAGAGCGTACCTACACATATGTTATATCAAAAGAAAGCTCATCATTAGGGAACTCTTGTAGGTGTATTTACTTTTGGTCGGACAAATATTGTGCCGACGGTATCCAAAGAACGTTCAAAATTCCGCTCATTATCCGCTCATTTGCATCGAGTGGGGGCGGGTTCATTGTGTGTGTGGGCGGGTCATCCTACAGTTGAGTGACAGGACCATTGACCAATCCTACACTTCAGTGACCTGACGGTTGACCAATCGGTGCGTGTGTGGGCGGGCCTTATCATTCTGAACCAAGGTGAGTGTCAGCCATCTTCATTCCTAACTACTAACTATTGATTTATTTTTCCCACTTTCTGTGTGTGTGGAGGGGATTTTATCCAGCACAAATTTGGTACTTAGGAGCCCAACTAGCTCATTATATAATTTGCGTGTAATAAATGAGTCCAGTATGTGATTTATTTCTCGGGGCCATGTCAGTGCGGGGGCCCGGAACCTAGGCTTCTCCAACCGCCAGCAGCGCAACTCCAGTCCCAGGCTCCTGGCCTAGACAGGGACCAACACTGGCAGAGGGGAGAGGGTCTGCTGCCTCCGCTCCATTCCCGGGGTCGGTAGGTGGGGAGGCTTCATAAGCAACTGGGGTAGGTCGCAAGCCCTGAATAATTATCTGAAGGTCCCGTGTTTGCAGCTGAGGGGATTTCTTCTGCTGACAGCCCCAGGTTAACAGCAGCCATCTTTGTCAAGGAGGGCAAAAAGTTTCAGTGCGACGCCATTTTGATTCAGTGTGTAACAGTGTGCATGCGCGGCCATCTTAGTACAGGAACATAGAGTGGGTGGGGCTTCAGTGCTCCCAATCGGGTCCTGGAGAGACAATCGAGTATGTGGGCGGGGCCTAATCTTTCCAACTGAACAGCAAGCGGTGGCCATTGTTTGTGATACAACACACTGACAGGTGAGGACCCCCTTTTTAACAAAAAGATTGGTGAGGTTGTAAAGTGTATGTTATAGAAAGATTTACCAAAATGTTTTATAAGTACTTTAAGTTTCATGTTTCAAGGTATTAAAAGGTAGGCTGGGCCTTGTCAGTGCAGGGGCCCGAGGCCTAGGCTTCTCCAACGGCCGGCAGCGCCACTCCAGTCCCAGGCTTCCGGCCCAGACAGGGACCAACACTGGCAGAGGGGAGAGGGTCTGCTGGCTCCCCCTCTCCCTTTCCCCCCCTTCCCCCCCTCCCACACACCCCCTTCCCCCTCCCACACACCCACTTCCCCCCTCCCACACACCCCCTTTGCCCCCCTCCCACACCCCCCCTTCACCCCCGCTCCCACCCCCCCCCTTCCCCCCGCTTCCCACACACCCCCTTCCCCTCCCACAGACCCCCTTCCCCCCCACACACCCCCTTCCCCCACACACCCTTCCCCCCCCACACACCCCTTCCACCCCTCCCACACACCCCCATCCCCCCCCACACAGCCCCTTCCCCCCCTCCCATACACCCCCTTCCCCCCCACACACCCCCTTCCCCCCCACGCACCCCCTTCCCCCCCACACACCCCCTTCCCCCCTTCCCACACCCCGCTTCCCCCCTTCCACACACCCCTTCCCCCCACACACCCCTTCCCCTCTCCCACGAACACCCTTCCCCCCCACACACACCTTCCCCCCCACACACCCCCTTCCCCTCTCCCACGAACACCCTTCCCCCCCACACACACCTTCCCCCCCACACACACACCCTTCCCCCCCACACACCCCCTCCCCCCACACACACCCCCTCCCCCCTTCCACACCCCCCCTTCCCCCCTTCCCACACCCGCCCTTCCCCCTTCCCACACACCCCCTTCCCCGCCCCCACACCACCCTTCCCCCTCCCACACCACCCCTTCCCCCCTCCAACATGCTCCTTCCCCCTCCCACGCACACCCCCTTCCCCCTCCCACACACCCCCTTCCCCCCACACACCCACTTCCCCACCCCCCTTTCCCTCCACCCCTTTCCCCCTCCCACCCCCCCTGTCCCTCCCTCCTCTTTCCCCCTCCTCTTTCCCCTCCTCTTCCCCCTCCTCCCACCCCCTTTCCCCCCTCCCACCCCCCCTTTCCCCCCTCCCACGCCCCCTCCTCCCACCCCTTTCCCCCCTCCCACCCCCTTTCCCCCCTCCACGCCCCCTTTCCCCCTCCCACCCCCCTTTCCCCCCTCCTACGCCCCCTTTCCCCTCCCACCCCCCCAACCCCCTTTCCCCCCCTCACCCTCCCCTTTCCCCCCCTCACCACCCCCTTTCCCCCCTCACCCCCCCCCTTTCCCCCCCTCCCAACCCCTTCCCCACCACCCCTTTCCCCACCACCCCTTTCCCCCACCCCCCCTTTCCCCTTTCTCTCCTTCCCTCTCTCTCTCCTTCCCTCTCTGTCTCTCTCTCTTTCCCACTGTCTCTCTCTCCCTCTCTCTCTGTCTCTCTCTCCCTCTCTCTTTGTCTCTCTCTCCCTCTCTCTCTCTCTCTCCCTCTCTCTCTCTCTCACACTCCCAGTCTCTCTCTCTCTCATACTCCCAGTCTCTCTCTCTCTCACACTCCCAGTCTCTCTCTCTCTCACACTCCCAGTCTCTCTCTCTCTCACACTCCCAGTCTCTCTCTCTCTCACACTCCCAGTCTCTCTCTCTCTCACACTCCCAGTCTCTCTCCTCTCACACTCCCACTCTCTCTCTCTCACACTCCCACTCTCTCTCTCACACTCCCACTCTCTCTCTCTCCCCCACTCTCTCTCCCCCACTCTCTCTCTCCCCCATTCTCTCTCTCTCTCTCCCTCTCTCTCTCTCTCCCCCACTCTCTCTCTCTCCCCCACTCTCTCTCTCTCCCCCACTCTCTCTCTCTCCCCCACTCTCTCTCTCTCCCTCTCTCTCTCTCTCCCCCACTCTCTCTCTCCCCCACTCTCTCTCTCCCTCTCCCCCACTCTCTCTCTCTCCCCCACTCTCTCTCTCTCTCCCCACTCTCTCTCTTTCCACCACTCTCTCTCTCCCCCACTCTCTCTCTCTACCCCCTCTCTCTCTCCCCCCACTCTCTCTCTCCCCCACTCTCTCTCTCTCCCCCACTCTCTCTCTCTCCCCCACTTGTAATGATCAATAACATGTCATTCTATAGTGGACACTAGGTGGAGCCGTAGAGCTGTATATAGCTGTATGTATAAGACTACACTACCCAGCTGTATGTATATTAAGACTACATTACCCATGAGGCAGTAGGCTGCCCACAAGGCAGCAGTCAAGATGGAAGCCTCTACAGATACACATGTGCTCAATAAAGGTGTCTAGCAAAAGCTAGCTGTGTTCATAATAAGAATGTCTATTTATTAATGAACATAAGATGGTACCAGGATGGTGAAGATCTGCTGAAAATTGTGAAAAGCGACATGGAGAATTTGAAGCCACCAGAGCATTTGAAACTCACAGGAAACATCGATTACAATTGGCAGACTCTTAAACAACAACTCGAACTCTACATTGCAGCCATCGGATTCGGTACGAAGCCAGGCGCAAGGAAGATAGCGTTGCTGCTTACGGTTGCAGGCCCACAGGTGATAGAGATATTTAATACATTTGTATTTAATCCAGAGGAGAACAGAGAAAAATTAGAAGATGTGCTAAAAAAATTTGATGCACATTGCTCTCCCAAAAAGAATGAGACCTATGAAAGATACATCTTCTGTTCTCGGACACAGCAGCAAAATGAGACTTTTGATAGCTTTATAACTGATCTGAAACTGAAAGCACAGGCATGTAATTTCTCTGAGCTCAAAGCATCCATGATTCGTGACCAGATTGTGTTTGGTATTCATGATAAAAAAAGTCAGGGAACGTCTGTTAAGAGAAACCGAACTAAATTTGGAAAATGCGGTGAAAATATGCCAAGCCAGCGAGCTAGCTCGAAAGCACGCGAAGACTTTCACTGAAATCAATAATGATGCGATTGTAACGAGTGCTAATGCTGCTGTCGGTGCTGTGTCCTACAAGGGGCAGAAACGTGGGCAGAACAGAAATGAAAAGCAATCGGAGGATGAAATTTTTAATTGTAAACGCTGTGGTTACAAACACCAGTTAAGACAATGCCCAGCATTGGAAAAATGTGCAAAAAGTGTAATGGAAAGAATCACTTTGCCAAACAATGCTTTTCAAAAGTAAAAACAAAGAAAGGGCAATGAGTTAATGTAATTGAGGACACTGATTTAAGTGAGACATTTTTTGTAGGAATGGTGTCATGTGACAATATCAAAAAGGATACAGAAAATGTGCAGCCCTCAGAAATGGACAATGCTGAACATAAAGTTAATGCAGTAAAAGAGGACAAATGGATGATCCCACTGCAGGTAAATGGAGCATTAGTTACCTTGAAACTAGACACTGGGGCAAAAGCAAACTTAATCAGTATGAGTGACATTAACAATATGAAAGAAAAGCCCAAAATACAGAAAAAGTCAGTACTACTGAAGGACTATAATGGACAGAAAATAGATAGCTTAGGTGTATGCAGACTCAAAGTGACAGTCAAAGGCAAAGTGCATCATCTCATGTTTTCTGTTGTGGCTGAAAGATTTGATTCACAACTGGGTGACAAAGCTTGTGAGGACTTAGAACTGGTCAAGAGAGTCTACCGTATAAACTGTGCCATAAGCAGACCAGATGACTCGGTGGACTCTGTAGTGAATAATTTCCAGAATGTGTTCAAAGGATTTGGAGTTCTACCATTCACTTACAAGATCCAGCTAAAGGAGAATGCTCAGCCAGTGCTACATGCTCCACGAAAAGTTCCAGCACCCCTGCGTGACCGGCTCAAGAGTGAACTGGACAGAATGACCACACTAGGAGTCATCAGGAAAGTCGAAGAGCCAACAGACTGGGTTAACTCCATGGTATGTGTAAAGAAAAAGAACAATGATCTAAGAATATGCATGGATCCAAAGGACTTAAATGCAAACATAAAACGTGAACACTACCAGATTCCCAAGCGAGAAGAAATCACCAGTGAAATGTCAGGTGCCAGATACTTTACAAAGCTCGATGCCTCACAAGGATTTTGGCAACTAAATCTGGATGAAGAGAGCACCAAATACTGTACCTTCAA
Source organism: Somniosus microcephalus (assembly GCF_052327205.1). NCBI lineage: Eukaryota > Metazoa > Chordata > Chondrichthyes > Squaliformes > Somniosidae > Somniosus > Somniosus microcephalus. Next base: position 160,994,634 of record NC_140998.1, read on the forward strand.
CACACCATTTGGCAGGTATTCTTTCCTCAGAATGCCTTTCGGGATAATATCTGCATCTGAAATCTTTCATAGAGCAATGGAACACATAATTGAAGGTCTGGAAGGAGTTCAGGTCTATGTTGATGACATCATCATCTGGGGCTCCACACTGAAAGAACACAATGAGAGACTGACTAAAGTGCTACAAAGCATACGCTGGAATGGACTGAAGCTCAACAAAGCCAAGTGTTAGTTTGGCGTCCAGGAAGTCACTTTCCAAGAAAGATAATCTATCTGGTAAAGGAATAGAGCCAGGTATGGAAAAAGTAAACGCCATACTCAAAATGCCCCAACCCACTGACAAAAAAGGAGTGCTACGCATCATGGGGATGATAAACTTCATTGGAAAGGTCATTCCTAACTTATCAGCCAAGACAGCCTGTCTGCGAGACCTGCTACTTAAAACAAATGAGTTCGCATGGACAGAAAGACATGAACAAGAGTGGATAAACCTCAAAACAGTGCTGACAACCACACCTGTACTCACCTTCTTTGACCCAACAAAAAGAATCAAAGTGTCAACGGATGCACCAAAAGATGGCCTAGGTGCGGTCTTGCTACAAGCAGAGGGTGAAGATTGGAAGCCTGTTGCCTATGCCTCCAGGTCTATGACTGATACTGAGTGTCGATACGCTCAGATTGAAAAGGAATGTCTAGGCTTGGTAGTTGGACTAGAAAAGTTTCATGGCTACATATATGGACTTCTCACCTTCACAGTTGAGACAGACCACAGCCCTCTGGTTGCCATCATTAAAAAAAACCTGAATGAGATGTCTCCAAGGATTCAATGACTCATGATGAAGCTGCAAAGATATGAATTTGAACTGATCTATACACCAGGCAAATACATAGTGTTAGCAGATGCACTATCCCGAGCACCCACAATGAGTCATGTGAGTTCTACTGAAGAAGACGTGGATTTTCATGTGAGTATGGTCACTGCTGCGCTGCCCATGTCAGACACAAAATCAAAGCAAATAGCAGAAGAAACAGTAAAAGATACAGTATTACAAACAGTAATAGAGAACATTCATCAATGTTGGCCAAAAGGTTCCTGTCCAAAATATTTTCACATAAGGTCAGAATTGAGTGTCGCAAGTGGACTATTACTAAAACAGAACAGAATAGTCATTCCACAGGCTCTACATCAAGACATGCTCAAAAGGATTCATGAGGGACACCTTGGAATTGAAAAATGCAAAAGGAGAGCAAGAGACACTGTTTATTGGCCTGGCATAAATAAGGACATTGAGAACATGATAGGCAAATGTGAGACATGTCAGAAACACCAAAACAAACAAGCAAAGGAACCAATGATAGTAGCTGACATACCAACAGCACCATGGCAAAAGGTTGGTATGGACCTTTTTCATTTAAATGGTAAAGACTATCTAATAGTGATTGACTACTATTCTAACTATCCTGAGATGGTGCTGCTCTCAAGCACCACAGCAAGCAGTGTCATAATGCATGTGAAATCCATCTTCGACAGACATGGAATTCCCAGGATTGCCGTTAGCGACAATGGTCCATGCTTCAACTGTAAGGAGTGGCAACAGTTTGCAGCACATTATGACTTTCAGCACATCACATCCCGTCCTTTGTATGCTCAGTCAAATGGTAAGGCAGAGAAAGGTGTTCATGTTCTCAAGCAGCTACTGAAGAAAGCGACAGAAAGCAAGTCTGATCCTTATCTCGCCCTGCTGAGCTACCGAGCCTCACCTTTAGACTGTGGTTCTTCACCTGCTGAACTACTAATGGGTCGCAAGTTGCGCACCATGCTACCCTGCTGTGCAAAAGAACAGCAAAGTGAGGAACTGAGACAGAGACTTCAACTGTTAAAGCTGAAACAGAAATCATACTATGACAAGCCATCCAAAACTCTAAAACCATTGACAAGGGATGATGTTGTCAGGATTGAGGATCCAGATGCATGGAACAGGAAAGCTACAGTTCTTGAGGAAGTAGGACCAAGGTCATACACTGTTAGAACTGAGGAAGGACAGATTCTCAGGAGGAACCGCCGTTCCCTCCTAAAAACACAAGAGACTATTCAAGAGCAGATTGATGACAATGCCGCAACTGCATCTTGTCATTCACCGCCAGAACAATCTCATGAAGACACATCAGACTTACCCGTGTTGAGAAGATCCACACGTGAAGTAAAAAAGCCTGATAGACTTAATCTTTGAGTACAATGTAAAGCTTTGAAAATGTGTTGACTGTTTTGAAAATGTTTATGTTTATAGAGCACTAACAAAAGTGTTACTGATATCATCTTTATTGTTTTCTTGAAAGTTGATTGATATTGATTTTGTTAAACCACAAAGAAAGGGGGATGTAATGATCAATAACATGTCATTCTATAGTGGACACTAGGTGGAGCCATAGAGCTGTATATAGCTGTATGTATAAGACTACACTACCCAGCTGTATGTATATTAAGACTACATTACCCATGAGGCATTAGGCTACCCACAAGGCAGCAGTCAAGATGGAAGCCTCTACAGATACAGTACCTAGTCCACATGTGCTCAATAAAAGTGTCTAGCAAAAGCTAGCTGTGTTCATAGTAAGAATGTCTATTTATTAATGAACATAAGACCACTCTCTCTCTCTCCCCCACTCTCTCTCTCTCTCCTCCACTCTCTCCCTCTCCCCCACTCTCTCTCTCTCCCCCCACTCTCTCTCTCCCCCCACTCTCTCTCTCTCTCCCCCACTCTCTCTCTCTCTCTCCCACTCTCTCTCTCTCTTCCCCACTCTCTCTCTCTCCCCCACTCTCTCTCCCCCCCACTCTCTCTCCCCAGTCTCTCTCTCTCTCCCCAGTCTCTCTCTCTCTCTCTCCCCCTGTCTCTCTCTCTCTCTCCCCCACTCTCTCTCTCTCTCCCCCACTCTCTCTCTCCCCAGTCTCTCTCTCTCCCCCCAGTCTCTCTCTCTCCCCCAGTCTCTCTCTCTCTCCCCCGTCTCTCTCTCTTTCTCTCCCAGTCTCTCTCTCTCTCCCAGTCTCTCTCTCTCTCTCTCTAATCAGTCTCTCTCTCTCCCCAGTCTCTCTCTCTCCCCCCCAGTCTCTCTCTCCCCCTGTCTCTCTCTCTCTCTCTCCCCCTGTCTCTCTCTCTCTCTCCCCCAGTCTTTCTCTCTCCCCCAGTCTCCCTCGCTCTCTCCCCCAGTCTCTCTCTCTCTCCCCCAGTTTCTCTCTCTCTCCCCCAGTCTCTCTCTCTCCCCGTCTCTCTCTCTCTCCCCCAGTCTCTCTCTCTCTCCCCCAGTCTCTCTCTCTCTCCCCCAGTCTCTCTCTCTCTCCCCCAGTCACTCTCTCTCTCCCCCAGTTTCTCTCTCTCTCCCCCAGTCTCTCTCTCTCCCCATCTCTCTCTCTCTCCCCCAGTCTCTCTCTCTCCCCCCCAATCTCTCTCTCTCTTTCCCCCAGTCTCTCTCTCTCTTTCCCCCAGTCTCTCTCTCTTTCCCCCAGTCGCTCTCTCTTCCCCCAGTCGCTCTCTCTTCCCCCCAGTCGCTCTCTCTCTTCCCCCAGTCGCTCTCTCTGCCCCCCAGTCACTCTCTCTCTCTCTTCCTACAATAACATGCCCTCAAAAAACCCTCGGCACCGCCGGGCACTTCAGCAGGTATTGTATAAAATTAGTCATGTATAATACTGGAAATTTAAGTCATGCTTGTGTTTAAAAGTAGAAGCAATCATAGACTAATACAGCACAGAAAGAGGCCATTCGGCCCATCGAGTTTGTGCCGGCTCTTTAGAAGAGCAATACAGTCAGTTCCACTCCCACGCTCTTTCCTCATGTCCCTGCAATTTTTTTCACCTTCAAGTGTTTATCCAACTCCCTTTTGAAAGCTACTATTGAATCTGTATCCACCGCCCTACCAGGCAGTGCATTCCAAATCCTAATCACTCGTTGCATAAAAAAGTTTTTCCTCATGTCCTCTCTGGTTCTTTTGTCAATCACCTTAAATCTGCGCATCCTGTTATCGACCCTTTAACCACTGGAAACAGTTTCTCTTTATTTACTCTATCTAAATCCTTCATGATTTTAAACACTTCTATCAAATCTCCTCTTAGCCTTCTCTGTTCCAAGGAGAACAACCCCAGCTTCTCTGGTCTATCCACGTAACAGCATTGAGGTGCTGCAAACACTGACAATCACTGCACAGAGGTGCAGGGCTGCACCCAAACTCTCCTATGGAGGGAGTTACAGCACACAGGAGGTCCTCTTCCCTTCCCATGGGCAGAAGAGACCTCCCCAGGAGATCAACACAGCCTGGTTGCACATTGCAAAGTAGGGCACAAGCAGGGATGTGGTCACGAGGACCTGGGTGCAGGGCCACAAACATTTCAATGATCTCTTTAGATCACAAAACGTTAGTACAGAGCCACACTCAACATCCTCCTGCTGTGCCTCTCATCACATCCCCATCTCTCTGCCTTCCCCTATCCTACTCCTGCAGATCCTTACTGACACCAACTTACCTCGCACCTCCACCCATCCCTCTCGATCTACATTATCACATCCCCATCACACTCACCCTCAGCCTAGTACAATCATACCAACAAACAACTCACAAGGGTAGGCACTTGGGTGTTTTATGCAATGTTCATGTGAAGTTTCTGTTAATGTGGTGTCAAAGATTGAAACCTTTATTTTCAACACATTGCATTCTTGAAGAGATTTGTCTGCACCTTTGGAAGTAGCTTAGTGAGTTGCAGTGAATGGTGAGACATAACAGTACCCCTTGCAATGGTGAGGAGTGTGAAAGGAATGGCTTGGGCATTGTAGGAATTCTTTATGGTGTTGGTGTGGGGTGGTGCCAACCTGGTGCATCATGTGGCAGCCAAATGGATATGCAGCATCAAGTGAAGTAAATCTGGCCATGGTGAGATCATCCCTGGCCTCCCGGACAGCAATGTGGTTGGGTGCTGATGCCCTGTGTCCTGCTCAGCATCAGTTGATTGAGGAGAAGGTTGGTGTTGTTGTTGGTGCTGCTGGCATGCCTGGTGCTGCTGGTGTTGGGGCTGATCGTGGTGGGATTCTGAGGACCAAGTTGAGAGAGTTTCAAGGCAGCCATGCTGATGGAATAGATGACAGGTGAAGTAGAGATGACAGAAGCGATCTGTCAATGGTAGGAAAGGTAATGAGGTCAGACTGGATGGAGACTTGTGTAAAGACTTGCAGCATCCTGAATCTGTAGTGGAAATGCAGTTTAGAGAAGCTGGTGGTTAAGGGAACATGTCCCAATCAGCTGCGAGCTTTGACTTGACATTTGAAGGTGTCAACTCATCAGCTGATTCAATGGCCACTGACCTCCCGCCTAGGCTTCACATATGCAGTCTAGGCACAGCGGGAAACTGGTGGGTGACTTGTCAGATCCAGAAAGCTGGGAAAAAACCATTGATATGTGGATGTAAAAAAGCCGCTAATGACTTTAATTGCCTCCCCCACCGCTGCGTGTCGGGTCTGCTCAGCGCTGACAGACTTGACATTTGGAAAAAGTGTGTGGCGGCGCATTCACAGCGGGGTCCCGACCCGCTGGGGAACAAAAAAAAACACTCCCCCCCCCCGCCGACCCGCCACCGATCACGCCCACTGACCCCCCCGCAAAATCCAGCCCTATGCCTCTATTTAGAAACATAGAAACATAGCAGATAGGAGCAGGAGTAGGCCATTCGGCCCCTCGAGCCTGCTCCGCCATTCAATGCGATCATGGCTGATCATCCAAATTCAGTACCCTGTCCCTGATTTCTCCCCATATCCCTTGATACCCTTAGCCTTAAGAAATATATCTAACTCCTTCTTGAATATATTTAATGAATTGGCCTCAACTGTCTTCTGTGGTAGAGAATTCCACAGGTTCACCACTCTCTGGGTGAAGAAATTCCTCCTCATCTCAGTCCTAAATGGCTTACCCCTTATCCTTAGCCTGTGACCCCTGGTTCTGGACTCCCCCGCCATCAGGAACAGCCTTCCTGCATCTAGTCTGTCTAGTCCTGTTAGAATTTTATACGTTTCAATGAGATCCCCTCTCATTCTTCTAAACTCTAGTGAATATAAGCCTAATCAATCCAATCTCTCTTCATACGTCATTCCTGCCATCCCAGGTATCAGTCTGGTGAATATTCGCTGCACTCCCTCCATGGCAAGAACATCCTTTCTCAGGTAAGGTGACCAAAACTGCTCACCAAGGCCCTGTACAACTGCAGCAAGACATCCTTGCTCCTGTACTCGAATCCTCTCACTATGAAAGCCAACATACCATTTGCCTTCTTAACTGCCTGCTGCACCTGCATGCTTACCTTCAGTGACTGGTGCACAAGGTCACCCAGGTCTCGTTGCACTTCCCCTTTTCCTAATCTATTGCCATTCAGATAATAGTCTGCCTTCCTGCTTTTGCCACCAAAGTGGATAACCTCGCATTTACCCACATTATACTGCATCTGCCATGCATGTGCCCAATCACCCAACCTGTCCAAATCGTACTGGAGTTTCTCTGCATCCTCCTCACAGCACACACGCCTACCCAGCTTTGTGTCGTCTGCAAATTTGGAGATATTACATCCAGTTCCCTCGTCTAGATCATTAATATATATTGTGAATAACTGGGGCCCTAGCACCGACCCCTGTGGTACCCCACTAGTCACTGCCTTCCACTTGTAAAAAGACCCGTTTATCCCAACTCTTTGCTTCCTGTCTGCCAAACAGTTTTCTATCCAATCAGTACCTTACCCCCAATCCCATGTGCTTTAACTTTGCATGCTAGTCTCTTATGCGGGACATTATTGAAAGCCTTCTGAAAGTCCAAATACACCACATCCACTGGCTCTCCCTTATCTATTCTACCAGTTACCAGTTTCAGCCTCAAAAAATTCCAGTAGATTAGTCAAGCATGATTTACCTTTTGTAAATCCATGTTGACTTTGTCCGATCCTGTCACTGTTTTCCAAGTGCTCTGCTATTACATCTTTTATAATGGACTCTAGCATTTTCCCCACTACCAATGTCAGGCTTACCGGTCTATAATTCCCCGTTTTTTCTCTACCACCTTTTTTAAATAGTGGGGTTACATTAGCTACGCTCCAATCCATGAGAACTGTTCCAGAGTCTATAGAATTTTGGAAGATGACCAGCAATGCATCTACTATTTCTAGGGCCACTTCCTTAAGTACCCTAGGATGTAGATTATCAGGTCCTGGGGATTTATCGGCCTTCAATCCCATCAATTTCCCTAACACGATTTCCCTACAAATACTGTTTTCATTCAGTTCCTCCCTCTCATTAGACCCCGTGTTCCCCGACATCTCTGGGAGTTTATTTGTGTCCTCCTTTGTGAAGACAAAATATGTATTTAATTGGTCGGCCATGTCTTTGTTCCCCATTATAAATTCCCCTAATTCTGACTGCAAGGGACCTATGCTTGACTTTACCAATCTTTTTCTCTTCACATATCTATAGAAGCTTTTAGTCAGTTTTTATGTTCCCTGAAAGCTTACTCTTATACTCTATTTTCCCCCCTCTTAATTAATCCCTTTGTCCTCCTTTGCTGAATCCTAAACTGCTCCCAATCCTCAGGTTTGCTGCTTTTTCTGGCCTATTTATATGTCCTCTCCTTGGATCTTATGCTATCCCTAATTTCCCTTGTTAGCCAATATTGAGTCACATTTTTTGTTTTATTTTTATGCTAAACAGGGATGAACAATTTCTCTAGTTCATCCATGCAATCATTAAAAGTTTGCCATTGCCTATTCACCATCAACCCTTTAAGTAACATTCCCCAGTCCATCCTAGCCAAATCACGCCTCATACCATCGTAGTTTCCTTTATTTAAATTCAGTACCCAATTCCCTGAATCAACTACTTCACTCTCCATCTTAATGAAGAATTCCATCATATTATGATTGCTCCTCCCCAAGGGGCCTCGCACAACAAGATTGCTAATTAATCATTTCTCATTACACAGGATCCCATGTGCTTTATTAATTGCTTTGATAACCTGTCCTGCCACCTTCAAGGAATTGTGCAAAACACCCCCAGGTCGCTCTGTTCTTGCACCCCCTTTAAAATTGTATCATTTTGTATGTATGGTCTCTCTTCATTCTTCCTACCAAAATGTATCACCTCACACTTCTTTGTGTTGAATTTCATCTGTCGCGTGTCCACCCATCTTATATGTCATTATGATGGATGTTACTGCAGTTTAATCTGGGGAGCCACTCATCTGCTCCTGGCCCAGGTCTGCTTCCCTGTCAATTCTCCATTGTCTCAGACTCCCCTGTATCCCACTCTCCTCCCTCAGTTTCCCACTTCCTTTGCACGCAATTCAGTTAGGTTTCCAATCTCTTTGTCCCCGACCCAGATTCATACTTCTTGGTTTCCTATTAATGCCTCCATCTCTGTTTTGCAGACTCCTAGTTCCCCATTCCCCTTTCTCAGGCTCCAAGTCTCCTGTGCCACTCAGATTCCCAGCCTCCCGCTGTCCTCTCTCAGATTCCTAGCCTCCCGCTGTCCTCTCTCAGATTCCCAGCCTCCCGCTGTCCTCTCTCAGATTCCCAGCCTCCCGCTGTCCTATCTCACATTCCCAGCCTCTCGCTGTCCTCTCTCACATTTCCAGCCTCCCGCTGTCCTCTCTCACATTCCCAGCCTCCCGCTGTCCTCTCTCAGATTCCCAGCCCCCCGCTGTCCTCTCTCAGATTCCCACCCTCCCGCTGTCCTCTCTCAGATTCCCAGCCTCCCGCTGTCCTCTCTCAGATTCCCAGCCTTCCACTGTCCTCTCTCACATTCCCAGCCTCCCACTGTCCTCTCTCACATTCCCAGCCTCCCGCTGTCCTCTCTCAGATGCCCAGCATCTCGCTGTCTTCTCCAACGTTCCCAGCCTCCCCTGTCCTCTCTCAGATTCCCAGCCACCGCTGTCCTCTCTCACATTCCCAGCCTCCCACTGTCCTCTCTCAGATTCCCAGCCTCTCGCTGTCCTCTCTCAGATTCCCAGCCTCCCACTGTCCTCTCTCACATTCCCAGCCTCCCACTGTCCTCTCTCACATTCCCAGCCTCCCGCTGTCCTCTCTCACATTCCCAGCCTCCCACTGTCCTCTATCAGATTCCCAGCTTCCCGCTGTCCTCTCTCACATTCCCAGCCTCCCGTTGCCCTCTCTCAGATTCCCAGCCTCCCGCTGTCCTCTCTCAGATTCCCAGCCTCCCGCTGTCCTCTCTCAGATTCCCAGCCTCCCGCTGTCCTCTCTCAGGTTCCCAGCCTCTCGCTGCCCTCTCTCAGCTTCCCAGCCTCCCACTGTCCTCTCTCAGATTCCCAGCCTCTTGCTGTCCTCTTTCACATTCCCAGCCTCCCACTGTCCTCTCTCAGATTTCCAGCCTCCCACTGTCCTCTCTCACATTCCCAGCCTCTCGCTGTCCTCTCTCAGATTCCCAGTCTCCCCTGTCCTCTCTCAGATTCCCAGCCTCCTGCTGTCCTCTCTCACATTCCCAGCTTCCTGCTGTCCTCTCTCACTTGCCCAGTCACCCGCTGTCCTCTCTCAGATTCCCAGCCTCCCGCTGTCCTCTCTCAGATTCCCAGCCTCCCGTTGCCCTCTCTCAGATTCCCAGCCTCTCGCTGTCCTCTCTCAGATTCCCAGCCTCCCGTTGCCCTCTCTCACGTTCCCAGCCTCTCGCTGTTCTCTCTCAGATTCCCAGCCTCTAGCTGTCCTCTCTCAGATTCCCAGCCTCTCGCTGCCCTCTCTCAGATTCCCAGCCTCTCGCTGTCCTCTCTCAGATTCCCAGCCTCCCGCTGTCCTCTCTCAGATTCCCAGCCTCCCGCTGTCCTCTCTCAGATTCCCAGCCTCTCGCTGTCCTCTCTCAGGTTCCCAGCCTCCCGTTGTCCTCTCTGAGATTCCCAGCCTCCTGTTGTCCTCTCTCAGATTCCCAGCCTCTCGCTGTCCACTCTGAGATTCCCAGCCTCTCGCTGTCTTCTCTCAGATTCCCAGCCTCCCGCTGTCCTCTCTCAGATTCCCAGCCTCTCGCTGTCCTCTCTCAGGTTCCCAGCCTACCGTTGTCCTCTCTGAGATTCCCAGCCTCCCGCTGTCCTCGCTCAGATTCCCAGCCTCTCGCTGTCTTCTCTCAGATTCCCAGCCTCCCGCTGTCCTCTCTCAGATTCCCAGCCTATCGCTGTCCTCTCTCAGATTCCCAGCCTCCCGTTGCCCACTCTCAGATTCCCAGCCTCCCGCTGTCCTCTCTCAGATTCCCAGCCTCTCGCTGTCTTCTCTCAGATTCCCAGCCTCTCGCTGTCCTCTCTCAGATTCCCAGCCTCTCGCTGTCTTCTCTCAGATTCCCAGCCTCCCGCTGTCCTCTCTCAGATTCCCACCCTCTCGCTGTCCTCTCTCAGATTCCCAGCCTCCAGCTGTCCTCTCTCAGATTCCCAGCCTCCGGCTGTCCTCTCTCAGATTCCCAGTCTCCCGCTGTCCTCTCTCATGTTCCCAGTCTCCTGTTGCCCTCTCTCAGATTCCCAGCCTCATGCTGTCCTCTCTCAGATTCCCAGCCTCCTGCTGTCCTCTCTCAGATTCCCAGCCTCCCCCTGTCCTCTCTCAGATTCCCAGCCTCCCGCTGTCCTCTCTCAGATTCCCAGCCTCCCGCTGTCCTCGCTCAGATTCCCAGCCTCTCGCAGTCCTCTCTCAGATTCCCAGCCTCCCGCTGCCCTCTCTCAGATTCCCAGCCTCTCGCTGTCCTCTCTCAGATTCCCAGCCTCCCGCTGTCCTCTCTCAAATTCCCAGCCTCTCGCTATCCTCTCTCAGATTCCCAGCCTTCCGCTGTCCTCTCTCAGATTCCCAGCCCCCCGCTGTCCTCTCTCAGATTCCCAGCCCCCCGCTGTCCTCTCTCAGATTCCCAGCCTCCCGCTGTCCTCTCTCAGATTCCCAGCCTCTCGCTGTCTTCTCTCAGATTCACAGCCTCCCGCTGTCCTCTCTCAGATTCCCAGCCTCTCGCTGTCCTCTCTCAGATTCCCAGCCTCCCGCTGTCCTCTCTCATGTTCCCAGTCTCCTGTTGCCCTCTCTCAGATTGCCAGCCTCCTGCTGTCCTCTCTCAGATTCCCAGCCTCCTGCTGTCCTCTCTCAGATTCCCAGCCTCCCCCTGTCCTCTCTCAGATTCCCAGCCTCCCGCTGTCCTCTCTCAGATTCCCAGCCTCCCGCTGTCCTCGCTCAGATTCCCAGCCTCTCGCTGTCCTCTCCCAGATTCCCAGCCTCCCGCTGTCCTCTCTGATTCCCAGCCTCTCGCTGTCCTCTCTCAGATTCCCAGCCTCTCGCTGTCCTCTCTCAGATTCCCAGCCTCTCGTTGTCCTCTCTCAGATTCCCAGCCTCTCGCTGTCCTCTCTCAGATTCCCAGCCTCTCGCTGTCCTTTCTCAGATTCCCAGCCTCCCGCTGTCCTCTTTCAGATTCCCAGCCTCCCGCTGTCCTCTCTCAGATTCCCAGCCTCTCGCTGTCCTCTCTCAGATTCCCAGCCTCTCGCTGTTCTCTCTCACGTTCCCAGCCTCCCGCTGTCTTCACTCAGATTCCCAGCCTCTCGCTGTCCTCTCTCAGATTCCCAGCCTATCGCTGTCCTCTCTGAGATTCCCAGCCTCCCGCTGTCCTCTCTCAGATTCCCAGCACTCTCGCTGTCCTCTCTCAGATTCCGAGCCTCTCGCTGTCCTCTCTCAGATTCCTAGCCTGCCGCTGTCCTCTCTCAGATTCCCAGCCTCCCGCTGTCCTCTCACAGATTCCCAGCCTCCCGTTCTCCTCTCTCAGATTCCCAGCCTCTCGCTGTCCTCTCTCAAATTCCCAGCCTCCCGCTGCCCTCTCTCAGATTCCCAGCCTCCCGTTGTCCTCTCTCAGATTCCCAGCCTCCCGTTGTCTTTTCTCAGATTCCCAGCCTCTCGCTGCCCTCTCTCAGATTCCCAGCCTCTCGCTGTCCACCCTGAGATTCCCAGCCTCCCGCTGTCCTCTCTCAGATTCCCAGCCTCCCGCTGTCCTCTCTCAGATTCCCAGCCTCCCGTTGTCCTCTCTCAGATTCCCAGCCTCCCATTGTCCATCTCAGATTCCCAGCCTCCCGCTGTCCTCTCTCAGATTCCCAGCCTCCCACTGTCCTCTCTCAGATTCCCAGCCTCCCGCTGTCCTCACTCAGATTCCCAGCCTCCCGCTGTCCTCTCTCAGATTCCCAGCCTCCCGCTGTCCTCGCTCAGATTCCCAGCCTCCCACTGTCCTCTCTCAGATTCCCAGCCTCCCACTGTCCTCTCTCAGATTCCCAGCCTCCCGCTGTTGTCTCTCAGATTCCCAGCCTCTCGCTGTCCTCTCTCAGATTCCCAGCCTCTCGCTGTCCTCTCTCAGATTCCCAGCCTCTCGCTGTCCTCTCTCAGATTCCCAGCCTCTCGCTGTCCTCTCTCAGATTCCCAGCCTCTCGCTGTCCTCTCTCAGATTCCCAGTCTCCCGCTGTCCTCACTCAGATTCCCAGCCTCCCGCTGTCCTCTCTCAGATTCCCAGCCTCCCGCTGTCCTCTCTCGGATTCCCAACCTCTCGCTGTCTTCTCTCAGATTCCCAGCCTCCCGCTGTCCTCTCTCAGATTCCCAGCCTCTCGCTGTCCTCTCTCAGATTCCCAGCCTCCCGTTGCCCCCTCTCAGATTCCCAGCCTCCCACTGTCCTCTCTCAGATTCCCAGTCTCTCGCTGTCCTCTCTCAGATTCCCAGCCTCTCGCTGTCCTCTCTCAGATACCCAGCCTCTCGCTGTCCTCTTTCAGATTCCCAGCCTCCCGCTGTCCTCTCTCAGATTCCCAGCCTCTCGCTGTCCTCTCTCAGATTCCCAGCCTCCCGCTGTCCTCGCTCACATTCCCAGCCTCCCACTGTCCTCTCTCAGATTCCCAGCCTCTTGCTGTCCTCTTTCACATTCCCAGCCTCCCACTGTCCTCTCTCAGATTTCCAGCCTCCCACTGTCCTCTCTCACATTCCCAGCCTCTCGCTGTCCTCTCTCAGATTCCCAGTCTCCCCTGTCCTCTCTCAGATTCCCAGCCTCCTGCTGTCCTCTCTCACATTCCCAGCTTCCTGCTGTCCTCTCTCACTTGCCCAGTCACCCGCTGTCCTCTCTCAGATTCCCAGCCTCCCGCTGTCCTCTCTCAGATTCCCAGCCTCCCGTTGCCCTCTCTCAGATTCCCAGCCTCTCGCTGTCCTCTCTCAGATTCCCAGCCTCCCCCTGTCCTCTCTCAGATTCCCAGCCTCCCGCTGTCCTCTCTGAGATTCCCAGCCTCCCGTTGCCCTCTCTCACGTTCCCAGCCTCTCGCTGTTCTCTCTCAGATTCCCAGCCTCTAGCTGTCCTCTCTCAGATTCCCAGCCTCTCGCTGCCCTCTCTCAGATTCCCAGCCTCTCGCTGTCCTCTCTCAGATTCCCAGCCTCCCGCTGTCCTCTCTCAGATTCCCAGCCTCCCGCTGTCCTCTCTCAGATTCCCAGCCTCTCGCTGTCCTCTCTCAGGTTCCCAGCCTCCCGTTGTCCTCTCTGAGATTCCCAGCCTCGCGCTGTCCTCTCTGAGATTCCCAGTATCCCGCTGTCCTCTGTCAGATTCCCAGCTTCCTGTTGTCCTCTCTCAGATTCCCAGCCTCTCGCTGTCCACTCTGAGATTCCCAGCCTCTCGCTGTCTTCTCTAAGATTCCCAGCCTCCCGCTGTCCTCTCTCAGATTCCCAGCCTCTCGCTGTCCTCTCTCAGGTTCCCAGCCTACCGTTGTCCTCTCTGAGATTCCCAGCCTCCCGCTGTCCTCGCTCAGATTCCCAGCCTCTCGCTGTCTTCTCTCAGATTCCCAACCTCCCGCTGTCCTCTCTCAGATTCCCAGCCTATCGCTGTCCTCTCTCAGATTCCCAGCCTCCCGTTGCCCACTCTCAGATTCCCAGCCTCCCGCTGTCCTCTCTCAGATTCCCAGCCTCTCGCTGTCTTCTCTCAGATTCCCAGCCTCTCGCTGTCCTCTCTCAGATTCCCAGCCTCTCGCTGTCTTCTCTCAGATTCCCAGCCTCCCGCTGTCCTCTCTCAGATTCCCAGCCTCCGGCTGTCCTCTCTCAGATTCCCAGTCTCCCGCTGTCCTCTCTCATGTTCCCAGTCTCCTGTTGCCCTCTCTCAGATTCCCAGCCTCATGCTGTCCTCTCTCAGATTCCCAGCCTCCTGCTGTCCTCTCTCAGATTCCCAGCCTCCCCCTGTCCTCTCTCAGATTCCCAGCCTCCCGCTGTCCTCTCTCAGATTCCCAGCCTCCCACTGTCCTCTCTCAGATTCCCAGTCTCTCGCTGTCCTCTCTCAGATTCCCAGCCTCTCGCTGTCCTCTCTCAGATACCCAGCCTCTCGCTGTCCTCTTTCAGATTCCCAGCCTCCCGCTGTCCTCTCTCAGATTCCCAGCCTCTCGCTGTCCTCTCTCAGATTCCCAGCCTCCCGCTGTCCTCGCTCACATTCCCAGCCTCCCACTGTCCTCTCTCAGATTCCCAGCCTCTTGCTGTCCTCTTTCACATTCCCAGCCTCCCACTGTCCTCTCTCAGATTTCCAGCCTCCCACTGTCCTCTCTCACATTCCCAGCCTCTCGCTGTCCTCTCTCAGATTCCCAGTCTCCCCTGTCCTCTCTCAGATTCCCAGCCTCCTGCTGTCCTCTCTCACATTCCCAGCTTCCTGCTGTCCTCTCTCACTTGCCCAGTCACCCGCTGTCCTCTCTCAGATTCCCAGCCTCCCGCTGTCCTCTCTCAGATTCCCAGCCTCCCGTTGCCCTCTCTCAGATTCCCAGCCTCTCGCTGTCCTCTCTCAGATTCCCAGCCTCCCCCTGTCCTCTCTGAGATTCCCAGCCTCCCGCTGTCCTCTCTGAGATTCCCAGCCTCCCGTTGCCCTCTCTCACGTTCCCAGCCTCTCGCTGTTCTCTCTCAGATTCCCAGCCTCTAGCTGTCCTCTCTCAGATTCCCAGCCTCTCGCTGCCCTCTCTCAGATTCCCAGCCTCTCGCTGTCCTCTCTCAGATTCCCAGCCTCCCGCTGTCCTCTCTCAGATTCCCAGCCTCCCGCTGTCCTCTCTCAGATTCCCAGCCTCTCGCTGTCCTCTCTCAGGTTCCCAGCCTCCCGTTGTCCTCTCTGAGATTCCCAGCCTCGCGCTGTCCTCTCTGAGATTCCCAGTATCCCGCTGTCCTCTGTCAGATTCCCAGCCTCCCGTTGTCCTCTCTGAGATTCCCAGCCTCGCGCTGTCCTCTCTGAGATTCCCAGTATCCCGCTGTCCTCTGTCAGATTCCCAGCCTCCTGTTGTCCTCTCTCAGATTCCCAGCCTCTCGCTGTCCACTCTGAGATTCCCAGCCTCTCGCTGTCTTCTCTAAGATTCCCAGCCTCCCGCTGTCCTCTCTCAGATTCCCAGCCTCTCGCTGTCCTCTCTCAGGTTCCCAGCCTACCGTTGTCCTCTCTGAGATTCCCAGCCTCCCGCTGTCTTCTCTCAGATTCCCAGCCTCTCGCTGTCCTCTCTCAGATTCCCAGCCTCTCGCTGTCTTCTCTCAGATTCCCAGCCTCCCGCTGTCCTCTCTCAGATTCCCACCCTCTCGCTGTCCTCTCTCAGATTCCCAGCCTCCAGCTGTCCTCTCTCAGATTCCCAGCCTCCCGCTGTCCTCTCTCAGATTCCCAGCACTCTCGCTGTCCTCTCTCAGATTCCGAGCCTCTCGCTGTCCTCTCTCAGATTCCTAGCCTGCCGCTGTCCTCTCTCAGATTCCCAGCCTCCCGCTGTCCTCTCACAGATTCCCAGCCTCCCGTTCTCCTCTCTCAGATTCCCAGCCTCTCGCTGTCCTCTCTCAAATTCCCAGCCTCCCGCTGCCCTCTCTCAGATTCCCAGCCTCCCGTTGTCCTCTCTCAGATTCCCAGCCTCCCGTTGTCTTTTCTCAGATTCCCAGCCTCTCGCTGCCCTCTCTCAGATTCCCAGCCTCTCGCTGTCCACCCTGAGATTCCCAGCCTCCCGCTGTCCTCTCTCAGATTCCCAGCCTCCCGCTGTCCTCTCTCAGATTCCCAGCCTCCCGTTGTCCTCTCTCAGATTCCCAGCCTCCCATTGTCCATCTCAGATTCCCAGCCTCCCGCTGTCCTCTCTCAGATTCCCAGCCTCCCACTGTCCTCTCTCAGATTCCCAGCCTCCCGCTGTCCTCACTCAGATTCCCAGCCTCCCGCTGTCCTCTCTCAGATTCCCAGCCTCCCGCTGTCCTCGCTCAGATTCCCAGCCTCCCACTGTCCTCTCTCAGATTCCCAGCCTCCCACTGTCCTCTCTCAGATTCCCAGCCTCCCGCTGTTGTCTCTCAGATTCCCAGCCTCTCGCTGTCCTCTCTCAGATTCCCAGCCTCTCGCTGTCCTCTCTCAGATTCCCAGCCTCTCGCTGTCCTCTCTCAGATTCCCAGCCTCTCGCTGTCCTCTCTCAGATTCCCAGCCTCTCGCTGTCCTCTCTCAGATTCCCAGTCTCCCACTGTCCTCACTCAGATTCCCAGCCTCCCGCTGTCCTCTCTCAGATTCCCAGCCTCCCGCTGTCCTCTCTCGGATTCCCAACCTCTCGCTGTCTTCTCTCAGATTCCCAGCCTCCCGCTGTCCTCTCTCAGATTCCCAGCCTCTCGCTGTCCTCTCTCAGATTCCCAGCCTCCCGTTGCCCCCTCTCAGATTCCCAGCCTCCCGCTGTCCTCTCTGAGATTCCCAGCCTCCCGTTGCCCTCTCTCACGTTCCCAGCCTCTCGCTGTTCTCTCTCAGATTCCCAGCCTCTAGCTGTCCTCTCTCAGATTCCCAGCCTCTCGCTGCCCTCTCTCAGATTCCCAGCCTCTCGCTGTCCTCTCTCAGATTCCCAGCCTCCCACTGTCCTCTCTCAGATTCCCAGCCTCCCGCTGTCCTCTCTCAGATTCCCAGCCTCTCGCTGTCCTCTCTCAGGTTCCCAGCCTCCCGTTGTCCTCTCTGAGATTCCCAGCCTCGCGCTGTCCTCTCTGAGATTCCCAGTATCCCGCTGTCCTCTGTCAGATTCCCAGCTTCCTGTTGTCCTCTCTCAGATTCCCAGCCTCTCGCTGTCCACTCTGAGATTCCCAGCCTCTCGCTGTCTTCTCTAAGATTCCCAGCCTCCCGCTGTCCTCTCTCAGATTCCCAGCCTCTCGCTGTCCTCTCTCAGGTTCCCAGCCTACCGTTGTCCTCTCTGAGATTCCCAGCCTCCCGCTGTCCTCGCTCAGATTCCCAGCCTCTCGCTGTCTTCTCTCAGATTCCCAACCTCCCGCTGTCCTCTCTCAGATTCCCAGCCTATCGCTGTCCTCTCTCAGATTCCCAGCCTCCCGTTGCCCACTCTCAGATTCCCAGCCTCCCGCTGTCCTCTCTCAGATTCCCAGCCTCTCGCTGTCTTCTCTCAGATTCCCAGCCTCTCGCTGTCCTCTCTCAGATTCCCAGCCTCTCGCTGTCTTCTCTCAGATTCCCAGCCTCCCGCTGTCCTCTCTCAGATTCCCACCCTCTCGCTGTCCTCTCTCAGATTCCCAGCCTCCAGCTGTCCTCTCTCAGATTCCCAGCCTCCGGCTGTCCTCTCTCAGATTCCCAGTCTCCCGCTGTCCTCTCTCATGTTCCCAGTCTCCTGTTGCCCTCTCTCAGATTCCCAGCCTCATGCTGTCCTCTCTCAGATTCCCAGCCTCCTGCTGTCCTCTCTCAGATTCCCAGCCTCCCCCTGTCCTCTCTCAGATTCCCAGCCTCCCGCTGTCCTCTCTCAGATTCCCAGCCTCCCACTGTCCTCTCTCAGATTCCCAGTCTCTCGCTGTCCTCTCTCAGATTCCCAGCCTCTCGCTGTCCTCTCTCAGATACCCAGCCTCTCGCTGTCCTCTTTCAGATTCCCAGCCTCCCGCTGTCCTCTCTCAGATTCCCAGCCTCTCGCTGTCCTCTCTCAGATTCCCAGCCTCCCGCTGTCCTCGCTCACATTCCCAGCCTCCCACTGTCCTCTCTCAGATTCCCAGCCTCTTGCTGTCCTCTTTCACATTCCCAGCCTCCCACTGTCCTCTCTCAGATTTCCAGCCTCCCACTGTCCTCTCTCACATTCCCAGCCTCTCGCTGTCCTCTCTCAGATTCCCAGTCTCCCCTGTCCTCTCTCAGATTCCCAGCCTCCTGCTGTCCTCTCTCACATTCCCAGCTTCCTGCTGTCCTCTCTCACTTGCCCAGTCACCCGCTGTCCTCTCTCAGATTCCCAGCCTCCCGCTGTCCTCTCTCAGATTCCCAGCCTCCCGTTGCCCTCTCTCAGATTCCCAGCCTCTCGCTGTCCTCTCTCAGATTCCCAGCCTCCCCCTGTCCTCTCTGAGATTCCCAGCCTCCCGCTGTCCTCTCTGAGATTCCCAGCCTCCCGCTGTCCTCTCTGAGATTCCCAGCCTCCCCCTGTCCTCTCTGAGATTCCCAGCCTCCCGCTGTCCTCTCTGAGATTCCCAGCCTCCCGTTGCCCTCTCTCACGTTCCCAGCCTCTCGCTGTTCTCTCTCAGATTCCCAGCCTCTAGCTGTCCTCTCTCAGATTCCCAGCCTCTCGCTGCCCTCTCTCAGATTCCCAGCCTCTCGCTGTCCTCTCTCAGATTCCCAGCCTCCCGCTGTCCTCTCTCAGATTCCCAGCCTCCCGCTGTCCTCTCTCAGATTCCCAGCCTCTCGCTGTCCTCTCTCAGGTTCCCAGCCTCCCGTTGTCCTCTCTGAGATTCCCAGCCTCGCGCTGTCCTCTCTGAGATTCCCAGTATCCCGCTGTCCTCTGTCAGATTCCCAGCCTCCCGTTGTCCTCTCTGAGATTCCCAGCCTCGCGCTGTCCTCTCTGAGATTCCCAGTATCCCGCTGTCCTCTGTCAGATTCCCAGCCTCCTGTTGTCCTCTCTCAGATTCCCAGCCTCTCGCTGTCCACTCTGAGATTCCCAGCCTCTCGCTGTCTTCTCTAAGATTCCCAGCCTCCCGCTGTCCTCTCTCAGATTCCCAGCCTCTCGCTGTCCTCTCTCAGGTTCCCAGCCTACCGTTGTCCTCTCTGAGATTCCCAGCCTCCCGCTGTCTTCTCTCAGATTCCCAGCCTCTCGCTGTCCTCTCTCAGATTCCCAGCCTCTCGCTGTCTTCTCTCAGATTCCCAGCCTCCCGCTGTCCTCTCTCAGATTCCCACCCTCTCGCTGTCCTCTCTCAGATTCCCAGCCTCCAGCTGTCCTCTCTCAGATTCCCAGCCTCCGGCTGTCCTCTCTCAGATTCCCAGTCTCCCGCTGTCCTCTCTCATGTTCCCAGTCTCCTGTTGCCCTCTCTCAGATTCCCAGCCTCATGCTGTCCTCTCTCAGATTCCCAGCCTCCTGCTGTCCTCTCTCAGATTCCCAGCCTCCCCCTGTCCTCTCTCAGATTCCCAGCCTCCCGCTGTCCTCTCTCAGATTCCCAGCCTCCCGCTGTCCTCGCTCAGATTCCCAGCCTCTCGCAGTCCTCTCTCAGATTCCCAGCCTCCCGCTGCCCTCTCTCAGATTCCCAGCCTCTCGCTGTCCTCTCTCAGATTCCCAGCCTCCCGCTGTCCTCTCTCAAATTCCCAGCCTCTCGCTATCCTCTCTCAGATTCCCAGCCTTCCGCTGTCCTCTCTCAGATTCCCAGCCCCCCGCTGTCCTCTCTCAGATTCCCAGCCCCCCGCTGTCCTCTCTCAGATTCCCAGCCTCCCGCTGTCCTCTCTCAGATTCCCAGCCTCTCGCTGTCTTCTCTCAGATTCACAGCCTCCCGCTGTCCTCTCTCAGATTCCCAGCCTCTCGCTGTCCACTCTCAGATTCCCAGCCTCCCGCTGTCCTCTCTCATGTTCCCAGTCTCCTGTTGCCCTCTCTCAGATTGCCAGCCTCCTGCTGTCCTCTCTCAGATTCCCAGCCTCCTGCTGTCCTCTCTCAGATTCCCAGCCTCCCCCTGTCCTCTCTCAGATTCCCAGCCTCCCGCTGTCCTCTCTCAGATTCCCAGCCTCCCGCTGTCCTCGCTCAGATTCCCAGCCTCTCGCTGTCCTCTCTCAGATACCCAGCCTCCCGCTGTCCTCTCTGATTCCCAGCCTCTCGCTGTCCTCTCTCAGATTCCCAGCCTCTCGCTGTCCTCTCTCAGATTCCCAGCCTCTCGCTGTCCTCTCTCAGATTCCCAGCCTCTCGCTGTCCTCTCTCAGATTCCCAGCCTCTCGCTGTCCTTTCTCAGATTCCCAGCCTCCCGCTGTCCTCTTTCAGATTCCCAGCCTCCCGCTGTCCTCTCTCAGATTCCCAGCCTCTCGCTGTCCTCTCTTAGATTCCCAGACTCTCGCTGTTCTCTCTCACGTTCCCAGCCTCCCGCTGTCTTCACTCAGATTCCCAGCCTCTCGCTGTCCTCTCTCAGATTCCCAGCCTATCGCTGTCCTCTCTGAGATTCCCAGCCTCCCGCTGTCCTCTCTCAGATTCCCAGCACTCTCGCTGTCCTCTCTCAGATTCCGAGCCTCTCGCTGTCCTCTCTCAGATTCCTAGCCTGCCGCTGTCCTCTCTCAGATTCCCAGCCTCCCGCTGTCCTCTCACAGATTCCCAGCCTCCCGTTCTCCTCTCTCAGATTCCCAGCCTCTCGCTGTCCTCTCTCAAATTCCCAGCCTCCCGCTGCCCTCTCTCAGATTCCCAGCCTCCCGTTGTCCTCTCTCAGATTCCCAGCCTCCCGTTGTATTTTCTCAGATTCCCAGCCTCTCGCTGCCCTCTCTCAGATTCCCAGCCTCTCGCTGTCCACCCTGAGATTCCCAGCCTCCCGCTGTCCTCTCTCAGATTCCCAGCCTCCCGCTGTCCTCTCTCAGATTCCCAGCCTCCCGTTGTCCTCTCTCAGATTCCCAGCCTCCCATTGTCCATCTCAGATTCCCAGCCTCCCGCTGTCCTCTCTCAGATTCCCAGCCTCCCACTGTCCTCTCTCAGATTCCCAGCCTCCCGCTGTCCTCACTCAGATTCCCAGCCTCCCGCTGTCCTCTCTCAGATTCCCAGCCTCCCGCTGTCCTCGCTCAGATTCCCAGCCTCCCACTGTCCTCTCTCAGATTCCCAGCCTCCCACTGTCCTCTCTCAGATTCCCAGCCTCCCGCTGTTGTCTCTCAGATTCCCAGCCTCTCGCTGTCCTCTCTCAGATTCCCAGCCTCTCGCTGTCCTCTCTCAGATTCCCAGCCTCTCGCTGTCCTCTCTCAGATTCCCAGCCTCTCGCTGTCCTCTCTCAGATTCCCAGCCTCACGCTGTCCTCTCTCAGATTCCCAGTCTCCCGCTGTCCTCACTCAGATTCCCAGCCTCCCGCTGTCCTCTCTCAGATTCCCAGCCTCCCGCTGTCCTCTCTCGGATTCCCAACCTCTCGCTGTCTTCTCTCAGATTCCCAGCCTCCCGCTGTCCTCTCTCAGATTCCCAGCCTCTCGCTGTCTTCTCTCAGATTCCCAGCCTCTCGCTGTCCTCTCTCAGATTCCCAGCCTCTCGCTGTCTTCTCTCAGATTCCCAGCCTCCCGCTGTCCTCTCTCAGATTCCCACCCTCTCGCTGTCCTCTCTCAGATTCCCAGCCTCCAGCTGTCCTCTCTCAGATTCCCAGCCTCCCGCTGTCCTCTCTCAGATTCCCAGCACTCTCGCTGTCCTCTCTCAGATTCCGAGCCTCTCGCTGTCCTCTCTCAGATTCCTAGCCTGCCGCTGTCCTCTCTCAGATTCCCAGCCTCCCGCTGTCCTCTCACAGATTCCCAGCCTCCCGTTCTCCTCTCTCAGATTCCCAGCCTCTCGCTGTCCTCTCTCAAATTCCCAGCCTCCCGCTGCCCTCTCTCAGATTCCCAGCCTCCCGTTGTCCTCTCTCAGATTCCCAGCCTCCCGTTGTCTTTTCTCAGATTCCCAGCCTCTCGCTGCCCTCTCTCAGATTCCCAGCCTCTCGCTGTCCACCCTGAGATTCCCAGCCTCCCGCTGTCCTCTCTCAGATTCCCAGCCTCCCGCTGTCCTCTCTCAGATTCCCAGCCTCCCGTTGTCCTCTCTCAGATTCCCAGCCTCCCATTGTCCATCTCAGATTCCCAGCCTCCCGCTGTCCTCTCTCAGATTCCCAGCCTCCCACTGTCCTCTCTCAGATTCCCAGCCTCCCGCTGTCCTCACTCAGATTCCCAGCCTCCCGCTGTCCTCTCTCAGATTCCCAGCCTCCCGCTGTCCTCGCTCAGATTCCCAGCCTCCCACTGTCCTCTCTCAGATTCCCAGCCTCCCACTGTCCTCTCTCAGATTCCCAGCCTCCCGCTGTTGTCTCTCAGATTCCCAGCCTCTCGCTGTCCTCTCTCAGATTCCCAGCCTCTCGCTGTCCTCTCTCAGATTCCCAGCCTCTCGCTGTCCTCTCTCAGATTCCCAGCCTCTCGCTGTCCTCTCTCAGATTCCCAGCCTCTCGCTGTCCTCTCTCAGATTCCCAGTCTCCCGCTGTCCTCACTCAGATTCCCAGCCTCCCGCTGTCCTCTCTCAGATTCCCAGCCTCCCGCTGTCCTCTCTCGGATTCCCAACCTCTCGCTGTCTTCTCTCAGATTCCCAGCCTCCCGCTGTCCTCTCTCAGATTCCCAGCCTCTCGCTGTCCTCTCTCAGATTCCCAGCCTCCCGTTGCCCCCTCTCAGATTCCCAGCCTCCCGCTGTCCTCTCTGAGATTCCCAGCCTCCCGTTGCCCTCTCTCACGTTCCCAGCCTCTCGCTGTTCTCTCTCAGATTCCCAGCCTCTAGCTGTCCTCTCTCAGATTCCCAGCCTCTCGCTGCCCTCTCTCAGATTCCCAGCCTCTCGCTGTCCTCTCTCAGATTCCCAGCCTCCCACTGTCCTCTCTCAGATTCCCAGCCTCCCGCTGTCCTCTCTCAGATTCCCAGCCTCTCGCTGTCCTCTCTCAGGTTCCCAGCCTCCCGTTGTCCTCTCTGAGATTCCCAGCCTCGCGCTGTCCTCTCTGAGATTCCCAGTATCCCGCTGTCCTCTGTCAGATTCCCAGCTTCCTGTTGTCCTCTCTCAGATTCCCAGCCTCTCGCTGTCCACTCTGAGATTCCCAGCCTCTCGCTGTCTTCTCTAAGATTCCCAGCCTCCCGCTGTCCTCTCTCAGATTCCCAGCCTCTCGCTGTCCTCTCTCAGGTTCCCAGCCTACCGTTGTCCTCTCTGAGATTCCCAGCCTCCCGCTGTCCTCGCTCAGATTCCCAGCCTCTCGCTGTCTTCTCTCAGATTCCCAACCTCCCGCTGTCCTCTCTCAGATTCCCAGCCTATCGCTGTCCTCTCTCAGATTCCCAGCCTCCCGTTGCCCACTCTCAGATTCCCAGCCTCCCGCTGTCCTCTCTCAGATTCCCAGCCTCTCGCTGTCTTCTCTCAGATTCCCAGCCTCTCGCTGTCCTCTCTCAGATTCCCAGCCTCTCGCTGTCTTCTCTCAGATTCCCAGCCTCCCGCTGTCCTCTCTCAGATTCCCACCCTCTCGCTGTCCTCTCTCAGATTCCCAGCCTCCAGCTGTCCTCTCTCAGATTCCCAGCCTCCGGCTGTCCTCTCTCAGATTCCCAGTCTCCCGCTGTCCTCTCTCATGTTCCCAGTCTCCTGTTGCCCTCTCTCAGATTCCCAGCCTCATGCTGTCCTCTCTCAGATTCCCAGCCTCCTGCTGTCCTCTCTCAGATTCCCAGCCTCCCCCTGTCCTCTCTCAGATTCCCAGCCTCCCGCTGTCCTCTCTCAGATTCCCAGCCTCCCACTGTCCTCTCTCAGATTCCCAGTCTCTCGCTGTCCTCTCTCAGATTCCCAGCCTCTCGCTGTCCTCTCTCAGATACCCAGCCTCTCGCTGTCCTCTTTCAGATTCCCAGCCTCCCGCTGTCCTCTCTCAGATTCCCAGCCTCTCGCTGTCCTCTCTCAGATTCCCAGCCTCCCGCTGTCCTCGCTCACATTCCCAGCCTCCCACTGTCCTCTCTCAGATTCCCAGCCTCTTGCTGTCCTCTTTCACATTCCCAGCCTCCCACTGTCCTCTCTCAGATTTCCAGCCTCCCACTGTCCTCTCTCACATTCCCAGCCTCTCGCTGTCCTCTCTCAGATTCCCAGTCTCCCCTGTCCTCTCTCAGATTCCCAGCCTCCTGCTGTCCTCTCTCACATTCCCAGCTTCCTGCTGTCCTCTCTCACTTGCCCAGTCACCCGCTGTCCTCTCTCAGATTCCCAGCCTCCCGCTGTCCTCTCTCAGATTCCCAGCCTCCCGTTGCCCTCTCTCAGATTCCCAGCCTCTCGCTGTCCTCTCTCAGATTCCCAGCCTCCCCCTGTCCTCTCTGAGATTCCCAGCCTCCCGCTGTCCTCTCTGAGATTCCCAGCCTCCCGTTGCCCTCTCTCACGTTCCCAGCCTCTCGCTGTTCTCTCTCAGATTCCCAGCCTCTAGCTGTCCTCTCTCAGATTCCCAGCCTCTCGCTGCCCTCTCTCAGATTCCCAGCCTCTCGCTGTCCTCTCTCAGATTCCCAGCCTCCCGCTGTCCTCTCTCAGATTCCCAGCCTCCCGCTGTCCTCTCTCAGATTCCCAGCCTCTCGCTGTCCTCTCTCAGGTTCCCAGCCTCCCGTTGTCCTCTCTGAGATTCCCAGCCTCGCGCTGTCCTCTCTGAGATTCCCAGTATCCCGCTGTCCTCTGTCAGATTCCCAGCCTCCCGTTGTCCTCTCTGAGATTCCCAGCCTCGCGCTGTCCTCTCTGAGATTCCCAGTATCCCGCTGTCCTCTGTCAGATTCCCAGCCTCCTGTTGTCCTCTCTCAGATTCCCAGCCTCTCGCTGTCCACTCTGAGATTCCCAGCCTCTCGCTGTCTTCTCTAAGATTCCCAGCCTCCCGCTGTCCTCTCTCAGATTCCCAGCCTCTCGCTGTCCTCTCTCAGGTTCCCAGCCTACCGTTGTCCTCTCTGAGATTCCCAGCCTCCCGCTGTCTTCTCTCAGATTCCCAGCCTCTCGCTGTCCTCTCTCAGATTCCCAGCCTCTCGCTGTCTTCTCTCAGATTCCCAGCCTCCCGCTGTCCTCTCTCAGATTCCCACCCTCTCGCTGTCCTCTCTCAGATTCCCAGCCTCCAGCTGTCCTCTCTCAGATTCCCAGCCTCCGGCTGTCCTCTCTCAGATTCCCAGTCTCCCGCTGTCCTCTCTCATGTTCCCAGTCTCCTGTTGCCCTCTCTCAGATTCCCAGCCTCATGCTGTCCTCTCTCAGATTCCCAGCCTCCTGCTGTCCTCTCTCAGATTCCCAGCCTCCCCCTGTCCTCTCTCAGATTCCCAGCCTCCCGCTGTCCTCTCTCAGATTCCCAGCCTCCCGCTGTCCTCGCTCAGATTCCCAGCCTCTCGCAGTCCTCTCTCAGATTCCCAGCCTCCCGCTGCCCTCTCTCAGATTCCCAGCCTCTCGCTGTCCTCTCTCAGATTCCCAGCCTCCCGCTGTCCTCTCTCAAATTCCCAGCCTCTCGCTATCCTCTCTCAGATTCCCAGCCTTCCGCTGTCCTCTCTCAGATTCCCAGCCCCCCGCTGTCCTCTCTCAGATTCCCAGCCCCCCGCTGTCCTCTCTCAGATTCCCAGCCTCCCGCTGTCCTCTCTCAGATTCCCAGCCTCTCGCTGTCTTCTCTCAGATTCACAGCCTCCCGCTGTCCTCTCTCAGATTCCCAGCCTCTCGCTGTCCACTCTCAGATTCCCAGCCTCCCGCTGTCCTCTCTCATGTTCCCAGTCTCCTGTTGCCCTCTCTCAGATTGCCAGCCTCCTGCTGTCCTCTCTCAGATTCCCAGCCTCCTGCTGTCCTCTCTCAGATTCCCAGCCTCCCCCTGTCCTCTCTCAGATTCCCAGCCTCCCGCTGTCCTCTCTCAGATTCCCAGCCTCCCGCTGTCCTCGCTCAGATTCCCAGCCTCTCGCTGTCCTCTCTCAGATACCCAGCCTCCCGCTGTCCTCTCTGATTCCCAGCCTCTCGCTGTCCTCTCTCAGATTCCCAGCCTCTCGCTGTCCTCTCTCAGATTCCCAGCCTCTCGCTGTCCTCTCTCAGATTCCCAGCCTCTCGCTGTCCTCTCTCAGATTCCCAGCCTCTCGCTGTCCTTTCTCAGATTCCCAGCCTCCCGCTGTCCTCTTTCAGATTCCCAGCCTCCCGCTGTCCTCTCTCAGATTCCCAGCCTCTCGCTGTCCTCTCTTAGATTCCCAGACTCTCGCTGTTCTCTCTCACGTTCCCAGCCTCCCGCTGTCTTCACTCAGATTCCCAGCCTCTCGCTGTCCTCTCTCAGATTCCCAGCCTATCGCTGTCCTCTCTGAGATTCCCAGCCTCCCGCTGTCCTCTCTCAGATTCCCAGCACTCTCGCTGTCCTCTCTCAGATTCCGAGCCTCTCGCTGTCCTCTCTCAGATTCCTAGCCTGCCGCTGTCCTCTCTCAGATTCCCAGCCTCCCGCTGTCCTCTCACAGATTCCCAGCCTCCCGTTCTCCTCTCTCAGATTCCCAGCCTCTCGCTGTCCTCTCTCAAATTCCCAGCCTCCCGCTGCCCTCTCTCAGATTCCCAGCCTCCCGTTGTCCTCTCTCAGATTCCCAGCCTCCCGTTGTATTTTCTCAGATTCCCAGCCTCTCGCTGCCCTCTCTCAGATTCCCAGCCTCTCGCTGTCCACCCTGAGATTCCCAGCCTCCCGCTGTCCTCTCTCAGATTCCCAGCCTCCCGCTGTCCTCTCTCAGATTCCCAGCCTCCCGTTGTCCTCTCTCAGATTCCCAGCCTCCCATTGTCCATCTCAGATTCCCAGCCTCCCGCTGTCCTCTCTCAGATTCCCAGCCTCCCACTGTCCTCTCTCAGATTCCCAGCCTCCCGCTGTCCTCACTCAGATTCCCAGCCTCCCGCTGTCCTCTCTCAGATTCCCAGCCTCCCGCTGTCCTCGCTCAGATTCCCAGCCTCCCACTGTCCTCTCTCAGATTCCCAGCCTCCCACTGTCCTCTCTCAGATTCCCAGCCTCCCGCTGTTGTCTCTCAGATTCCCAGCCTCTCGCTGTCCTCTCTCAGATTCCCAGCCTCTCGCTGTCCTCTCTCAGATTCCCAGCCTCTCGCTGTCCTCTCTCAGATTCCCAGCCTCTCGCTGTCCTCTCTCAGATTCCCAGCCTCACGCTGTCCTCTCTCAGATTCCCAGTCTCCCGCTGTCCTCACTCAGATTCCCAGCCTCCCGCTGTCCTCTCTCAGATTCCCAGCCTCCCGCTGTCCTCTCTCGGATTCCCAACCTCTCGCTGTCTTCTCTCAGATTCCCAGCCTCCCGCTGTCCTCTCTCAGATTCCCAGCCTCTCGCTGTCCTCTCTCAGATTCCCAGCCTCCCGTTGCCCCCTCTCAGATTCCCAGCCTCCCACTGTCCTCTCTCAGATTCCCAGTCTCTCGCTGTCCTCTCTCAGATTCCCAGCCTCTCGCTGTCCTCTCTGAGATACCCAGCCTCTCGCTGTCCTCTTTCAGATTCCCAGCCTCCCGCTGTCCTCTCTCAGATTCCCAGCCTCCCGCTGTCCTCTCTCAGATTCCCAGCCTCCCGCTGTCCTCTCTCAGATTCCCAGTCTCCCGCTGTCCTCACTCAGATTCCCAGCCTCCCGCTGTCCTCTCTCAGATTCCCAGCCTCCCGCTGTCCTCTCTCGGATTCCCAACCTCTCGCTGTCTTCTCTCAGATTCCCAGCCTCCCGCTGTCCTCTCTCAGATTCCCAGCCTCTCGCTGTCCTCTCTCAGATTCCCAGCCTCCCGTTGCCCCCTCTCAGATTCCCAGCCTCCCGCTGTCCTCTCTGAGATTCCCAGCCTCCCGTTGCCCTCTCTCACGTTCCCAGCCTCTCGCTGTTCTCTCTCAGATTCCCAGCCTCTAGCTGTCCTCTCTCAGATTCCCAGCCTCTCGCTGCCCTCTCTCAGATTCCCAGCCTCTCGCTGTCCTCTCTCAGATTCCCAGCCTCCCACTGTCCTCTCTCAGATTCCCAGCCTCCCGCTGTCCTCTCTCAGATTCCCAGCCTCTCGCTGTCCTCTCTCAGGTTCCCAGCCTCCCGTTGTCCTCTCTGAGATTCCCAGCCTCGCGCTGTCCTCTCTGAGATTCCCAGTATCCCGCTGTCCTCTGTCAGATTCCCAGCTTCCTGTTGTCCTCTCTCAGATTCCCAGCCTCTCGCTGTCCACTCTGAGATTCCCAGCCTCTCGCTGTCTTCTCTAAGATTCCCAGCCTCCCGCTGTCCTCTCTCAGATTCCCAGCCTCTCGCTGTCCTCTCTCAGGTTCCCAGCCTACCGTTGTCCTCTCTGAGATTCCCAGCCTCCCGCTGTCCTCGCTCAGATTCCCAGCCTCTCGCTGTCTTCTCTCAGATTCCCAACCTCCCGCTGTCCTCTCTCAGATTCCCAGCCTATCGCTGTCCTCTCTCAGATTCCCAGCCTCCCGTTGCCCACTCTCAGATTCCCAGCCTCCCGCTGTCCTCTCTCAGATTCCCAGCCTCTCGCTGTCTTCTCTCAGATTCCCAGCCTCTCGCTGTCCTCTCTCAGATTCCCAGCCTCTCGCTGTCTTCTCTCAGATTCCCAGCCTCCCGCTGTCCTCTCTCAGATTCCCACCCTCTCGCTGTCCTCTCTCAGATTCCCAGCCTCCAGCTGTCCTCTCTCAGATTCCCAGCCTCCGGCTGTCCTCTCTCAGATTCCCAGTCTCCCGCTGTCCTCTCTCATGTTCCCAGTCTCCTGTTGCCCTCTCTCAGATTCCCAGCCTCATGCTGTCCTCTCTCAGATTCCCAGCCTCCTGCTGTCCTCTCTCAGATTCCCAGCCTCCCCCTGTCCTCTCTCAGATTCCCAGCCTCCCGCTGTCCTCTCTCAGATTCCCAGCCTCCCACTGTCCTCTCTCAGATTCCCAGTCTCTCGCTGTCCTCTCTCAGATTCCCAGCCTCTCGCTGTCCTCTCTCAGATACCCAGCCTCTCGCTGTCCTCTTTCAGATTCCCAGCCTCCCGCTGTCCTCTCTCAGATTCCCAGCCTCTCGCTGTCCTCTCTCAGATTCCCAGCCTCCCGCTGTCCTCGCTCACATTCCCAGCCTCCCACTGTCCTCTCTCAGATTCCCAGCCTCTTGCTGTCCTCTTTCACATTCCCAGCCTCCCACTGTCCTCTCTCAGATTTCCAGCCTCCCACTGTCCTCTCTCACATTCCCAGCCTCTCGCTGTCCTCTCTCAGATTCCCAGTCTCCCCTGTCCTCTCTCAGATTCCCAGCCTCCTGCTGTCCTCTCTCACATTCCCAGCTTCCTGCTGTCCTCTCTCACTTGCCCAGTCACCCGCTGTCCTCTCTCAGATTCCCAGCCTCCCGCTGTCCTCTCTCAGATTCCCAGCCTCCCGTTGCCCTCTCTCAGATTCCCAGCCTCTCGCTGTCCTCTCTCAGATTCCCAGCCTCCCCCTGTCCTCTCTGAGATTCCCAGCCTCCCGCTGTCCTCTCTGAGATTCCCAGCCTCCCGTTGCCCTCTCTCACGTTCCCAGCCTCTCGCTGTTCTCTCTCAGATTCCCAGCCTCTAGCTGTCCTCTCTCAGATTCCCAGCCTCTCGCTGCCCTCTCTCAGATTCCCAGCCTCTCGCTGTCCTCTCTCAGATTCCCAGCCTCCCGCTGTCCTCTCTCAGATTCCCAGCCTCCCGCTGTCCTCTCTCAGATTCCCAGCCTCTCGCTGTCCTCTCTCAGGTTCCCAGCCTCCCGTTGTCCTCTCTGAGATTCCCAGCCTCGCGCTGTCCTCTCTGAGATTCCCAGTATCCCGCTGTCCTCTGTCAGATTCCCAGCCTCCCGTTGTCCTCTCTGAGATTCCCAGCCTCGCGCTGTCCTCTCTGAGATTCCCAGTATCCCGCTGTCCTCTGTCAGATTCCCAGCCTCCTGTTGTCCTCTCTCAGATTCCCAGCCTCTCGCTGTCCACTCTGAGATTCCCAGCCTCTCGCTGTCTTCTCTAAGATTCCCAGCCTCCCGCTGTCCTCTCTCAGATTCCCAGCCTCTCGCTGTCCTCTCTCAGGTTCCCAGCCTACCGTTGTCCTCTCTGAGATTCCCAGCCTCCCGCTGTCTTCTCTCAGATTCCCAGCCTCTCGCTGTCCTCTCTCAGATTCCCAGCCTCTCGCTGTCTTCTCTCAGATTCCCAGCCTCCCGCTGTCCTCTCTCAGATTCCCACCCTCTCGCTGTCCTCTCTCAGATTCCCAGCCTCCAGCTGTCCTCTCTCAGATTCCCAGCCTCCGGCTGTCCTCTCTCAGATTCCCAGTCTCCCGCTGTCCTCTCTCATGTTCCCAGTCTCCTGTTGCCCTCTCTCAGATTCCCAGCCTCATGCTGTCCTCTCTCAGATTCCCAGCCTCCTGCTGTCCTCTCTCAGATTCCCAGCCTCCCCCTGTCCTCTCTCAGATTCCCAGCCTCCCGCTGTCCTCTCTCAGATTCCCAGCCTCCCGCTGTCCTCGCTCAGATTCCCAGCCTCTCGCAGTCCTCTCTCAGATTCCCAGCCTCCCGCTGCCCTCTCTCAGATTCCCAGCCTCTCGCTGTCCTCTCTCAGATTCCCAGCCTCCCGCTGTCCTCTCTCAAATTCCCAGCCTCTCGCTATCCTCTCTCAGATTCCCAGCCTTCCGCTGTCCTCTCTCAGATTCCCAGCCCCCCGCTGTCCTCTCTCAGATTCCCAGCCCCCCGCTGTCCTCTCTCAGATTCCCAGCCTCCCGCTGTCCTCTCTCAGATTCCCAGCCTCTCGCTGTCTTCTCTCAGATTCACAGCCTCCCACTGTCCTCTCTCAGATTCCCAGCCTCTCGCTGTCCACTCTCAGATTCCCAGCCTCCTGCTGTCCTCTCTCAGATTCCCAGCCTCCTGCTGTCCTCTCTCAGATTCCCAGCCTCCCCCTGTCCTCTCTCAGATTCCCAGCCTCCCGCTGTCCTCTCTCAGATTCCCAGCCTCCCGCTGTCCTCGCTCAGATTCCCAGCCTCTCGCTGTCCTCTCTCAGATACCCAGCCTCCCGCTGTCCTCTCTGATTCCCAGCCTCTCGCTGTCCTCTCTCAGATTCCCAGCCTCTCGCTGTCCTCTCTCAGATTCCCAGCCTCTCGCTGTCCTCTCTCAGATTCCCAGCCTCTCGCTGTCCTCTCTCAGATTCCCAGCCTCTCGCTGTCCTTTCTCAGATTCCCAGCCTCCCGCTGTCCTCTTTCAGATTCCCAGCCTCCCGCTGTCCTCTCTCAGATTCCCAGCCTCTCGCTGTCCTCTCTTAGATTCCCAGACTCTCGCTGTTCTCTCTCACGTTCCCAGCCTCCCGCTGTCTTCACTCAGATTCCCAGCCTCTCGCTGTCCTCTCTCAGATTCCCAGCCTATCGCTGTCCTCTCTGAGATTCCCAGCCTCCCGCTGTCCTCTCTCAGATTCCCAGCACTCTCGCTGTCCTCTCTCAGATTCCGAGCCTCTCGCTGTCCTCTCTCAGATTCCTAGCCTGCCGCTGTCCTCTCTCAGATTCCCAGCCTCCCGCTGTCCTCTCACAGATTCCCAGCCTCCCGTTCTCCTCTCTCAGATTCCCAGCCTCTCGCTGTCCTCTCTCAAATTCCCAGCCTCCCGCTGCCCTCTCTCAGATTCCCAGCCTCCCGTTGTCCTCTCTCAGATTCCCAGCCTCCCGTTGTATTTTCTCAGATTCCCAGCCTCTCGCTGCCCTCTCTCAGATTCCCAGCCTCTCGCTGTCCACCCTGAGATTCCCAGCCTCCCGCTGTCCTCTCTCAGATTCCCAGCCTCCCGCTGTCCTCTCTCAGATTCCCAGCCTCCCGTTGTCCTCTCTCAGATTCCCAGCCTCCCATTGTCCATCTCAGATTCCCAGCCTCCCGCTGTCCTCTCTCAGATTCCCAGCCTCCCACTGTCCTCTCTCAGATTCCCAGCCTCCCGCTGTCCTCACTCAGATTCCCAGCCTCCCGCTGTCCTCTCTCAGATTCCCAGCCTCCCGCTGTCCTCGCTCAGATTCCCAGCCTCCCACTGTCCTCTCTCAGATTCCCAGCCTCCCACTGTCCTCTCTCAGATTCCCAGCCTCCCGCTGTTGTCTCTCAGATTCCCAGCCTCTCGCTGTCCTCTCTCAGATTCCCAGCCTCTCGCTGTCCTCTCTCAGATTCCCAGCCTCTCGCTGTCCTCTCTCAGATTCCCAGCCTCTCGCTGTCCTCTCTCAGATTCCCAGCCTCACGCTGTCCTCTCTCAGATTCCCAGTCTCCCGCTGTCCTCACTCAGATTCCCAGCCTCCCGCTGTCCTCTCTCAGATTCCCAGCCTCCCGCTGTCCTCTCTCGGATTCCCAACCTCTCGCTGTCTTCTCTCAGATTCCCAGCCTCCCGCTGTCCTCTCTCAGATTCCCAGCCTCTCGCTGTCCTCTCTCAGATTCCCAGCCTCCCGTTGCCCCCTCTCAGATTCCCAGCCTCCCACTGTCCTCTCTCAGATTCCCAGTCTCTCGCTGTCCTCTCTCAGATTCCCAGCCTCTCGCTGTCCTCTCTGAGATACCCAGCCTCTCGCTGTCCTCTTTCAGATTCCCAGCCTCCCGCTGTCCTCGCTCACATTCCCAGCCTCCCGCTGTCCTCTCTCAGATTCCCAGCCTCCCGCTGTCCTCTCTCAGATTCCCAGCCTCCTGCTGTCCTCTCTCAGATTCCCAGCCACCGCTGTCCTCTCTCAGATTCCCAGCCTCCCGCTGTCCTCTCTCACATTCCCAGCCTCCCGCTGTCCTCTCTCAGATTCCCAACCTCCCGCTGTCCTCTCTCAGATTCCCAGCCTCCCGCTGTCCTCTCTCAGGTTCCCAGCCTCTCGCAGTCCTCTCTGAGATTCCCAGCCTCTCGCTGGCCTCTCTCAGATTCCCAGCCTCTCGCTGTCCTCTCTCAGATTC
Source organism: Somniosus microcephalus (assembly GCF_052327205.1). Lineage (NCBI taxonomy): Eukaryota > Metazoa > Chordata > Chondrichthyes > Squaliformes > Somniosidae > Somniosus > Somniosus microcephalus. Next base: position 161,027,358 of record NC_140998.1, read on the forward strand.
CCAGCCTCTCGCTGTCCTCTCTCAGATTCCCAGCCTCTCGCTGTCCTTTCTCAGATTCCCAGCCTCCCGCTGTCCTCTCTCAGATTCCCAGCCTCCCGCTGTCCTCTCTCAGATTCCCAGCCTCTCGCTGTCCTCTCTCAGATTCCCAGCCTCTCGCTGTTCTCTCTCACGTTCCCAGCCTCCCGCTGTCCTCACTCAGATTTCCAGCCTCTCGCTGTCCTCCCTCAGATTCCCAGCCTATCGCTGTCCTCTCTGAGATTCCCAGCCTCCCGCTGTCCTCTCTCAGATTCCCAGCACTCTCGCTGTCCTCTCTCAGATTCCGAGCCTCTCGCTGTCCTCTCTCAGATTCCTAGCCTGCCGCTGTCCTCTCTCAGATTCCCAGCCTCCCGCTGTCCTCTCACAGATTCCCAGCCTCCCGTTCTCATCTCTCAGATTCCCAGCCTCTCGCTGTCCTCTCTCAAATTCCCAGCCTCCCGCTGCCCTCTCTCAGATTCCCAGCCTCCCGTTGTCCTCTCTCAGATTCCCAGCCTCCCGCTGTCTTTTCTCAGACTCCCAGCCTCTCGCTGCCCTCTCTCAGATTCCCAGCCTCTCGCTGTCCACCCTGAGATTCCCAGCCTCCCGCTGTCCTCTCTCAGATTCCCAGCCTCCCGCTGTCCTCTCTCAGATTCCCAGCCTCCCACTGTCCTCTCTCAGATTCCCAGCCTCCCGCTGTCCTCGCTCAGATTCCCAGCCTCCCGCTGTCCTCTCTCAGATTCCCAGCCTCCCGCTGTCCTCGCTCAGATTCCCAGCCTCCCACTGTCCTCTCTCAGATTCCCAGCCTCCCACTGTCCTCTCTCAGATTCCCAGCCTCCCGCTGTCGTCTCTCAGATTCCCAGCCTCTCGCTGTCCTCTCTCAGATTCCCAGCCTCTCGCTGTCCTCTCTCAGATTCCCAGCCTCTCGCTGTCCTCTCTCAGATTCCCAGCCTCTCGCTGTCCTCTCTCAGATTCCCAGCCTCTCGCTGTCCTCTCTAAGATTCCCAGTCTCCCGCTGTCCTCACTCAGATTTCCAGCCTCCCGCTGTCCTCTCTCAGATTCCCAGCCTCCCGCTGTCCTCTCTCAGATTCCCAGCCTCTCGCTGTCTTCTCTCAGATTCCCAGCCTCCCGCTGTCCTCTCTCAGATTCCCAGCCTCTCGCTGTCCTCTCTCAGATTCCCAGCCTCCCGTTGCCCTCTCTCAGATTCCCAGCCTCCCACTGTCCTCTCTCAGATTCCCAGTCTCTCGCTGTCCTCTCTCAGATTCCCAGCCTCTCGCTGTCCTCTCTCAGATTCCCAGCCTCTCGCTGTCCTCTTTCAGATTCCGAGCCTCCCGCTGTCCTCTCTCAGATTCCCAGCCTCTCGCTGTCCTCCCTGAGATTCCCAGTCTCCCGTTGTCCTCTCTCAGATTGTCAGTCTCCCGTTGCCCTCTCTCAGATTCCCAGCCTCTCGCTGTCCTCTCTCAGATTCCCAGTCTCCCGTTGTCCTCTCTCAGATTGTCAGTCTCCCGCTGTCCTCTTTCAGATTCCCAGCCTCTCGCTGTCCTCCCTGAGATTCCCAGCCTCCCACTGTCCTCTCTCAGATTCCCAGCCTCCCGCTGTCCTCTCCCAGATTCCCAGCCTCCCGCTGTCCTCTCTCAGATTCCCAGCCTCCCGCTGTCCCCTCTGAGATTCCCAGCCTCCCGTTGCCCTCTCTCAGATTCCCAGCCTCCCACTGTCCTCTCTCAGATTCCCAGCCTCCCGCTGTCCTCTCTCAGATTCCCAGTCTCCCGTTGCCCTCTCATCAGGTTCTCAGTCCCGTAGGAACAGGAGTGGGCAGTTCAGCTCCTTGGGCTGACTCTGCCATTCAATTGGATCTTTGCTGAGTTGCTCCTGAACGTCATTTTCCCGCCTTTGCTCCATATCCCTTTCGACCCTTCATAACAACAATCTAGCGATCTCCGGCTTGAAAGGACCAATTCTCCTTGCACTATAGCCTTTTGGTGGAGGAGAGTTCCAGATTTCTACGAGCCTTTGTGTGAATATTTCATCCTAATTTCACGCCTGAATGGCCTGGCTCTAATTTTAAAGTTATGCTCCCTCCAGAGCAAATAGTTTCTCTCTATCTACCCTATCACATTCTTTAATCAACTTAAACACCTTGATCAGATCACCCCATAATTTCATATATTCAAGGGAATTAAACCCAAGTTTATGTAACCTGTCCTCATAATTCAAACCCCTAAGCCCTGGTATCATTCTGGTGAATCTGCGATGCACCCCCACCAAGGCCAATACATTCTTCCTGGGGTGCAGTGCCCAAAACTGAATACAGTACTCCAGATGGGATCTGAAGAAAGCGCTACACAGCTGAAGTACAATTTCCTCCCCTTTGTAATCCAGGTCCCTTGAGATAAAAATTAAAATACCATTAGCCTTTTTGATTGCTTCCAGTAACGATGCATTAGCTGTTAGTGATTTGTGTACATGGACACCTAAGTCGCTTTGTCCTCCAGAGTTTCTAGTCTGTCACACTTCAAAAAAAAGGCTTTGCCAAAAGATGAAGAAAGCCAGCCACTTCCAATCTACAGAATGACTCCCCCAGCAACAGAAAATATCTTAACCTGGAGTTTCCTCCGTGGATGCAACCCAAAGGTTAGACCCGAAACTGCGCCCATTCCAGTGCCCATTCTGCCAATGTCAAGTTATGCTCACATTTACTGTGAGTCTGATTAGATTACATCCAAATGTAAAATGGGCATACATCAGCGAACACAATCAGGGCCCAACTCACACCGTATAGTTCTTCTTTAAGTATGAAAATTAAAGTTTCAAGTTATTTAACCATCATTCATGCACGTCAGGCATAGCATGTTTAAGAGCCTGCAATTGAGGAAGCTTTTCAATCTTCAAGGTGGCTTATGCCATAAAATGCTTTCAAAGAAACAGAAAATACAGAGCAAGTCACAGTGAGGATAACTTTTTTTAAATGCTCAAAAAATTGCAATAAAGCAGAAAAGTGAACTGCCTTACCTGAAAACCTGGTTGTAATGTCTCACCAAGCATAGCTGCAGGAAGCTTGTAATGAGGCTCTGTAATCTGGGGACAGAGTCAGTTTTATGGGCAGGAATGCTTTTAGGCAGAGGGTTTGATAGATGGCCGTTAAAGATCGCGGAGATTTGGGTGTATTGCACTTACGCTTGTAACTCACTTACGCACAAAATTCTGCAATCTTTTAGGACGCGTAATTGAGTTGCGCCCCGGTTATCTGGGGGCAAGCACGAAGGAAATTCAAGGCCCTTCTTGTTACGGGAGTCAAACTGACCTCAGCAATCGCACATGGTGTGTCGTCCATGGTTCGAACATTTAACTTGAAATTCATCAGAACCTTCCCTCGCCAAAGGCCAAGGACACTCTGATTGACCTCCCGCTACAGCAATTAGATACTGAGGTGATGAATTTCCGCAGGGGTTCTCCCGATTGGTCGCTGTAACTTTGGCCTAAGAGCTACAGAACCCCCTCAGAAATGGTGTGAACGCGATGTATGCCATTTCTCTGGGGTTTCCGGGGATCTTCTGGCGAAGTTATGGAGGACAATGGGGACCCTCTCCCACACACAGAAATTCACCCCTGCAGCCTCCCCCACCACCACCACCCCCAAGTGATTTAAAAGTAGAAAGTTTCATCTTAGCAGCAGAATAATGCATTGTGTATTAAATGGTGCAACATTCCTGTCTTGGTACAGTGGACTCATCGGTGTAGATTATGACTTTGTGGGATAGTGTTAAACGGGTGATAGCAAGTCGGCAGCCTGATTTACATCCTCCCGATTATTATTTCCATTGGCTTCATGTAGAAGAGGCTGTCGACTTGCGATCACCCATTTTACACTATCGTACAAAATTAAGAGCTACCCCATCCAACTTACAGGAAGCAACTCCACGGGGAACTGCTAGTTTAACTATAAATACTTACCCATGTCCATCACACTCCTGGCGTCACACATGTACGTTTCTGTCTTACTTGGCAAAGTAAAAGAAAAGGAATCACACCTGACTATTTGACTGTGATTTGGGAGGAGGCTGGGATTGACGAGGACCTACCAATCTACGGAGGAATGTTTTAGCAGCAGAAACTATCGCTAAATGAGCTCGGGGTGTGCCCCAGGGTAACTAGATTCTTAAACAGCCAAGGCTAATCACAGTCCACCATTAGCAGTAGAATATTACAACCTATTCCTGTTTTTATAAAATAGTCTGACTTACCATGAGCAATGTCACGGCAAGAGTCGTAACTGACAATATATCCTGCATGTTAGAATTGCCAAATGAAGAAAGCGGAATCACAAAAACCAGGACACAAAATATCAGCAACATGCTCTACTGTTTTAAGCGCCCCTTGCCCACGCAGTCATAGGCAAAAGAAATGTACAGTCTGATAGCTTAACAAGACCTACCTATACTGGAATAAACTAGATACACAGTCAATATGCTCATGCATTTACGTGTGCCTCGCTTATTTAGGTGTTTATTCCATATTTTGTTCTGCACTTCTACTTTTACTCTAACACATGCATAAAACTTAACCATATTGGCCCAAACTTTGCCGTGGCAGGGCAACGAACGGTGCCCGCGGTTAGTTAGGCTTTAATGTTGACGATATTTTGGGCTGCAAGTTGCTGCAAGTGTGCGATGGCAATGAGGCGGCGCCCTCTAGAGGGCACCTGGGACCCGAGTGAACAGGGAAAGCAACTGGGCATATCCTTAGCCAATCAGATTGAAGGATTGTGAAATGACCAGCACAAGGACTGAGGAGGAAGTGTAAGTTAGAGTGGCTGAACTCCATGGGCCGGATTCTCCGACCCCCACGGGTGTGTACGAGGTGTGTACGTACGAACCCGTAGGGGCCTCGCAAGTGCCGGTTTCAGGCAGGCGAAGCGCATGCGCTAAAACCCGACACTTGCGATCTGTCTTGACAGATCATCCGCCTGCCCAGGAAAAGGGCCTCCGCGGGCAGAGAGTTCCGCTTTCTGCACCACCTCCGCCACTGAAAACCTTAAAAAATCTTACGCCTGGTAAAAGCAGGCGTAAGGCCTGCTTTTACCAGCATAAGAGTTTAATAAAATAAAAAAATATTTTTTTTTCACTTATTTATAATTTTAAAAAAGGTAAGTTCATATTTAGCCCTGTAAAAAACTTTAATTACTTTTTTCAAAAAGTTAATTTTTTTTCAAAATATTGAATTTAATGTAATTTTAACTAATTTTTAAAAAATTATTTAATGTTTAACTTTTTTAAGGGATCCCCATTCATACTTTTGACAGATGTATGTGCAGAAATCTGTCAAAAGTGTGAAGGGGATTCCCTTCTTTGATTGGTTCCCTATGGCCCACCTGATCCCAGGGGCGCTTGCGAACCGCATGCGCCCCTGGGATACCTGGGCCTCTGCGCATTTGGTAGAGTAGAGGCCCAGGATCGCACGTATCGGGACCTACGGAGCCAGTAGGTAAGTGCGTAGATTTTTTCCAATCGGAGGCATCCGCTCGCAGAAAACCTCCGATCGGAAATTCAGGGCCAATGTCAAATCAGGTACGAAAGACAAATAAAGAGAGGGAAGGAAATATTGGATTAACAACGAGTGAAGAAAAAGAGAAGGTAAAGTAATTTTTTTATTTTAATTTAAAAAAAAATCTCCAAACAGCTATTAAAACACGGAAGAATGCGACTCCAGAATTGTAATAGTTCATTTTCAGTGCCAGAGATGCTCACTGGCAGTAACTAACACTTATCAGGTTGTTAAAAGGGTACTTCGACTTGAAATGACTCGACTTAACTCTCCGCGGCAAGTTTACTTCATATCTACAGCGCAAGTACAGGAACTTCACACCACTCAATGCATTTGAATGGGAAGCCAGACAGCAAGGTGCCAACTTCACGAAGCTAACGGCAGAACGGCGCATCTCCAACAACAAGTTTATGATTTCCACGTTTAATCGCACATCTGCCCTCTCCTGAAGTTGCTGTGGCATTTGCACATAAAAAACGGTGAGCGGCATTAGCCTCACTGTTACTTTGACAGCAACTCTTGGGCCATAATCACTGATAAAACAGATCCTTTTCAAAGCTCCAATATCTGTGACATACTTTCTCTTACTTGCACATGAATATGGATACATAACACCTCCACTCGCGGATTTAAAATTGGTTCTATGGAAACAAAGAGATACTGTTCACCAGATGCCCGCGATCTGAAACTCCTTACCTGTCTCAACAACTTGACGACAAATGCACATTCACGACAGATACAGGGGCTATTATACTGTATAAACGAGTCAACGCCTCCTCAATTCAATCAATAGATAGCAGACAGATGGATTTCTGTAAAATGACACCAGCTTATTGCAATCATCCTGAAATAGTCAGCAAGATATCTAGGACAACGAGAGAGGAGTTTCTTCACTCTTTGACCTAAAACTGGTCATTGCTTGACCTAATTTGGATAGTGATTGCAATGATAAAAACTCCAACATCAACAACGTGTATTTACATAAAACATTTAAAAAAGAAAAAATGTCCCAAGGAACTTCACAGAGGGGTTTACAAAAAAACTGGTGCCGTGCCAAGCAAGAAGAAATTAGGATTGGTGACAAAAAACTTGGGCAAAGAGCTGGGTTTTAAGGAGGGCCCTAAAGAAGGGTAGGTGAGATGGTGAAGTGAAGGGGTTTATGAAGGGAATTCTCAAGCATGAACGCCAATAGTGGGGCACATGAGGCCAAAGACAAAGATTGGGAGTGTCTGGTGTTGGATGTGATGAGCTTAATAAGGTAGGGAGGGGTGGGGAAATAAAGGGATTTAAAAATAAGAGTTTTACATTTGAGGTGTTTTGCAGATATTGCACTGTGTGATTTGTGTCAGATAATCACATATTGAAGCGTGTTTTGCTTTAGAGAATCAAATATTGTACTGTGCATATTGTTTAGATAATCTCCACTGCCCCCTGACATTCAACAGCATTACCATCGCTGAATCCCCCAACATGCAATGAGAAGGGGTTAATTAATAATCTTGTTGTGCGGGGTCCTTTAGGGAAGAGTGACCATAACATGATAGAATTCTTCATTAAAATGGAAAGTGAAGAAGTCCAATCTGAAACTAGGGTCCTAAATCTAAACAAAGGAAACTATGATGGTGTGAGGAGTGAGTTGGCTATGATAGATTGGGGAGCTTCATTAAAAGGCATGACGGTGGATAGGCAATGGCTAACATTTAAGGAACAAATGCATTAATTGCAACAGTTATACATTCCTTTCTGGCGCAAAAACACAAAAGGAAAAGCGGCCCAACCATAGCTAACAAAAAAAATTAAGGATAGTATTAGATCCAAAGAGGAGTCATATAAAGTTTCCAGAAAAAGTAGCAAGCCTGAGAATTCGGAGCAGTTTACAGTTCAGCAAAAAGGACCAAGAGATTGATTAAAAGGGGAAAAATAGGTATGAGAGTAAACTTGCAAGGAACATAAAAGCAAACTGGAAAAGCTTCTACAAGTATTCTACAAGTAAAAAGAAAAAGATTAGTGAAGACAAATGTAGGTCCCTTACACTCAAATGGGAGAATTTATAATATGGAACAAGGAAATGGCAGAGCAATTAAACAAATGCTTTGGTTCTGTCTTCACAGAAGAGGACACAAATAACTTCCCAGAAATGCCAAGGAACCAAGGGTCTAGGGAGAAGGAGGAATTAAAGGAAATTAGTATTAGTAAAAAAAATAGTGCTGGAGAACGTAATGGGACTGAAAGCTGATAAATCTCCAGGGCCTGATAATCTGCATCCCAGGGTACTAAAAGAGGTAGCCATGGAAATAGTGAATGCATTGGTTGTCATCTTCCAAAATTCTATAGATTATGGAACAATTCCTGCAGATTGGAGGGTGGCAAATGTAACCCCACTATTTAAAAAAGGAGGGTGAGAAAACAGGGATCTTCAGACCAGTTAGCCTAACATCAATAGCAGGGAAAATGCTAGAGCCTATTATAAAGGATGTGATAACAGGACACTTAGAAAATATCAACCGGATTAGACAAAGTCAACATGGATTTATGAAAGGGAAATCGTGTTTGACAAACCTACTGGAGTTTTTTGAGGATGTAACTGGTAGAATAGATAAGGCAGAACCAGTGGATGTGGTGTATTTGGATTTTCAGAAGGCCTTTGATAAAGTTCCACATAAGAGGTTAGTGTGCAAAATTAAAGCACATGGGATTGGGGGTAATATACTGGCATTGATTGAAAATTGGTTAACAGGCAGGAAACAGAGAGTAGGAATAAATGGGTCTTTTTTGGGGTTGCAGGCGGTGACTAGTGGGGTACCGCAGGGATCAGTGCTTGGGCCCCAGCTATTCACAATATATATCAATGATTTGGATGAGGGAACCAAATGTAATATTTCCAAGTTTGCTGATGACATGAAACTAGGTGGGATTGTGAATTGTGAGGAGGATGCAAAGAGCCTTCAAGGCGATTTGGACAAGTTGAGTGAGTGGGCAAATACATGGCAGATGCAGTATAACGTGGATAAATGTGAAGTTATCCACTTCGGTAGAAAAAACTGAAAGGTAGAGTATTATTTAAATGGTGATAGGTTGGGAAATGCTGATGTACAAATCACAGAATCACAGAAACCCCACAGTGCAGATAGAGGCCATTTCGGCCCATCGAGCCTGCACCGACACATATCCCACCCGATCCCTGTAACCCCTACACCAACACATATCCCACCCTATCCCCGTAACCCCACGTGTTTAATCCCCCTAACACTAAGGGTCAATTTATCATAGCCAATCAACCTAACCCGCACATCTTTGGACTGTGGGAGGAAACCGGAGCACCCAGAGGAAACCCACGCAAACATGGGGAGAATGTGCAAACTCCACACAGACAGTCACCTGAGGCCGGATTCGAACCCGGGTCCCTGGTGCTGTGAGGCAACAGTGCTAACCACTATGCCACCGTGGACCTGTGTGTCCTTGTACACCAGTCACTGAAAGCAAACATGCAGGTGCAACAAGCAGTTAGGAAATCAAATGGTATGTTGGCCTTCATTGCAAGAGGATTTGCATACAGGAGCAAGGATGTCTCACTACAGTTGTACAGGGCCTTGGTGAGACCACACCTGGAGTACTGTGTGCAGTTTTGGTCTCCTTACCTAATAAAGGATATACTTGCCATAGAGGGATTGCAGCGAAGGTTCACCAGACTGATTCCTGGGATGGCAGGACTGTCATATTTGGAGAGATTGGGTTGACCAGGCCTATATTCACTAGAATTTAGAAGAATGAGAGGGGATCTCATTGAAACATATAAAATTCTGACAGGGCTAGGCAGGCTGGATGCAGGGAGGATGTTTTCCCCTGGCTGGGGTGTCTAGAATGAGGGATCAGAGTCTCAGGATACTGGGTAGGACATTTAGGACTGAGATGAGGAGAAAATTCTTCAGTAGGAGGGTGGTGAATCTGTGGAATTCTCTACCACAGATGGCTGTTGAGGCCAAGTAAATGAATATATTTAAGATGGAGATAAATAGATTTCTAGACACAAAAGGCATCAAGGGGTATGGGGAGAGAGTGGGAATATGGTATTGAGATAGAGGATCAGCCATGATCATATTGAATGGTGGAGCAGGCTTGAAGGTCAGAATGGCCTACTCCTGCTCCTATTTTTCTATGTTTCTATACCACTGACTGGGTTTGAGGGATCCACACAACTGGCCTCTGAGATAAAAGATGTTACAGTTAAATGTGTGAATTGGAGAGGAACTTTTGGAACAGTGTTTTCCATGAGCCGGCTGGACAGTCAGGGTATCCTAGGATTCGACTTTCTATTGGCCCATAGAGTAGAAATTGATTATTGTCCTATTTCTTATGTTAAACTTGTAGAGAACCTTGGTGAGACCACACTTGGATTCCTGTAAACAGTTATGGGGCTGAAAATGTTGGTGTTTTACACCACCCGTTATTGCCATGAAATGATGAAAAAACGGCAGCCGGCCCTCCTTCGTCAGCTTGTGGTGGGTCCCGCTGCGGCTGCTATTTGGCGAGGGCCAGTGGCACTGCCGCTAAATGCGATCGCTGGATGAATTGAAATGAATCAGATCAAGACGTCAGTGAGTGTGCAACACTGACTTGATGCCCGATATGCAGCATTGGAATTTGCCATTCAACTTACCGGCATGTCTAAACAATGACAGGGCGCGCAAACACTCAACAGCAGGAAGGAGACTCCAGCAATGGTATTTAAAGGGATCATCAGCAATCAGTTGCAGCTGACATGATTATGCAGTTTGAGTGGCTCTGTGCAACTTTCTGCAACTCCATCAGCTTTATTAACTTTTTTAAAGGTTCTAAGGTAACAGGGAGTGTTGTTGCAAGTGCAGAATGCCTTCATTATTGTTTAAAGGCTTCTGCTCACAACACTTGCTCACAGTCATGGGGACTGTACCTCGCGCTCCAGGATCTTCTGCAGAGGGAGTGGCAGCAGCGAAGAAGATGGGAATATGTGTGCAGAGGAAGGAGGAGGGTTATGAGGGCTCCTAACAGGAGGCCTTACCCACCTAAGCACTTCCAACAACACTTCTCCTACCTCCACTTAAGCGAGGAGCAGTGTATTAGGAGGCTACACTTCACTTAGGAGGTGGTCACAGAACTCTGCCACCTCCTGCAACCAGACATCCAGCCTCAGATCAAGGCGAACACGGCTCTCCCAGTGGCAGTCAAGGTCACTGTGGTCCTCAATTTTTTTGCCAGCAGATTCTTCCAATCTGCAGCAGGAGACATAGCCTTGACCGATCAGGAGGAGCCCTCCAGTACTCAGTGGAGCGGGTGTCCCATTTCGTGGTAGTCTGCTTCACAACTTGGCCATCATGAGGGTGCAGCCCTTGCCAACAGGGATTGCGGAACCAACTCAGGAGGAGGAAGAGGGAGAGGAGGATGATGAGGAGGAAAAGGATGAAGAGCAAGAGGAAGAGGAGGGAGGGAGGAGGCAGGCAGCCAACCGTCCTGCAGGATGGGCTCTCCATGAATGACTGATCAGACTCCATTTCAAATGAATGTAACCCCATTGCTCACCACATCCTCATCATACTATCCCTGTCCCACGAAATATCACAACGTCCTCCTGGGATTAAAGCTTAAATGAGAGACACCACAAAAGATGCCAAACAAAATTAATAAATTTAACACAAATCAATTCACACATATTTACATGAAAAATATTAACTAATTACTCGGGCAATCCCTTAGTGCCTGTCTTTCGTGTGGCCTTTCCTAATCTAGTACTCCTACGAAGTGCTCACAAAGTGGGTGCAGAATGGCTGATGGAAGGCTGCTGAGTTTCTGTGCAGGAGACTTCAGATGGCCTTGCAGGATGACCTCGAGCAGCTCTGGTCCTAGAAGGCCTGGCTGTAGACTGCACCACCTCAGCATGGGCGGCAGCAGTCTAGGCTGGCTGGCTGACAGGCAGCGGCAAGTGCAATGGTGAAGTGGCAGAGGTCAGAACAGGAACAGTATCATTTTGAGAGAGGATAGCAGGGTCCTGCACCACTGACCCACTGACACACCCCCGGGGCAGCACCTCAGCATTCCGAGCAATCTGTTGGAGCACAGGATGCTGGCCTGCTGCAACGCCCTGCAAGCCCCGGTCGACAGTGGGTAACCCAGCCATGATGGCAGCAGTCTGAGCATGGGTGGCCTCAAGCTGAGACTGCATGACAGCAGTTTGAGCTTGTATGGCATCACACTGAGGCTGCTTGAGGGCAGTCTGAGCATGGGTGGCCTCAAGCTGAGACTGCATGACAGTGGTTTGAGCTTGTGTGGCATCACACTGAGACTGTTTGAGGGCAGTCTGAGTTTCGATGGCACCAAGCAGAGACTGCATGAGCTCAGTCTGAGAATCCGCTGCAGCACTAAGACGTTGGGTCGCTTCTGCCTGTGCTGCAATAAAAGCTGCGACATCGCTCATCATGCGCACCATCACGTCTGGGTCGCCATGGTCTCTTTGGGAGTCTACCAAGATTTCCAGGTCTGGAAATCCTTGGCTCCATGCACTGCGCAGAGCCCCGTGCAATGTTGGAGGCGGACCCCTCCATGCTCCTTGACATTGCCAAGATGCTCTCGGTCAGCCTTGCCATTGCACTCATCAATTCAGTGTGCATGCCCATCACCCTTCTTCTGAAGGCCTCCCCATCGAGATCCTCATCTGAGTCCTGTGCAGCAGAACTTGAGTGCGAGCCCGCCCTCCAGGGAACTGGCCCCTGAGCTACCCTTTCCCCCCTGGCCTTGTTGCAGCCCACTCATCCCCGGTACATCACCCTGTGCAGATCCCACTTCTACACGAGCCTCTAAAGTACACATAGTGCCAATATCTGAGCTGGTGCCTGCGAGTGGGAGATGCAGTGACATGATGTCTTCTTCCTCCTCTTCTTCTCCCCCTTCGCTCTCTGCGATGACATTGGGGACAGGCTGTTCGGGTGCTTGTTGACTGTCTGAAAGCAGAAAGACACAAGATTCGGGTTATGGTGGGGGGTGGGGGAGAGAACCAGAAATGCATGCATACAGCTTGAGTAGCTTGAAAGTCAGAAAAGATTGTGGGCTAAGGGGGAAGTGGGATGTGAGAAGAAGGATTAGGAATGAACATACTGTTGTTGTCCCCAAGGGGTTCAACCTCGCCAATTGCCATGGCCTCTACCCCCTGCTGCCCAATTATCTGCAGTACTCGCTCCTCCAGCTGGCTGAAGTCCTGCATATCGGCTTGGCCCCCCACCTGTCTGCTGCTGCTACCGGCGATTATGTGCCAGCTTGGCCTGCAAGAAAAAGAGAAGTGTTTGAGTGAGTTTAGTGCAATATGTTTGGGTGATGTGCTTGCCATAGTTGAATAGCTGTCAGTGTGTGCAAGGTGTGAGATGTGGGTGTGAGTGTTGCAGCAGTGGTAAGGTTGTGAGGGTGAAGTGAAGCCGTGATTGTGAAGTGTGAGTGATGATAGGTAGAGATTGTTGGTTGCTGAGTGCTAGGGGTGTGGTGCATTGAGCAGTGTGTGCGGCTTGAGGTGCAGATGGTGGTATGTGGCCTTTCCTGAAGCCTTCATTCACCTTGACTGCCCGTGTGAGGTCATTAAACTTCTTCCTGCAATGGATGGCGGTCCTGGGAACCACAGTGCTCTCCATCACATGATCTGCAATCTTCTGCCACATGGTACAGGATGTATAGGGTGAGGGCTCCCTGCCACTTTGCGAGTAGAGGTCAGCCCGCCTCCTCTCTATGGCCACTACGAGTGCCTCCAGAGTTTCATCGGAGAACCTCTGGGCTCTCCCTGGTGCGACGATCTGCCATGTGTACACAATTCTTACTTGTCCTTGAACTTCTTCTTCTGGTTGTTGGGGCAGCTGCAAATTCAACAGCCCTGACAATGAGGTGCTGCAGCATCAATGCACCTCCCCTTTAAGAAGTGGTAAAAGCCTGTGGCAAACATGACTCTGAATTAGATTGGCCCCAATATTGGTCCGCCTGTTGAGCGTTAAGCTAATGAGCAGCAGTTTTTGGGCTGAAATCATGACTATAATCATGTTAATGAAGAGTGAGCATGAATTTTGCGTGCTACTGAGACCATTTTCAGGTGGCGCAGCTTAACCTCGTTTGGCCTTAACACTGCCCATTTTGTGACTATATCCAATTTCTAGGCCATGGTCTCCATATTATAACAAGGATATAGAGGCACTGGAGAAGGTGCAAAAGAAGATTCACTCCAATGATACCAGAACTAAGAGGTTATACCTATCAGAAAAGATTGAACAGGCTGGGGCTCTTTTCTCGAGAAAAGAGAAGACTGAGGGGTGCCCTGATAGAGGTCTTTATGATTATGAACGTGTTTGATAGCATAGACTTGGAGAAGGTGTTTCCACTTGTGGGGGAGACCAGAAATAGGGGCCACAAATATAAGATAGTCATTAATAAATCCAATAGGGAATTCAGGAGAAACGTCTTTACCCAGAGAGTGGTTAGGATGTGGAACTCACTACCACAAGGAACGTTTGAGGCAAATAGCATAGATGCATTTAAGGGGAAGCTAGACAATCACATGGGGGAGAAAAGAACAGGATATGTTGATGGGATTAGTTGAAGGAGGGTTGGCGGAGGCACGTGTTTCTGTGCTGTAATTAATTTGTAATAATTTGTTGTGGTTTACACACCCCGGGGAGAGAGTCCACCTGGTTCTCAATGACCATTTGGGTTTTCCATTGAAAAGTCTCTTGCCTGTACAGCCCCCGTGCATGATGATGTTGAGAGTGGAGAAATGTTGGATCGTTATTTGGGCGCGTTCACAACAGAAAAACATGATTATGGCGCTCCAGAAACAGGAGTAGATCAATGGGCCATCCCATTTCAAAGAGAAACAGTTTCATCTTCCGAGGGAGAGTCACGGGGCACTGGAAGAGACTATCAATGCATTGTTACAAGGGGTGATCAGGACAGGAACTTTCGTTCGGTTACCAATCTGGCCAATGCGGAAGCCAGGTGGCAGCTGAATACTGACAAGCGATGACAAGAAATTAAACTCAGTGACCCCCGCCGCCGCTGCAGTGGTCAGTGAAGCCCCACACTTCTCTCACGGATACCCAAGAAGGCCAAGTGGTTTTGCACTCTGGATGTCACGAATGGCTTCTAGAGCATTCCCATATGAAAGGAAGATCAATCTAAGTTTGCTTTCACACACAATGATCAGCAATATACTGAGACTTGTCGACCACAGGGGTTCCAGAACTCCCACCGGCGGACAGCCGCTGTCAGGTCATTTCCAAAGCCCGAATGCCTCCTACAATTCATGGGTCATCTGCACCGAGCAACAGAGACAGGAAAAGAGCATGGGAACTGCTGAAAGAATTGTTTGATCTATTACACACAGCAGGGCTTAAATTAAACCCCCAAAAGATGCAGCTCCTCAAGACTCACATGACCTTCCTGGGGGTTACTATCTCGGCTGATGGACAGAGTCTTGACCAACACAAAGTCGATGTTATTCAACGCCTGCCTTTACCAGGATGGCTCTACGATACCAACGGGCTTTTATACCCAATTTTGCGGAACTGGCCAAACCCTTGTACAATCTGTTGAAGGGTTCGGAGGACACCAGGAAGGAAGGATGTACGGAAGAACACACAGAATCCATGGAATGCCTTAGAACGGCAGTGATGGAAGCTAATCTCGTCTCATTTTGAATACCTCTTACTGTCTCTTCTCTTTTGTTCTCTCCCAGCCTGGCCTCTTAATCTATTTCATTTCCTGTGCTTCTTTAGTCTTGACAAAGGGTTTTCACCCGAAACGTTGACTCTATTTTCTCTCCACGGATGTTGCCTGGCCTGCTGAGTTTTTCCAGCATTTTCTGTTGTTATTTCGGATTTCCAGTATCTGCAGTATTTTGCTATCGTACTAGTGATGGAAGCTACTTGCCTCATTTCACCCGACCTGACAAAAAACATTTCACCTGGAAACCACAGCCACCTATGAGAGTTTGGCCGGTGTCCTTTCCCAGAGTGCTCATGATAAACTCTTGCCAATTGCTTGTGCTTCTCGAATCAGGGTAGAAAAAACTTACAACGCTTGTAAACATCACCTTTTGGGTGGTACAGTATTTCAACTGGCCTACAACCATTAACTTTACACTCCGCCCACACCTTTCTCAACGTACTGTTGAAACCAGGCGTTACCTTAGTGTCCTCAGCACGACTGTATCGATGGACACGATTGCTGGTGGAAAGGCACCTCAACATTACACAGAGAAGTACACTAACTGCCTAACATGTTGCTATTAACAGGCGAAACGCACCCCGTCTCAAGGCAACTACATGACGGTGCGGAGGACATATATATCGATGGCTCGCTCTCCTTTTAATATCGACAGGAACTTATTCCCTGTATGTGATGGCGACCAGATCACCCGATTCCGCTGCCTCTCTGGTCGGCCCGATGCACTGAACTAGCATCCCACCTTACAGCCGTCACATCAACGTCACAGTAAGGCAGTTAACATCTGGTTGGACAGCGCCTATGTTGTGAACACTACTCTGTCACTTGCCTTATATTGTAAAAATGATTTTAAGATCACTGAGGAAAACACCCTGGCTCAATTGGGATTCTCGGTGCTTTGTGGGTTGCCCTAAAGAATAGAAAGATGGGATGTCACTTTGGGAAAGTCAAAGACCACAGTAAAAGTGGGACCTACAACTACAAGGGAATTCCAGGAAGCAGATTAAAATGGATTTCGATGAGAAGGTACAGCCATTCACGTACAATATAGGTGATGTGCATTATGGGGAAAAAGGCCCATGTATTCGCCCCAAAATGGATATGGCCCATTCCCACTGTGGATAAGGCTAGACCTGCTGTTTATTTAATACAACACCCAAAAAAGAACCGTACCAAGTGCACCCGATGGCATCATGTCAACCAGTTAAACCAATTAACTGAGTCAGTAGTGAAATTGCTAAGAAATCCAGATACCATAGCTTGAACCTTGACTAGATCTGACAGGAGCCATGTGGGTAACACCACCGCCGCAATCAGAGGAACAAGACCCATTACAAAGAGACACTCCAACTACCATGATGGTTATGGTGAGCCTGATGTACATAATTGCCGGATGGATTATCAGCGAGGGCCGGGGCAACCTCTCCCAAACATTATCGAACCGGATTCACCCATGTTGGCCGAATACATCATCTCTACCCGATGTAGAGTCAATGACACAATAACTGTCAGGGCGGCACCCTGTTAGTTTTGGAATGCCGGGTCATTCCTGACCCTGAATACAAATGGCTGTGATCCACCAGTAAACAAGTAAGTTTCTATTCCATCTCTAATGAAAGGACAGTGTGGGCCGGGACCAAAATAGAACAGACATGGAATGTCACTGTGCAGCACTATGTCACACCCAGCTCAACAAAGGATGGTGCAACTTCTACAAATAATATGACCCTCTGATCACTGAGGTATGCACTGAATTGGTGTGGAGACGGTGTACACATCATCTTACTGTGTGCCGTATATATAAGAACATAAAAAATTACGAATAGGACCAGCAATAGGCCATACCGTCCGCCGAGCCTGCTCCGCCATTCAATAAGGTCATGGCTGATCTTCTACCTCAACTCCACTTTCCCGCCATATCCCTTGATTCCCTTAGTACCCAAAAAACCTCTCATCTCAGTCTTGAATTTACTCAACGACTGAGAATCCACAGCCCTCTGGGGTAGAGAATTCCAAAGATTCGCAACCTTCTGAGTGAAGAAATTTCTCGTTATTTCAATCCTAAATGGCCAACCTCATTTCCTGAGACTGTGACCTCTAGTTCTAGACTCCCCAGCCAGGGGAAACAGCCTCTCAGCATCTACTCTGTCAAGCCCTCTAAGAATTTTATACGTTTCAATGAGTTCACCTCTCATTCTTCTAAACTCCAGAGAATATCGGCCTGTGGGATATTGTGGAATAACACAGCTCACGGGATATCATGCTCCCTAAACCCAACGGAGTCGCTGAGCTAGTGTGGCAACTCTATTTTCCCTACATTCATGAATGGCATGAGGAGCACAAGTAATGGAAGATCTTTCACACGGTAAGAAAAATTCTATAAAGATTCAAGTAGAACAAAAATATCATGCAGTTGAATCCAGTTGCCACAGGGCTGTATTTTCAGATGGATTGCATAATGGACTGGTGATTCAGGCTACTCATCGAGTCATGTACACCAATGTGAGATTGTCACAGTTATTGTCGATTTGAGCAATGTAACACTTCCGCAAGGCTGATATGATATGCATTATGTTAACTAGGCTCACGCCATATTGGCCCAGATATTAGATGGGTTCCACAAGCAGACTGCAGGGAGACTACAACAACAACAACAACAACTTGCATTTATATAGTGCCTGTAATGTAGTAAAACGTCCTAAGGTGCTTCACAGGAGTGTTATCTGTAGTGTCCGTGTGTAGATAAAGACACTGAAGACAGGAGTTGGTTCATAGGTATTTACTAAGCAAGTCTGGGAGGGGTTCTAAAGGATATACACAATACACAGGCTTATATAGCCCAAGTGGCAATTACCGGCATTGCGCACACCTGGGGCTCTTAAAGGCACATACACCACAATTGCTTTTAAAGGCACATACACCACAATTCCTCCCCTTCTAGCTAACTAGTACATCATATTTTAAGTAATTATTAATTACATGTTATATGCAAAATAATATACACTGCTGTATTAATTAATTATAAGTTAGTCTCTCAGGAGGCTTCCTGACTCGGTCCGGATAACGCCTTGGGGGTGTAGTAGTTTCTGGTGGTGTAGTAGGTTCTTCTGGTAAGGCTGATTCGGCTTGAAGGCCAGTGTCGGGTTCATCGGGTTCCAGTATCACCGGATCGGAGGTAGATATGGGTATCTCTACTTCATCGTTAGATGTATAGCGTGGTGGTGTAGGTTGTCCCTTTTCGGATGACTTGATGATTTGGTCAGCATGGCGCCTTATTATGCTTTCTCCGATGTCCACGGTATACATCAGTGGTCCTAGTCGTGTGCAGATAGTTCCAGGCTGCCATTTCTCGGTACGGTAGTCCCGGGCCAAAACCGGTTGGCCTATCTGGAAGGCCCTAGTTGGCCTTTCATTCATGCCCTGAAACTGCCGGTTCTCCACGTCCCTTCGGATGTTGGGCTTGACCAAATCCAGCCGGCATCTTAGGTTTCTATTGTAGAACATCATGGCGGGAGTTTGGTTTGTAACCATATGTGTTGCATTCCTATATGCAAATAAGAAGTTATCCACCTTGTGCTGAAGTTTTATGTTTTCATTACCCATGGCCTTGATGGCCTTCTTGAAGGTCTGGACAAACCTTTCAGCCAATCCATTGGTGGCGGGATGGTATGGGGCGGACGTGTAGTGCTTTACCCCATTGTTCTTTAAGAACTTTCTGAATTCTTCGGACACAAATTGCGGTCCATTATCAGAACATATCTGTTCCGGCAGCCCATTCCTGGCAAATATGGTCCTTAATACTGTGATGGTTTTTTCCGTGGTGGTGGAGGACATCTTTATTACCTCCGGCCACTTGGAGTGTGCATCAACTGCGATTAAGAACATTGAGTCCATAAATGGACCAGCAAAGTCGATGTGCACCCTTTGCCAGGGAGATGAGGGCCACTCCCATGGATGTAGAGGGGCCTGTGGCGGAGCATTTTGGACCTTCTGGCATCCTAGGCAGCTCTTGGTCATGTCTTCGATGTCTCCATCGATACCTGGCCACCATACAAACGCCCTAGCTAGGTTCTTCATTTTCACTCCACCCAGATGCCCCTCGTGAAGCTCCTTTAGCACTTTATCCTGGAGTTTGGGTGGAATCACCACTCTGGATCCACACATCAAGTTTCCTCGGCACACTGACAGCTGTTCTCTTCTTTGCGAGAATGCTGGCAACAGTGGTTCGCCATGTGCTGGCCATCCCTTCATTGTTAAATCGTAGACCCGTGAGAGAGTAGGGTCATTTCTGGTCTCCCTTTCAATGGAAGAATTTGTCACCGGTAGACATTCCACTATGGTAGAGTGGAATATCTCTACTGGGTCTACTGTAGGTGCCTCTTCTATCGTTGGCAACGGCAGGCACGATAAACCGTCAGCATTCCCATGCTGTTTTGACCCTTTGTATTCAATGTTGTATTGGTGTGCCCCTAGAAAAAGGGACCACCTCTGTAGTCTTTGTGCCGTCATAATGGGGACACCTTTCTTAGGGTTGAATATGGAGATGAGGGGTTGATGGTCAGTCAGCAAGGTAAATTTTTGTCCGTGTAGGTAATAGTTGAATTTCTTCACTCCCCATACCAGGCTGAGTGCTTCCCTGTCTATCTGGGAATAGTTACGCTCAGCTGAGTTCAATGAGCATGACGCAAAAGCTATCGGCCGTTCCGAGCCATCAGGGAATCTATGGGACAATACCGCTCCTATGCCGTAAGGGGATGCATCGCAGTCTGATTGGTAGTGATGGGTTGTAATGAGCCAAAACTTTCTCGGATGTGATTAAGTCTTTACATTTATGGAAGGCACGTTTACAGTCTTCGTTCCATTTCCAAATCACTCCTGTGTGTAGAAGATCATTAAGAGGGTGTAGAATAGTTGATAAGTTCGGTAAAAATTTATGATAGTAATTTATTAATCCCAGGAATGACCTCAATTGTGAAACATTTTCAGGTGCTGGGGCTTTTATAACTGCTTCAATTTTTTCAGGTGACTTATGCAACCCTTCCTTATTAATTATGTGGCCACAATATGATATCTGATTTTGGAAAAATTCGCACTTGGGGCGATTTGCTCGTAGGCCCCGTTCTTTCAGCCTAGTGAGCACCTGCTCCAAATTGGCAAGGTGCTCGTTGTCGTTTTCTCCTGTTATAAGGATGTCGTCTAGGTAACACTGAGTCCCCGGAATCCCTTGCAGGACTTGCTCCATAGCTCTTTGCCAGATAGCTGGAGCTGATGCTACTCCAAAAACCAGTCGATTGTACTGGTACAGGCCTTTGTGTGTGTTTATTGTGAGATACTTTTTAGAGGTCTCCTCAACCTCCATCTGTAGATATGCCTGTGCCAAGTCAATTTTTGTGAAACGTTTTCCTCCGGATAGTGAGGCGAAAATATCTTCTATCCTCGGAAGAGGATACTGTACCGTGTGAAGGACCGGGTTTACAGTCACCTTAAAGTCCCCACAGATGCGAATTTTTCTCTGTTCCTCAGAGATATTTTTCAATGCTTTTTTCATGACTGGAACGATGGGTGTTGCCCATTCGCTCCAATCTATTTTGGATAATATGCCTGCCTTTTCCAAATTCTCCAGCTCTGCCTCGACTGCCGGACGTATTGCGTATGGCACCGGTCTTGCCTTAAAAAATTTTGGAATTGCTGCATCTTCCACTTTTATTGAGGCGGTGATGCCTTTCAAGGTTCCTAGTTTCTCTTGAAACACTTCTTTGGCGTTGGCCAAGATGTCTTTTAATCGTTCAGGTATGATGTCATCATTGTTTTTTTCCTTACTGGTCACCGTCAGTGCCTGAATGGAGTGCCAGTCTAAACGTATCTTCCTTATCCATTCACGTCCCAACAACGGTGGACCACCATCTTGTAGAATGTATAAATACAACTTTTGTATTTCTTTGCCGTTGTATACCACAGGCACCTTTATTTTTCCTTTGGGGTATACTTTCTGCCCCGTATATGTTTTTAAGATAATGGATGTGGCTTTTAGAGGTATATGCGAAAATAGCCTCTCGTAATCTCGTCGATTTATTACGGTTAGAGCTGATCCTGTATCTAGCTCCATTTTAACTGGGGACCCTGCTATTATGAGGGTAACCCAAATGGTCTGGTAATCTTCATTGGCAATTTCATTATGTAATTTGAGAGAGCTTAGTCTCTTGTTCCCGGAGTTGCTATCGCTCTTCTGGTCTTTGGAGCTACTGTCCGTCATCATTTGTACCTTTCTGTGCTTTTCCTTATTGATTCTTTTCCCATTAGTGGATTTGTTATTTTCAGATCGGCATACACGTGGAATGTGTCCCATCTTTCCGCATCGCCTGCATGCTTTTTCTTTGAACCAGCAATCCCTCTGGTCATGGTTGGATCTGCCGCAGCGATAACATCTTTCAAAACCCCGTGTCATTTCATGGGTGCCGAAGTCCTGTGGCCTTTGCTGTATCTTTGCCGCTCCTATTGCACTGAAAGCCTTGTCCAGTGTTAAATCTTTTCCAGAAGATACCTTTTTTTGTGTTTCTACACTTAGGGGATCGCAGATGAATTTGTCTTGCAGAGAATCTGCCAGTCCTGCCTCGAATTGGCAGTGTAGGGTATCAACAATCTCCTCAAAATTCTTGTCCATCGGTTCGGCTGGAGTGATTAAGTTGCGTAACAGTTTGTATGTTTCTGCGCCCATTAGATCCAGAAGCACTGAAGCTTTTTTTTCATCTTCTATTCCATTTGCGGTGCAAAACACCTCCACTCTTTCTACATATGTGGTCCAATCCTCTATCTTGTTATCAAAAACATCAATATTGCCAAAGTTAGGCTCTGTTTCGTTGTCAAAAGCATCAATATTGCCAGACTTAGGCATTTCAAAAAAAGATATGGCGCTTCCCGCGCTTTTTTTTTCTCTCTGTAGCAACGATATGGCGCTTCCTGCGCTTTCCCGCCGCTGCTACCGATAACAATGCTGTTTTACTGTGGTTTCCGTTTATTCACTGTTGGAGACTCGTTCCCGACGGAGGTCTAAACGCTGACCTGCTTGCCGCGCCGGCTGTCTCCCGAGTGCACCCTCCCAGTCCGTTATTGCTTGCCTCCGATTTCGCTGCCTGTCTCAGCTGTAGAGCCAGCCGCTGGAGCCCCAGCCTGACGCCCAGGAAGGATTAGCGCAGTACCTGCCACCAGCTTGGCCAGCTGGTGAAACCACAGTTTCTATTACTTCCTTGAGTCTTCTGGACGCTGAAGGAATCGATGTCCTTGAGGTGCTGCCGAATTGCAGGTAAGTCCGTTTCCACTTCGTCGCCACTGTAGTGTCCGTGTGTAGATAAAGACACTGAGGACAGGAGTTGGTTCATAGGTATTTACTAAGCAAGTCTGGGAGGGGTTCTAAAGGATATACACAATACACAGGCTTATATAGCCCAAGTGGCAATTACCGGCATTGCGCACACCTGGGGCTCTTAAAGGCACATACACCACAATTGCTTTTAAAGGCACATACACCACATTATCAAACAAAATTTGTCACCGAGCCACATAAGAGCATAAGAATATAAGAACATAAGAAATAGGAGCAGAAGTAGGCCATTTGGCCCTTCGAGACTGCTCCGCCATTCAATAAGATCATGGCTGATCTTCTGCCTTAACTCCACCTTCCCACACTATCACCATATCCCGTGATTCCTTTAGCACTCAAAAATCTATCGATCTCTGTCTTGAATATATTCAAAGACTGAGCATCTACAGCTCTCTGGGGTCAAGAATTCCAACGATTCATAACCCTCTGAGTGAAGGCATTTCTCCTCATCTCAGTCCGAAATGACTGACCCCTTCTTCTGAGACTGTGACCCCTGGTTCTAGACTCCCCAGCCAGGGGAAACTTCCTCCCAGCATCCACTCTGTCAAGCCCCTTAAAATGTATATGCTTCAATGAGATCACCCCTCATTCTTTTAAACTCTAGAGAATATAGGCTTAGTCTACTCAATCACATAGGAGATATTAGGGCAGATGACCAAAAGCTTGGTTAAAGAGGTAGGTATTAAGGAGCCTCTTAAAGGAGGACAGAGGTAGAGAGGCAGAGAGGTTTTGGGAGGGAATCCCAGAGCTTAGGGACTCGGCAGCTGAAGGAACGGCCACCAATGGGGGATACATAAGAAGCCAGAATTGGAGGAGCACAGATATCTCCAAGGGTTGTAGGGCTGGAGGAGGTTACACAGATAGGGAGGCGAGGCCATGGAGAGATTTGAAAACAAGGACGAGAATTTTAGAATCAAGGCATTGCTTAACTGAAAGCCAATGTAAGACAATGGAAGGAAGAATGGGATGGGGACTGAGTTGCACGCACCCGGTGAACCAGATCCATCACTGATTGGGTGGCAGGGGAAGCTGTGGTAGTGACAGCATTTAACAGCTTGGATATAGAAAATCAGAATTATCATCATGAAAGGCTGGCAGGACAACTGAAGCAACTACTAACCAAAATAAATGAGTGTAAGTTGGACCTTATCGACGAGGGGTTGGAGGGTCTCTTGTCCTTCAATGAAATTGTCTGGGGAATCCATGCAAGCCAGGTTAAGATTAACAAAATCATATACAATCAAGGGATCAGCGATTCTCAGGCCTCAAAAGTGGTGGTGTGCTGAATGAACCTGAGCCATTGGCAGGAAAAAATAGCCAAAGAGCTGAGAGACATAGTCGAGGGAAAACTGCCCAGTTGGATAACGGATGGACAATTGATTAAATGATACCCGGCGAAACTAAACTTTGCCTGGTAAGACGCTTTGTGAAGGTACATATTGCCTGGATACCTGTAGTCAGAGTAAGGCCCATGAAATCTTTGGGCTGTTAATTGTGCTCCCCAGACCAGGCAACCAATCTGGCCATCTCTATTTGCTGTACACTCAGGGGGACGGTTAGCTGGAACTGCCTTGACTGGATTCTATCAACCCCTGCCTTATTTGGTATGAGGTGAGCAGCAAACCTTCAAAGTTGTGTTCAATGAGGCTTATGAAACTAATTACACTCAGGACCACCAGTCATGCAGTTCATCAATGAATCACCGCTCTGTGACATGCGGGTAACATCCTGCTGGCAGGGTACCCACATTGCTTACCAAGGAAATGGGAAATACTGCTGCGCCACCACTGAGATTACCTTCATACATGGAGGCAGCGAGTTTCCACTAACACAGCCCAAGGGATGTGTAAACCCCTCCCATGATTTCGAGCTAGGATCCCATTGTGTCGCTCCGGTAACTGTAGTTGATCACGACATCACCAGACTGCAGATGCATGAAGACTTGATGGAGGAAGCAATACAGGCTGTGATTCCAATGTGGCGCCCAATTCCCCCCTTTATCATTCAGTCTTAAAAGCGTCTTAGATCGAAGTGCTTCCTCTCAGGAGTACCTGGTTAAGATGCCGCAGGATAACAAGGAAGTAGAGAAAGGTATACAAACCCGTGGAGCTAAATCCTGGTGGGAGGATGTATGTAATGCAGGTGCATCCCCATGGGCATGTTTTGTGTCCTATGCTTTCCTGATCATACAAATCCTGGTCACCATACCGTCAATAATCTCTACCTGGTGGGTCCGCAGGTGGGCATCCAAGTTAAAACAGAACGTGCGTCATGCCGAACCATCCCCCTATTGGACAAGATTGATTAAATAAGAGAGGGATTGAAGACATCGGCCGGAATTTTCCCATTGCCGATCAGGCAAGTTTGGGAGTGGGTCGACAGTTAAATTTGCGGAAATTGATAGCGCGTTGGTAACCCGCTGTCATCCCGCTGAATTCCACATTTAACTCGGCCGTGTTTGGAGGCGTGCCACGGACCCGCTCGGGAGAGGTGGGCAACCTCATTCAAGTAATTAAATGCTTGTTGAGAGACCCTTAAGAGGGTTTTTTAACAGCCGCTTTTGGCTTTAACTTCAGGAGCACAGGATTCACGCACCTCGGAAACCTCGCCTGTGAAGCAGAGGCGGAAGCTAAGTGGGCATTGTGCGAGTGCATTAATTGACAGCTTGGAAAAACATATACTTCCAACATTTGCGATTGGAGGCTTCCCGTGGGCAGACGCCTCCGACCTGCAAAATTTCTACGAAATTACCTGGTGGCCCGGG
Source organism: Somniosus microcephalus (assembly GCF_052327205.1). Taxonomy (NCBI): domain Eukaryota; kingdom Metazoa; phylum Chordata; class Chondrichthyes; order Squaliformes; family Somniosidae; genus Somniosus; species Somniosus microcephalus. Next base: position 161,052,779 of record NC_140998.1, read on the forward strand.
AAGAATGGTGGCTTGTGCTCCTGGGCTACTCCGGGTCCATGCGGGCAGAGCCCCACATATCCCAGGGGTGCATCCGGTTCGTAGGCGCTCCTGGGATCACATGGGCCAGCCCAATCAATAAAAGAATAGAATCCCCATTCATATTTTTGACAGGTCCGTATGTACAGAACTTAAAAAATACACCAACACATGAAATATATATATTTTTTATTACATTGTAGGAGTGCTTGAACTCCTAACGAAAGTACTGAGACTGAAACTAGCAGTTAACCAAACGTGGTTTAATGCACTCGTAAAAGTTACAAACAAAAACGCAGGAGAAACTCTATACAGGTCTGTACACCAACTGGTTCCACGAGGACAGAGGGGGAACGCCTCTCCCCTCTGACATCATGTCGTCATCACGTTTCCCGTCGTTGGGAACGTCACGTGACCTGCGTGATGACGTCATCACGTTGGATCGCCATTTTACTGAACCCGCGCTGTTTATACAGAGCAAACACTTAAAGGTAACAAGCCCCTGTTAAAGGCAATTATATACATTATTGCAAGAGTCTCTTGGTGGCTTTGCCACAACATATTTAAAATGAATTAAAATGCCATTTAATTAAATACTTTAAACAAAAATTTACTTTTTAATTTTTTTTTAATGTTTTTACGGGGCTAAAAATAAACTTACCTTTTTGAAGAATATTTTTAATTTATAAATGAGTGACAAAATTTTATTTTTCTATTTTTTAGAACTCTTATGCTGGTTAAAGCAGGCCTTATGCATGCTTTTACCAGACATAAGAATTTGACAGGCTTTCAGCAGGCAGAAGTTATGCAAATAGCACAACTCTCCACCCGCAGAGTCCCATCTCCCGGGGATGTGGAGGATCCGTTTCTTGACATGCCTAAACCCGGCACTTGCGCGGCCCCTACGGGCATGTACATGCCTTGTACGCACCCATAGGGGTCACAAAATACAGCCCATAAATACTCCCACATTACAGCTGATTAGTTGGCTAATGGAAAGGCACTTGTTGATTCCATTTTGTGCAGAGATTTAGCTGTCAGCAGTTTGCAGGTCATTTCTGCAACCTCGGAAGCCACTCTCACCACATTGCTAGTCACTATCAGAATATTGAGGGATTGGACCTCTGATCTCCACTTTACCTGTCATATATTACATCAGCATGAGTGTCGCTTATGCTCTCTCACCTTGGACAACCGAATCGGACAAGATGAACTCCAGCACCAACAACACCAGTCACAACAGCAGCAGCAGCCACAACAGCAGCCTTCTCCTCAATGACTTGATGCTCCACAGGAGAGAGGGGGTCAGCACAGGGCTGCACTGTGCTGGAGGTGATAACTTCGACACAGCGTATACAGGCAGAGGATGAGCTTCCTGGACCTGACTGAGCAGCAGTGCTTCAGGAGACTCAGGCTATTGTGCCAGGTCGTCGCAGACATTTGTAACTACCCAGAGGACCTGGTGAACATGCCTTACCCGTGGCTGTTAAAGTCACCACCGCCCTCAACTTCTTCGCTTCAGTCCCCTTCCAAGGATCTGCAGCAGACAATTGCTAGATCTCGCAGCTGGCCGCCCACAGATGCATCACCCAGGTGACCGATGCCATGTTTCACAAGTCAGCCAATTATGTCAACTTTGCCACTGATGAAGCCAGTGTTACTGAGCAGGCACTTGGCTTTGCGGCTCTGGCTGGCTTCCCACAGGTGCAGGGCATCATCGATTGCACACATGTGACCATCAAAGCACCACCTCATCACCCAGGAGTGTTTGTGAACCACATAGGCTTCCAGTCCCTCAATGTGCAGCTTGTCTGCAACCATAGAAAGATCATCATACATGTGTGTACCAGATTCCCTGGCAGCTGTCATGACTCTTTCGTGCTGCACCAGTCCGCCCTCCCTCAGCTCTTCGCACCTCCAAACAGACTTACCGACTGGCTGCTTGCAGACAAGGGCTAACCACTGAAGACATGGCTCATCAGGCCCTTGAAGAGGCTAAGTACTGAGGCCGAGGAGCATTATAATGAGAGCCACATGTCCACCAGGTGTCTCGTACAGCAAGCAATAGGCATGCTGAAGATGCGCTTCAGATGCCTTGACAGATCTGGAGGAGCCCTTCAATATGCACCAGCCAGGGTCTCCAGAATCAACGTCATTTGATGCACACTGCACAACATAGCACAGCAGTGAGGATTGAAGCTGCAGGAAGAGCAAGGCACAGAGCGCACAGCCTCTTCAGAGGAGAAGAATCAGGTGGAAGCCGAGCAGGAGGAGGAGGAGGAAGCTGAGGTGGAGATGGCAACAGCAGCGGTGCACATTGCAGTCCAGGAGGCCCGGGATTTATTTAACTTGCTCCGATGCATCCATATGGCTGCCACTTGCTGTACTAAGTTCCCCTCCACTCCCTGCAACAACAGCATAAAGCATCCCTACAATGACCAAACCATTCCTGTCACCCAAACCTCCATAGCTCGAGGTTAAGTAATGTCTCACCATTCACTCCAAGTGAGAAAACCACTTCCAAGGTAGCAGGCAAAGACGGCAAGACCGGAAAGTGATGCAAGGAAATACATTTATCTATGTCATAAAAATAACTGAAACTTACCACTAACATTTTTTAATACACCCATGTGCATACCCTTGTGCATCTAGGATTGTATCTTTTTTCTTTTCAGAGTGCTTCTATGAGGTGCAACACCTGTGGCTTCAGCAGAGGTAGAGGCAGGCATCTCACTTCCCTGCTGCGACTGGTTAGACACATTTGGCAGAAGTGCTCTGGGTTTTGGAGCCTGTGAGGGTTCCATCAAAAACTGTTCCTCCTGCAACTGTGCAGGGGCAGACTTGGCCATCAGAATCAGAGGAAGCATGTGGGGCTCTGACTGAGAGGGAGGCAATGGGGGAGAAGTGGGGGCACTTTGAGAAGCGCCCCCACTTCCATGGCCCCTCTCACCATCATCCCTTTTCATGGGCCACCCGCACTTCCCTGCTAGCAAGAAGCTGGAGAGCACTCTGCTGCACATTATTGAGGCAATGAAGGCCCTTGTCTAGGTTAATATCCCCCCTCGAGATGAGGTCTATGAGCGTCTGCCATCTGTTGTCCACAGCAAGCCTGTGCTCGTGTGACTGGTGCATTTGCTGCTCCATGCAGGTGGCCATCCTTTCCATGGAACAGCACATCATTGCCAATGCCTGCGAGATGGTGGTGCTCATGTTGGAGATGCACTCCTCCATTCTCTGCACATTTGCAGACATCACAGCTGCAAAAGCTGCCAGAGCCTTGTGCAATTGTTGCTGCCCCTCCAAGATCACCCTCTTTCTCGATGGCCCCCGAGATTCAGCATCTGCATGAAGCACAGCAGAGCATGGAGTGTCCTGCACCCTCTAGTGAGGAGTCTCCACTGCCATCCCTGTCAACACCATCTGCTCTTGCTCACTTGTGATGTGAGAGACACCAGTGACAACACTACTCTGTCTCACACAGGACCCACCGAGGTGTGCGTATCTGCACTGGTGCTGGCTGCACATGGGTCTGCTGATGGTGCACCCCCAGAGACTGGAGCTTCCTCTGAGGAGTCGTCTTCCTCCTCTGGCTGGACAGTGGATGGGGGCACTTGATGGACCTGTGAGAGAGTAAAGAGATGAATAAGAAGTGTTAGATTAAGAATGGATAACATTACCATTGTGCACACGATGAAATTTCATTGACTGATGACATCAGTCACCATATGAGTGACTGCTGTATGCCATGTGGCTGTATGAGATTTAATTCTGTCACCAGGTTGCTGGGAGATCCCCCTCTCTCTGACTCCCACCGCCAGCAGCTCTGCAACACCAGAGATCTCCAGGGCCTCCTCCTCTGCTTGAGTCAATTGAGTGAATATTGGAGGGCCACCTCCAGTTCTCTGTCTCTCCCTATTGTTGTGGGCTCTCCTCTCCTGCAAGGAGGGAAAGAAGAGAAGTTTGAGTGAGAGTGATGGAAGGAATGGATGGGCTACATCTGTAGAGGGTGCCTATGAGGGAGCGGCATGACTGCCAAATGGCCTCCTTCTGTGGTTTTACTTGCTATGATTGCATTAGGATGAGGGTGAGTGTCAGGGGTGGTTAGTCAGATGGGGATGTGAGTATGTACATAGACAGAGAGTGATGGGAATGAGGTAGGTAGGTGTGAGGAATGATGTGCTGGAGTAGGCTTGGGAAGGCAGAGTGATGGGGATGTGGCGACAGGCACATCAGGATGTAGGTGAGTGTGGTATTGTGCTCACCTTTCTTGACTTCATGATATCATTGAATCTTTTCCTGCGCTGGATCCACATCCTCCTGACAACATCCCTACTGCTGACGTCCTCTGTGATCTCCAACCAAGCCCTTTTGGTGTCTTTGGGTGGTTTTTGCGCCTATCGCCAGGGAAGAGGACCTCCCTGCATGCTCTCACTGCCTGCACCAGAACATCGAGGGGTGCATTGCTAAATCTTGGTGTGGCCCTCTCCCCATGTGTATCCATGACCCACACTTTTGCCAGCTTTGTAATAGTAGTCAGACCTCTGCAAATCACCTTCAACACTCCTTCATCAACCTTCATATGAGATGTGTGCAAGGCTGCTTTAAATTACAGTGCTGGAAACGAGTCATCGATGATGTCATCAGACCCACTCCATTTAATTGGGCCCAGGAAACGTGCATGACGGGTTTAATTGGGGCCATTAAGTAAAAGCCGCTATGAAGAACGCGCTGCTCACAACATCCGGTCCCCGACCCGCTACATGGCCCGCACGCATGCAACCCGACTCCAAGGTAAAGGTTCCGGCCATGGCCTTCTCTCCCTCAAGGTGGTGAATCTGTAGGAATATTGGGGATAGGGACAAATTGACATCTTTTGCTTAACAGTTTTAACCATCATGCTTTGCAGACTGCGCTACTTGTTTCACTGAAGCTCAGTGCCGAGGAAGTAGCAAAGACCGCCAAGCCATTAGTGAATTATCGAGCTGTCAGCGAAATATCAAGCAGACAGAAAACTCGAGACAACCATGCCACCAACTTAATCACAACATCTGCCCGGAGACCAATGGGGTAATATTGTTTTGATTGTCATAGAGGCATGACGGCACAGAAGGAGGCCATTTGGCCCATCGAGCCCATGCCGGCTCACTGTAGAGTAATCCAGTCAGTCCCATTCCCCCGCTCTATCCCCGTAGCCCTGCAAGTTTATTTCCCTCAAGTGACTATCCAGTCTTCCCTTGAAAACATTGAGTGTCTCCGCTTCCACCACTTCCGTCGGCAGCAAATTCTAGGTCATCACCACTTGCTGTGTAAAAAAGGTTTTCCTCACATCTCCCCTGTATCTCTTGCCCAAAACCTTAAATCTATGTCCTTGTCCTTGTGCCATCAACTAGTGGGAACAGCCTTTCCTCATCTAGCCTATCCAATCCTGTCATACTCTTGTACACCTCTATCAAATCACCCCTCAACCTCCTTCGCTCTAATGAAAACAAATCCAGCTTCTCCAACCTGTCCTTGTAGCTAAGATCCCCCATCCCCAGAACCATTCTGGTAGATCTCCTCTGCACCCTCTGAAGGGCCATCACATCCTTTCTAAAGTGTGGTGACCGGAACTGGATGGAATACTCCAGTTGTGGCCTAACCAGCGCTTTATAAAGGTTCAGCATAACTTCTCTACTTTTGTACTCAAATACCTTTATTTATGAAGCCCAAGATCCCATATGCTTTGTTAACCACTCTCAATATATCCTGTCACCTTCAGGGACCTATGCACATTAACTCCCAGGTCCCTCTGTCCCTGCGCACTCCTTAAAACTGTGCCATTAAGTGTATATTGCCTCTCCCTGTTCCTTCTGCCAAAATGCATCACCTCACACTTCTCTGTATTAAATTCCATCTGCCATTTTTCTGCCCATTCTGCTCGCCTTTCTGTGTCCAGTTGCAGTCGATTGGTATCATCCTCATTGTTTGCCACACCCCCAAATTATATTTGTATTATTATTGCTATTAATATTGTGTGTCAGCATGTTTCATGGGATTTTCAATAAACAAATCATTGGCATCACATCTGAATTGATCAAGTACTGCTCTGTATAATTTGTTTTAGATAACGTAGATTGAACTGTGTGTATTATTTTAGAGAATCACATATTGCACTGCATTCTGTTTTTAGATACTCAGGTTGAACTATGTTCTGTTTTAGATAATCATGTACTGCACTGTTTTATATTAGATAATAATCACATTGTGTAAGAATATCGATATGTTTTTATTTCTAACAAAGACAGAACAGTAATGTAAAGAGGATTAGTTTAAATTGTGTTCTTGGAGGGCCTGGCTTTCCTTTCAATGATGCTGATAACATAAGCGAAGGATTAATTTCAGGTCCAAGGACATTGTACTGTAAAGATAGGCACATATAAATAAATAAGCTAGGTGGGTACATATTGAGCTTAAAGAATTATTAAGATTGAAACACAGGCCTTTCATCACAGCAACAACAACAACAAATTGTATTTATATAGTAGTAAAACATTCCAAGGTGCTTCACAGGAGCGTTTTCAAACAATATTTGACACTGAGCACATAAGGAGATATTAGGGCAGATGATGAAAAGCTTGTTCAAAGAGGTAGGTTTTAAAGAGCGTCTCAAAGAAGGAAAGAGAGGTACAGAGGCGGAAAGGTTTCGGGAGGGAACTTGAGAACTCGGTAACTGAAGGCATGGCCAACAATGGTGGAGCGATTAAAATTGTGGATGTGCAAGAGGCCAGAATTGGAGGAACGCAGATATCTCAGAGGAGTGTACGGCTGGAGGAGGTTATAGAGATAGGGAGGGGCGAGGCCATGGTGGGGTTTGAAAACAAGGATGAGGATTATAAAATTGAGATGTTTTTGACTGGGAGCCAATGTAGGTCAGCGAGCACTGGGATGATGGCTGAACAGGACTTGGTGTGAGTTAGGATACGGGCAGCAGAGTTTTGGATGAGCTCAAGTTTATGGAGGGTGGAAGATGCGAGGCCGGCCAGGAGAGCATTGGAATAGTTAAATCTAGAGATAATAAAGGCATGGATGAGGGTTTCAGCAGCAGACGAGCTGAGGCAGGGGTGAAGTCGGGTGATATGTCGGAGGTGGAAGTAGGCCATCTTGGTGATGAAGTGACTATGGGGTCGGAAGCTCATCTCAGGGTCAAATACGACACCAAGGTGCGAATGTTCTGGTTCAGCCTCAGACAGTTGCCTGGGAGAGGGATGGAGTCGGTGGCTAGGGAATGGAGTTTGTGGCAGGGACCAAAGACAATTGCTTCGGTTTTCCCAATATTTGTTTGGAGGAAATTCCTGCTCATCCAGTACTGGAACTCGGACAAGCAGTCTGACAAATTAGAGACAGTGGAGGGATTGAGAGAGGTGGTGGTGAGGTAGAGCTGGGTGTTGTCAGCATACATGTGGAAACTGATGCTGTGTTTTCGGATGATGTTGCCGAGGGGCAGCATGTTGATTTCCAAGATACTTGAGAAGGGGGAAGTAAATTTGAATACCCTCAGATTAATGGCAGGTACAAAGGTAATAATTGATAGAGTCTTAGTTTACTTTACAATATCATTCTCTTTATCTATTTTAATTTGGAAACTAGATCCCAGAGCTGAAACAAACATTACTGACAATAGAACCTCCTAGGCTGGATTTGAGCCCATTTGAGAAATGTAAGGACAGAGTTTTATATGCTGTGTCACCCAGTCACCATTGAAAGCAGCATCCGGAGTGAAATCACAGTGTGTTAAAAAATAGGACAACAACAGCAACCACTTGCATTTATATAGCGCCTTTAATGTGGTAAAATGTTCCAAGATGCCTCACAGGAACGTTATCAAACAAAATTTGACACCGAGCCACATAAGGAGATATTAGGACAGATGATCAAAAAGGTTTTAAGAAATATCTTAAAGGAGGAGAGTGAGGTAGAGCGGTGGAGAGGTTTAGGGAGGGAATTCCAGAGCTTAGGGCCTCGGCAGGTGAAGGCACGGCCGCCAATGGTGGAGCGATTAAAATCGGGGATGCACAGGAGGCCAGAATTGTAGGAGCACAGATATCTCAGGGGGTTGTGGGGCTGGAGGAGGTTACAGAAATAGGGAGGGGGCGAGGCCATGGAGGGATTTGAAAACAAGGATGAGAATTCTAAAGTTGAGACTCTGCCAGACCAGGAGCCAATGTAGGTCAGCGAGCACAGGGACAACTGGAATTTCAATGGATAGACTTGAAGTCAAGTCCCAGAAGTGCAAGCACAGTGTCAAATATACTGTGACAACCAGTCCCTCCTGGGCTAGATTTGGACCTGGTACGCAGGGGTGAAAGAACACTGATCAATAAGAAATGAAATAATGTTTGGGTATTCAAAATACTGGCTGCTTTTCCAGGTTGGTGATCTGTTTTAAGATTTTATTGAAAACAAAGCAGTGCTTATATTTAAAAAACATATTAAAAACAAAGAGATTAGTTTGGGGGGGAAAGGGACAGGATAAAGGGTGTGGCCAGTTTAGGGGAGAAATATCTAGCTGTGAGTCATAAGTGCTGGTGTATTGCTCTATGCAGTTTGTTTTTAGATACTCATATATTGCACTGATTTTAACTCCCACCCACCAGGCAGAAACAATACACAGGACCCCAATTGCAACTTGAGGGGCAGCTGGGCTGTGTGCTGTGTACGCTCTGACCAATCGTACTAGGTGGTGAAGTAGAGAAGCCCCCAAAAGGTTAAGTTTAGATTTATTTATGTGGGGCCAGGAGGAACGGGAGGGTTCTGCAAAAAAAACTGTGGGCTGCTGCTGCCCCTGGCTCCCCTTCCCGCTCCCTTGTGGTTGGTCGCCTATTCACCCCCTCTCGGTCCTCCCTGCCTGCCCGCCTTCACACCCCCCGATATTGGGCTGGCCTGCAGCCAGCAAGCTGTGGCAGGACGCCCGTTCGGAGTGTGCAGCTCACTAGCGATAGGCGAATGAGACCCAGTAAATCAAAATGAACTGGGCTTCCCGCTGGCAGAGCAGGCAGCTTACAGGGGCTGCCGGCCAGTTGGCATATTCTGCCAGTCGGCCATCTGAAAGTTAGAACCTATACTTTAGTGTATTTGATTTCCAAGTTATTTGAGCAGGAGGAAGTGAGTTTGATTATACCCACATTATTTGGACACCTAGTGCACCGGTATCTCACTGAAAGAAACTTGGTTTAGTTTACAGTATTGCCCACTTTACCTGTGCCCATTTGGAAACCATATCCCAGTAGTGAAAGGACAGCATCTGACACACTGTGACAATAGAACCATTGGGGGTGGATTTAAGCCTGTCTCCCAAAAGTGGAAGGACAGTGTGTAATTCACTGTCAAACCCACTCATCCTGTGCTGTTTTACCCAGTTGCAGAGATGAATGGGCAGCATCTAACACATTATTACACTTGGTCCCTCCTGAGCTGATTTAGAATTTTGCTCTTAGAGGTGAGAGTACAGAGTCTAATATACGGTAAAAAGAAGGAAAGAAAGACTTACATTTATATAGCACCTTTCATGACCTTGGTACATCCCAAAATGCTTTACGCCAATGAAGTACTTTTGAAGTGTCAACACTGTTGTAATGTAGGAAATGCGGCAGCCAATTTGCGCACAGCAAGCTCCCACAAACAGCAATGAGATAATGACCAGATCATCTCTTTTTAGCGATGTTGGCTGAGGGATAATTGGCCAGGACACATCGGGAGAATTCCCTGCGGTCTTTTATGTGCCTGAGAGGACAGATGATGCCTCGGTTTAATGCCTCATCCAAAAGATGGCACCTCAGATGGTGCGGCACTCCCTCCATATTGGTTTTATGCTCAAGCCTCTGGAGCGGGATTTGAACCCACAACCTCCTAACTCAGAAGGCAAGAGTACTACCAACTGAGTCACAGCTGACATCTGGCCCCTTCCGGACTCAATATCGAGTTCAACAATTTCAGATCATAACCTCGGCCTCTATTACTTTTTTACTTGTAATTTTTCCACTCCTTTCCGCCCCCCCCTTTCCTTTTGTTTCACTCTCCCACCTGGCAGCTATCTCTTGCCCTGCCAGTACACTTCACACCTAATCTCAGCCTATTACCATCTCGTCTGGCTTCGAATACCTTTTATTGTCTCTTCTACTTCTTTTGACTCTTTCACTTCTTTTGTCCAATCGCAGCCCTGCCTTCGATCTATTTTCTTTTCTTTCCAGTTTTGAAGAAGGGTTCGACCCGAAACGTCAACTCAAATTTCTCTCCACGGATGTTGCCTGACCTGCTGAGTTTTTCCAGCATTTTCTGTTGTTACCTTGGACTTGAAGCTGACTCGCAGAGGTGAAAGGACAGTTTTTAAAAAGGCCATCCTTTCTGCCAACGTGGAGCTGGATTGAACGATTCCTATCCCTTGTGGCTGGCTGCTGGCCCCATCCTCATGTCGAGTGGAAAGCTACAGCAGTGGAGCGGGACCAGCCATGAGGCAATTCATTGTGCCTGCAGCAGCCTGCCTTGCTTGCTTGATTTCAATGGAGAAATGCTCCTTCTGTCTTCAAGCCAGCTTGTGGCTCGTAAATTCAATTGCAATTCTTCCCCATTAAGTATATTTTTAGCTGTGTAAGTGAACACAGTTTGGATATTTATAGTTGTTGAATAAAACGCACTTATCCTTTATGTTTATCAACGTGCAGAAGCTATTTGTTGCATTTACCACTTTATGCAGGACCCAGTTAATTGCTTAATTAAGATTAGAAACTTGAGTGTTTGATCTCTCCTTGTGATGGAAATTGCTGGCGTCCCCAGTCCAGGGAGGTTGGCAGTCTGCTGTTCTGTGATTTACAATTGTTTGAAGTTTGGTAAACTGGGATTTAAGAAATTAGATCTCATGAGAGCTGACATCTGTTAAGTGTTGCAATAATTCTAAATAAAGCAGTTTAGTGCTGTGCATTCGTCGGCTGAGCTCGTAACTTATTTGCCAGTTGCTATCTTGGTATAATTGCAGCACTGATGAATGTACAGCATTAAACTGCTTTATTTAGAATTTTTGAGCCTGATAGACTTGTATGAGAAATCTGTAATCACAGAATCACAGAATCCCCACAGTGCAGATAGAGGCCATTTCGGCCCATCGAGCCTGCACCGACACATATCCCACCCTATCCCCGTAACCCCATGTATTTAATCCCCCTAACACACTAAGGGTCAATTTATCACAGCCAATCAACCTAACCCGCACATCTTTGGACTGTGGGAGGAAACCGGAGCACCCGGAGGAAACCCACGCAAACACGGGGAGAATGTGCAAACTCCACACAGACAGTCACCCGAGGCCGGATTCGAACCCGGGTCCCTGGCGCTGTGAGGCAACAGTGCTAACCACTATGCCACCATGCTGTTCTGAGTTTGAGGCTAATATCAAACCATTAAGTAAATTAAATAACATTTGCAAACTGCACCGAATGTCATGTAATCGAACCTCCAGGAATAGGTTCCAACCAGCATTGGCAACTCGATGTGGATCCTAAAATCCCTTCGCCCTGTCATTGGCCTCTTCGAGTACACTTTCAGTGACCCCTCCAAATATCTCCTTCTTTGGCTCAGTGTTGTGTTTGACTGAATATGCTTCTGTGAAGGGATTTGGGATGTTTTTCTATGTTTAAGGTTCTATGTTATTACATCTCTTAATCTGTTTTTTGTCGACCGAACGTTAATTTCTATTAATCTTGAAGGGGACCCATAAATTAAATTTGTTGTTCTTCTGGCTCACACGTGAAGAATGAGCCCTTGGGCAAAGGGCTGGTGGGTGGGGGACTGCATGTGGAATCGTAACCCTAGCATGAATCTTTGGCCCATATTTTCCAATCCCTACAGGTATGTACGAGCTGTGTTCACACCCGTAGGGACCTCGCAAGTGCCAGTTTTAGGTATGCGACACACATGCACTGATAAACCGGCATTTCCGATCTGTCAAGAATCCTCTTGACATATCCTCTGCCTGCCCTGGAGAAGGGCCTCTGCGGGTGGAGTGTTCTGCTTTCTGCAGAACCTCCGCCCACACAGAATCCCCACAGTGCAGATAGAGGCCATTTCGGCCCATCGAGCCTGCACTGACACATATCCCACCCTATCCCCGTAACCCCACGTATTTAATACCCTAACACTAAGGGTCAATTTATCATAGCCAAATCAACCTAACCCGCACATCTTTGGACTGTGGGAGGAAACCGGAGCACCTGGAGGAAACCCACGCAGACACAGGGAGAATGTGCAAACTCCACACAGACAGTCGCCCGAGGCCAGATTTGAACCCGGGTCCCTGGCGCTGTGAGGCAACAGTGCTAACCACTATGCTACCATGCCCGCTGAAATCCCTTAAAAATCTTATGCCTGGTAAAAGCATGCATAAGGCCTGCATTTATATAGCGCCTTTAACATAGGAAAACATCATTAGGCGCTTCACCAGATTATAATTAGATATAAATTGACACTGAGCCAAAGAAGGAAATATTAGGAGCATTGACTAATAGCTATGTCAAAGACGTAGGTTTAAAGGAGAGAGGGGTGGAGAGGCAGAGAGGTTTGGGGGGGGGGAGAATTCCAGATAGGATCTACACAACTGAAGGCATGGCTGCCAGTAGTGAGGTGAAGGGAATGGGGTATGCGTAAGAGGCCAGAGTTGGAGGACTTGAAGTGTTGTAGAGCTAGAGGAGGTTACAGAGATAGGGAAGGACAAAGCCATGGAGGCTTTTCAACATGAGGGTAAGAATTTTAAATTTGAGGTGTTGGTGGATCAGAAGCCAATGTAGGTCAGTGAGCACAGGAGTGATGGGTGAGCAGGAGTTGATGCGGCTTAGAATATGCGCAGCAGAGATTTCGATGAACTCAAGTTTATGGTGGGTGGAAGATGGAAGGCCGGCCAGAAGGTCATTGGAATAGTCAAGTCTGGAGATAACAAAAGCATGGATGAGGGTTTCAGTAGCAGATGGGCTGAGGCTAGGGTACGGACAGGCAAAGGTACAGAGGGGGAAATAACGGTCTTGGTGATGAAGCGGATATGGGGTCAGAAACTCAGACTGGGGTCAAGAAGGACGCCAAGGTTGTGAGCAGTCTGGTTCATCCTGAGGCAATGGCTGGAGAAGGGGATGGAATTGCTGGCTAGGGAATGGAGTTGTGGCAAACAATGGCTTTGGTCTTCCTAATGTTTAATTGAAGGAAATTGCAGCTCATTCAGGACTGGATGTCGGACAGGCAGTCTGACAACAGAGAGGCAGTGGAGCAGTCGAGAGACGTGGTGATGAGGTAGAGTTGGGTGTTGTCACCATAGATGTGGAACGTGATGTTATGTCTTTGGATGACGCCACCAAGGGCAGCATGTAGATGAGAAATAGGAGGGGGTGTCGATGATAGATCCGTGAAGGACTCCAAAGGTAACAGTGTGGGAGCGGGAGCTGGACTTCTTGTAGGTGATTCTCTGGCTACCACTGGATAGGTAAGAATAGAAAGAAAGAATTGCATTTATATAGTGCTTTTCACGACCACCGGACGTCTCAAAGAGCTTTACAGCCAATTAAGTACTTTTTTGGAGTTTAGTCACTGTTGTAATGTGGGAAACGCGGCAGCCAATTTGCACACAGCAAGCTCCCACAAACAGCAATGTGATAATGACCAGATAATCTGCTTTAGTAATGTTGAGTGAGGGATAAATATTGGCCAGGACACCAGGGATAACTCCGCTGCTCTTCTTCGAAATAGTGCCATGGGATCTTTTAGTCCACCTGAGGGAGTAGACAGGGCCTCGGTTTAATGTCTCATCCGAAAGATGGCACCTCCGACAGTGCAGCACTCCCTCAGCACTGCACTGGAGTGTCAGCCTAGCTTTATGAAACAGGAGAGGGCAGTCCCACCCAGCTGGACAAGGGAGGAGAGGAGTTGAAGGAGGATGGTGTGGTCGGACTTGTCAAAGGCTGTCTATGAAAGGAGTGACTCGTTCAGTGATGGCTAACTTTTTTTCTGATCTGACTTAGCGTGGAGGCTGAGAGAAGCAGATTTGAATCAGGTAGTCCGGCAGGTGGAATAATACAGCAAAGGGAACCCCAAGAGGCGGGTGGAGCCATTCCCCGCTGAGATCGAGCGGTTTCAATCCCACTAGTTGTTCAGGCATCACAGCGCGCTTGCACTCGCTGCCCGTGTGCATTCCGTCACTTTGAGTAAAGCCTCGGAAAGAGATGCTTTACTTGAAGCACTGATGTTCCTCTTTGACATAATTTAATTCAGTTTGTCAACTAATAATTATTTTTAACTGGCGCTGCCTTAAAAAAAGGACTTTTGGTCAGTTTCGCGCGAACCTCATCGTGTTTGGTGTCCCGGTCAGTCGCACTTGATTGGGGAAAGATGTGATTGGCGTGAGCTCTGCACCAATAGGGAGAGCGGAAAGTGGCTGGAGGTCCCAGCTGCCCGTTGTCCTCCAACCAATAGCAGCGCGGAAGGAGGCGGTCCGGGCCGGCGAGTTGGAGAATGCGCCTTTGTCCCAGGCACATGTTAAAAAGTAGGCGCCGGATTCCTTGTAGTTTTATAAAGTATGTCATGTCTATTTTATAACCTGTATTATTAAAAAAAACACAACTGGATCCTTTTGGCATTTTTGAAGAAAACCGGGCTAAGTATGGAGTCATTTTAATATTTGTGATAAAATATATATATTTTTTGCTGGACTTTTATCATTAGATTAATCCACTTTAAAAAAAAAACCATATGGGAATTCTGGAACGATCAGGATCGTAAAAAAGACAATTGATTGTCCTGTCGGCAGATCAGGGAACAGGTGCTGTTTACCAGCTCTCTGCGCTTATCTGTCAGTTAAAGGTCTGATGTCTCTTTTTATCGTTTTGGTGACCTATATTAAAAAGCCAAGAGGACTGATTCCGACCTCAGGCCTCCTTGCGAGAAGCGACGCTGCGGAGAAATCGCTGACTCATAGCTGGGAGCGCACGATCGCCGAATCAGCTCCAATCTGTACGATAGCAAAATACTGCAGATGTTGGAAATCCGAAATAACAACAGAAAATGCTGGAAAAACTCAGCAAATCAGCTCCAGTCTGTCCCTTTCTCTGTGTTTCCAGTTCAACGCATCGTGACAGCTGCCTTGGCCTACCTATAAATTATAGCTTTTTGCCTTCCGGTGAGCTGTCCCCTGTAAAATGATGATTTTAGTGCTATTAGGCATCGCAAAGTGCCATAATTTATTTTAAAGATCAATTTCATTCCTTTGTTTAATTTCAAACACTTTCAGCATTTTGCAGTGAGTTTCAGGGCAAGGTAACATTTGTTTTAAAATAGTCTGTACGAAGCCGTATCCCTCTTCCTTTAAAGCACCGTCTGTTATAGACCAGGAAGATTGCAAGTTCGTAGTAACCTGGTCTCAGTCTAGACAGCAGGCTGCAAGTGACCTCAATGTCCCTGGACTAAATCGGGACGGGGATCAGTTATCGTTCCTGCTGTTTGTCACTATCCTGTGACCCTGGCTGAAAGTGCTTGTGTGGAGGTCAGATGAAAACAGGAGAACATGAGAACTGGACCATGGTGCCAGCTGTGATTGGACGTAAGAACATAAGAAATAGGAGCAGGAGTAGGCCATTTGGCCCTTCGAGCCTGCTCCGCCATTCAATAAGATCATGGCTGATCATCTACCTCATCCTGCGAACACTCGCTGTTTTAATCATGTCCAGAATGATGACATTTCGAGGTACAGAAAGGCAACCAGTGACTGGAACTGTACTCCAATTAAACTTAACACATTTTTAGAAAGCTGAGAGTGGGAAAAAATATAGGTTGGTGTGATGAATCTTGACATCAAACATTGAGGAGTCAGGGAGTGGAGGATCCAAACTTTACGGTGTCAGCTTGGCTCAGTGAAGTGCACTTCATTCTGAGTCAGAAGGTCTCCAGCGCATAATGTAGGCTGACACTTCAGTGCAGTAAAATCATAGAATCATAGAATGGTTACAGCACAGAAGGAGGCCATTTGGCCCGTCCAGCCCATGCCGGCTCTCTGCAAGGGCACTTCAGCTAGTCCCACTCCCCTGCCCTTTCCCCGTAGCCCTGTAAAAAATTTCCTTCAGGTACTTATCCAATTCCCTTTTGAAAGCCAAGATTGAGTCTGCCTCCACCACCCTTTCAGGCAGTGCATTCCAGATCCTAACCACTCACTGCGTAAAAAAGGTTTTCCTCATGTCGCCTTTGGTTTTCTGCCAATCACCTTGAATCTGTGTCCTCTGGTTCTTGACCCTTCCGCCAATGGGAACAGTTTCTCTCTATCTAATCTGTCTAGACCCATCATGATTTTGAACACCTCTATCAAATCTCCTCTCAACCTTCTCTGCTCTAAGGAGAACAACCCCAGCTTCTCCAGTCTATTCACGTAACTGAAATGCCTTATCCCTGGAATCAATCTCGTAAATCTTTTCTGCACCCTCTCTAAGGCCATCACATCCTTCCTAAAGTGCAGTGCCCAGAATTGGACATAATACTCCAGTTGAGGCCGAACCAGTGTTTTATAAAGGTTCATCATAACTTCCTTGCTTTTATACTCTATGCCTCTATTTATGAAGCCCAGTATCCTGTATGCTTTTTTAACTGCTTTCTCAACCTGCCCTGCTACCTTCAACGATTTGTGCACATATACCCCCAGGTCTCTCTGCTCAGGCACCTGCTTTAGGACTGTACCCTTTAGTTTATATTGCCTCTCCTTGTTCTTCCTACCAAAAATGTATCACTTCCTGTCACTTTGCACTTTTCAGCGATAAATTTCATCTGCCACGTGTCTGCTCATTCCACCAGCCTGTGTATGTCCTCTTGAAGTCTATCATTATCCTCCTCTGTTCAGTATGCTTCCAAGTTTTGTGTCATCTGCAAATTGAAATTTGTGCCCTGTACACCCACATCCAAATCAATATATCAAGAAAAGCAGTGTCCTAGAACCGAACCCTGGGGAACCCCACTGTACACCTTTCTCCAGTCTGAAAAACAACCGTGCACCACTACTCTCTGTCTGCTGTCACTTAGCCAATTTTGTATCCATGCTGCCACTGTCCCTCTTATGCCAAGGGCTTCAACTTGCTGGCAAGCCTATTATGTAGCACTTTGTCGAATGCCTTTTGGCTCGCTGATTTAAGCAGTGTCTCAAGTGCTGCCATTCAGATGAGACATTAAACCGAGCTGTCTGCTCTGGTATGGTTTGAAAAAGAGCCAGGACATCTCCTCAGCTCTTGGCCAACATTCATCCCTCAACTAACACTGGCAAAACAGATTATCTGGTCATTTATCTCATATGGGTCCTTGCTGTGCATATATTGATTGCCACAAAGCAACAGTAACTACAGTTTAAAAGTAATTAATTGGCTGTAAAGCACTTATTTCTTGTGGACACAAATGCTGCTATATAAATGCAACCTCCTCTAATTGTCCATTCTGAGCTTCAATCCCTGTATTTAATCTAATTACTTTTGTATACCTGTTTTACAGAGTATTAGAAGTGGAAGATTTGCAGATGGGTAGCTCAAACCAAACACCCGTCTGGAGCTGACAAAGATACTTAACGCATCACATCCTGAATATCTTATGGAAAGGAAGAGCAGCAACCGCAGCAGTGAGAAACTCCACATGCTCCGTATGTGGCCGTACCTTTGGCCAGCCATGCGATCTGATGTGGCACAAGTGCAAATGCGCCAGGGCGCAACCGTGCAAATGTAGTGACTGCGGTAAGGCATTCAGTTACCCGTTGGAGCTGGAAGTTCACCGACGCGGTCCCACTGTGGAGTGGCCATTCACCTGCCCCCTGTGCGGGAAGGGATCCAGTTACCCATCCAATCTGTGAAAACATCAGAGTATTCACACTGACAAAAGCCCTTTTAAGTGCTCCGATTCAGTAGGTGCCTTAAAAGTTCAGAGGAACTGATGCACCACCAGTGCATTCATGCTGGTGAGCGACTTTTGAAGTGTTCTCTGTGTGGAAAGGGTTTCACCTGATCGACACACTGGATAAATCACCAGTGTGCACACACTTGGACACCTGTTCTCAATGTGGGAAGAGGTTTACGCAGTCATCCAACTGATGATTCACCAGCGCATTCACACTGGAGAGAGGCCGTTTAAATGTTCGGAGTGTGGAAAGGGGTTCATTCAGTAGTCCTCCCTGCTGACACACCAGCGTGTTCACACTGGAGAGAGGCCGTTTAAATATTCAGCCTGTGGAAAGGGATTCACTCAGTTATCATAGAAACCTAGAAACATAGGAGATAGGAGCAGGAGTAGGCCATTCGGCCCCTCGAGCCCGCTCCGCCATTTAATGAGATCATGGCTGATCATCCAAATTCAATACCTTGTCCCTGCTTTCTCCCCATATCCCTTGATCCCTTTAGTCTCAAGAAATGTATCTAACTCCTTCTTGAATATATTTAATGAATTGGCCTCAACTGCCCTGTGTGGCAGAGAATTCCACAGGTTCTCCACCCTCTGGGTGAAGAAATTCCTCTTCATCTCAGTCCTAAATGGCTTACCCCTTATCCTTAGACTGTGACCCCTGGTTCTGGACTCCCCCGCCATCGGGAACATCCTTCCTGTATCTAGTCTGTCTAGCCCTGTTAAAATTTTATAAGTTTCAATGAGATCCCCTCTCATTCTTCTAAACTCTAGCAAATATAAGCCGAATCGACCCAATCTCTCCTCATACGTCATTCCTGCCATCCCAGGTATCAGTCTGGTGAATCTTCGCTGCACTCTCTCCATGGCAAGAACATCCTTCCTCAGATAAGGTGAACAAAACTGCACACAATACTCAAGGTGTGGTCTCAGCAAGGCCCTGTACAACTGCAGCAAGACATCCTTGTTCCTGTACTTGAATCCTCTCGCTATGAAGGCCAACATACCATTTGCCTTCTTAACCGCCTGCTGCACCTGCATGCTTACCTTCAGCAACTGGTGCACAAGGACACCCAGGCCTCGTTGCACTTCCCCTTTTCCCAATCTATTGCTGTTCAGATAATTGTCTTCCTGTTTTTGCCACCGAAGTGGACAACCTCGCATTTATCCACATTATACTGCATTTGCCATGCATCTGTCCAATCACCCAACAGGGGAGAAATTGGGTGTGTAGCGCCACCTGTTAGCGCCTACAGAGGCAGGCAGTGGCTGTAGCGCCACTGGCTGCGCCTCCCGCGATATTCAGGAGGGGCGCTAATGGTGGCGTTAGCCTGTTGCGCTGCGCCGCCACCAATGGCGTCATCGGTGTGCGCAGCGCCCCATTCGTGCCCCGTTCGCGATATTTGGTAGCGAACGGCGCAGTTGCGCCGTTCGCTACCCGCGCCCGGTTCATAGGGCCTTACTGTGCCGGCAGCGGTGCAAGTTAAGGTGGAGGTGCGGGGCGGCCGCTTTTTCGGTGGCCGCCTGCCAGCACCTCCGTCCCCGGCCTCCTAACCGCCCCCCCCCCCCCGCGGCATTGCTGGCTGTTTCCCGAGAGCCCGGCACTTCTCCTTGGTGCCGGGCTCATTTGCCGGCACTCGCGAGTGGGGATCGCGCTGTTGCAGGCACCTCCCCCTTAACAGTGGGAGGAAGGCCTGCAGTACCGCAGCGTGCCGTGCCGCAGCGTGTGGCGCTGCGGCACGTTGCGCTGCGATAATCAGTTTCAGCGCCTTAAGAGGGACGCGGAGCGCCTCGAGCCTCGCCCCATGTCCCTCGAGGGGCACTGAAACTGAATTTCTGGCAATCGGTATTACTCCGATCGCTGCGCTAAACCCTGCGCTCAGGCGACTTTTGCACCACTTTGGCGCCCCAACCCAATTTCTAGGCCAACCTGTTCAAATCGTACTGGAGTTTCTCTGCATCCTATTCACAGCACACATGCCCACCCAGCTTTGTGTCATCTGCAAACTTGGAGATGTTACATCTACTTTCCTCATCTAGATCATCATTTATATATATTGTGAATAGCTGGGGTCCTAGCACTGATCCTTGTGGTACCCTACTGGTCACTGCCTGCCACTCGGAAAAAGACCAGTTTATTCCAACTCTTTGCTTCCTGTCTGCCAACCAGTTCTCTATCCAAGACAGTACCTTACCCCCAATCCCATGTGCTTTAACTTTACACGCTAATCTCTTATGCGGAACCTTATTGAAAGCCTTCTGAAAGTCCAAATACAGCACATCCATTTGTTCTCCCTTATCTATTCTACCAGTTAAATCCGCAAAAAATTCCAGTAGATTAGTCAAGCATGATTTACCTTTTGTAAATCCATGCTGACTTTGTCCGATCCTGTCACTGTTTTCCAAGTGCTCTGCTATTACATCTTTTATAATGGACTCTAACATTTTCCCCACTACCGATGTCAGGCTTACCGGTCTATAATTCCCCGTTTTCTCTCTATCATACTTTTTAAATAATGGGGTAATATTAGCTATCCTCCAATCCATGGGAACTGTTCCAGAGTCTATAGAATTTTGGAAGATGACCAGCAATGCATCTACTATTTCTAGGGCCACTTCCTTAAGTACCCTAGGATGTAGATTATCAGGCCCTGGGGATTTATCGGCCTTCAATCCCGTCAATTTCCCTAACACCATTTCCCTACAAATACTGATTTCATTCAGTTCCTCCCTCATTAGACCCTATGTTCCCTGACATCTCTGGGAGTTTATTTGTGTCCTCCTTTGTGAAGACAGAACCGACATATGTATTTAATTGGTCGGCCATGTCTTTGTTCCCCATTATAAATTCCCCTGATTCTGACTGCAAGGGACCTTACCAATCTTTTTCTCTTCACATATCTATAGAAGCTTTTACAGTCAGTTTTTATGTTCCCTGTAAGCTTACTCTCATACTCTATTTTCCCCCTCTTAATTAATCCCTTTGTCCTCCTTTGCTGAATCCTACACTGCTCCCAATCCTCAGGTTTGCTGCTTTTTCTGGCCAATTTATATGTCCTCTCCTTGGATCTTATGCATTCCCTAATTTCCCTTGTTAGCCAATGTTGAGTCACCTTTTTTGTTTTATTTTTATGCCAAACAGGGATGAACAAATTCTGTAGTTCATCCATGCGATAATTAAATGTTTGCCATTGTCTATTCACCATCAACCCTTTATGTAACATTACCCAATCCATCCTACCCAACTCGTGCCTCATACCATCGTAGTTTCCTTTAATTAAATTCAGAACCCTAGTCTCTGAGTCAACTACTTCACTCTCCATCTTGATGAAGAATTCTATCATATTATGATAGCTCCTCCCCAAGGGGCCTCACACAACAAGATTGCTAATTAATCCTTTCTCATTACATAATACCCAGTCGAAGATGGCCTGATCTGTAGTTGGTTCCTCGACATATTGGTCCAGGAACCCATCCCATATACACTCTAGGAATTCCTCCTCCACAGTATTGTTCCTAATTTGGTTAGCCCAATCTATATGTAGATTAAAGTCACCCATGGTAACTGCTGTGCTCTTATTGCATGCATCTCTAATTTCCTGTTTAATGCCATCCCCAACCTCAGCATTATGGTTTGGGGGTCTGTATACAACTCCCACTAACGTATTCTGCCCCTTGATATTTCTCACCTCTGCCCATACAGATTCCACATCATCAGAGCTAATATCCTTCTGTACTATTGTGTTAATCTCCTCTTTAACCAGCAATGCTACCCCACCTACTTTTCCTTTTTTGCTGTCCTTCCTGAATATTGAATACCCCTGGATGTTGAATTCCCAGTCTTGGTCACCCTGGAGCCATGTCTCCGTAATCCCAATTATATCATATCCGTTTACATGTATTTGCGCAGCTAATTCATCCACCTTATTACGAATGCTCCTTGCATTAAGACACAAAGCCTTCAGGCTTGATTTTTTAACACTCTTAGTCCTTTTAGAATCCTTATTTACAGTGGCCCTGTTTGATTTACACCCTTGATTTCTCTGCCTTCCACTTTTACTTTTCTCCTTCCAGTCTTTTGTTTCTATCCTTGCTTCCCTTTCCTTTGTCTCCTTGCACAGGTTCCCAACCCCCTGCCATTTTAGTTTAAGCTCTCCCCCAGAGCACTAGGAAACACACACCCTAGGACATCGTTCCCGGCCCTGCCCAGGTGTACTGGTCCCACCTCCCCCAGAACCGGTTCCAATGTCCCAGGAATTTGAATCCCTCCCCCTTGCACCAGTCCGCTAGCCACGTATTCATCTGAAATATCCTTCTATTTCTACTCTGACTAGCACGTGGCACTGGTAGCAATCCTGATATTACTACCTTTGAGGTCCTATTTTTTAATTTACCTCCTAACTCCCTGTATTCAGCTTTTAGGACCTCATGCCATTTTTTACCTATATCGTTGGTACCTATATACACCACGACAACTGGTTGTTCACCCTCCCGCTCCAGAATGCCCTGCAGCCACCCCGAGACATCCTTGACCCTTGCACCGGGGAGGCAACATACCATCCTGGAGTCTTGTTTGCAGCCGCAGAAACACCTATCTATTCCCCTTACAATAGAATCCCCTATCACTATAGCTCTCCCGCTCTTTTTCCTCCCGTCCTGTGCAGCAGGACCACCCATGGTGGCAGTAAGTTGGCTGCTGCTGCCTTCCCCTGATAAGCCATCTCCCTCAACAATATCCAAAGTGGTATATCTGTTTGAAAGGGGGATGGCCACAGGGGACCCCTGCACTACCTGCTTGCACCTACTACTCTGCCTGGTGGTCACCCATTCCCTTCCTGTCTGTGCAGCCTTTACCTGCGGTGTGACCAGCTCCCTAAACGTGTTATCCACGATGTCCTCAGCATCGCGAATGCTCCAGTATGTATCCATTCGCAGCTCCAGCACCGCAGTGCAGTCTGTCAGTAGCTGCAGCTGGATACACTTCCCGTACACATGGTCATCAGGGACACAGGAAGTGTCCCTGATTTCCCACATAGTGCAGGAAGAGCATGCCACGGGACCGAGCTGTGCTGCCATGACTTACTCTTTAATTAATTCAAATTAAATTAAATCAAATCAATACCACTAATTACACTACAATTAAATGATATACTCAAGGGCCCTTGTTTACTAGCACTCCCCGCTACACAACAGAGACCCTAGAAACTTTAAACCACAAAAATTATGTTTGGATAAAAGCGAGAAAGAGTGAAATACTCACCAACCAATCACTTACCTGCTTTCTGGTGATGTCACACTTTGATAACTTTTTACTTCTCGCTGCTGCCGCCGGTGAGTCTGGGCCGCTCTCTCTCCCCGCTCTTTAACTCCTCGGTCTCCGTGCTCAGTCTCCACCCAGGGCCGCTCTTGCTGCTGCCGCCGGTGAGTCTGGGCCGCTCTCTATCACCGCTCTTTCACTTCTCAGTCTCCATGCTCAGTCTTCACCCAGGCCGCTCTCGCTGCTGCTGCCAGTGAGTCTGGGCCGCTCTCTCTCCCCGCTCTTTAACTCCTCGGTCTCCGCGCTCAGTCTCCTGATGAGACACCAGCCCGTTCACATTTGACTGCATAAGAACATAAGAAATAGGAGCAGGAGTAGGCCATTCGGCCCTTCGAGCCTGCTCCACCATTCAATGAGATCATGGCTGATCTTCTGCCTCAACTCCATTCACCGGCCCTATCACCCTATCCCTTGATATCCTTCCTAGTCAGAAATCTATCGACTTCTGTTTTGGATATACCCAATGACTGAGCCTCCGCAGCCCTCTGGGGTAGAGAATTCCTAAAATTCACCACCCTCTGTGTGAAGAAATTTCTTCTCATCTCAGTCCTGACTGGCCTACCCTTTATCTTGAGGCTGTGGCCCCTGGTTCTAGGGTTCTAGACTCCCCAGCCAAGGGAAACATTCTCCCAGCATCCATCCTATCAAGCCCTGTAATAATTTTGTATGCTTCAATGAGATCCCCTCTCATTCTTCTGAATTCAGGAGAATACAGGCCTAGTTTACTCAATCTCTTCTCATACGACAGTCCCGCCATCCCAGGAATACAGTTGTTGCTGTGAATTATGTCCAGTACTGAACCATGCTTGCTGTCGCAGTGAGGGCTTGTTTATTCTGATGTTCATAACACTAAGATCTGGGCTGACTCTTAATATTGTATTTGTATGTCAGGCAAATCAGCTTTATTATAACCGTGTGTTGTTAAAAGAAAAAAAGAATGAACTTCCATTTATAAAGCACCTTTCATAACCTCAGAACTTCACAGCCAATTCAGTATTTTTTTGAAGTGTAGTCACTCTTAAATCCTGGCGGTCTCGAAGATACGATACAAGATAACCGATAACTTGGTGGAACTGCACTGTACCTTTAAGAACCCCTGGCTGTGATCATTCCTGTTAATTCAGTGATTCAGCTGAAATTATTTTGCAATAAAACGATCAGCTTTCAACAGCAATCCCAAATCAATCTTTGGTGCAAAATCTACAGTTCACTTCCACTTATTGAAATCCTCGATCCAAAAGTTCGACTAATACTACATGACAGCTATTACTGGCTTGCAGAGTACCCTCCAGCAGCACCTCCATTATCTATCCATAAGGAGGGGACCTTCTGGTGAATAAGGAAATTGGTGAATTAGCAAGGGGGAGAAATTCCCCATGACGGCCATTTGGGGCGCTAAGTCAAAAATGTTTGAAAAGTTAGCGCCAGGCGTTAACCTTTTCAAACATTTGAGAAATTTCCATTTTTTGCTCCAAGAGGGAAGTGGAGCACTAAATCAAGCTAAATGAATTTCTGACCTCTCAAATTCAAAAGGAACTGTCAATCAGACACAAACTCAACAGCAATTTGCATTTATTTGGCAGCTTTAATGTATAAAAATGTCCCATGGCGTTTTGCAATGGTGTAATGAGTCAAAAATGGAAACAGAGATAAGGAATGAAACGTCAGAAGGGGTGACCAAAGAGGTGGGTTTTAAGAAAATGCCTCAAAGGAGTGAAGGGCAGAAAGGTTTAGGGAGTGAATTGCACAGCTTAAGGTCAAGGCAGCTGAAGGCTCGACTGCCAGTGGTGGGTTGAAGGTGGGGGGGGGATGCACTGCCCAGAGTCAGAATAATGGAGAGACTGGGAGTTTTAGAGCTGGAAAAGGTTGCAGAGATAGGGAGCGGCGAGACCATGGAGGTATTTAAACACAAGGCTAAGAATTTTAAATTGGACGCATTGAGGGACTGGAACCAACGTAGGTCTGTGAGCACTGGGGTGATCGGTGAATGGGACTTGGTGTGAGTCAGGATATGAGATTTGTACGAGCTGCAGTTTACTCAGTGAATCATACAGCATTGGCTAGGTTTGAATGATGCCTTTCTCAACTGACGGAGATTGCAGTAGTATACTGGGAGAGGCTTGCCACAGTATTTCTGCCCTAGCTGGCAGTTTAAACCCCACATGCATTTCGTCCGACTGACATGAGGCTAACTGAGCTATACTTACCTCATCATTTTCACTTGTATTTATGATGGGGTACGATAGCATAGTGGTTATGTTACTGGACTAGCAATCTAGAAGCCTGGACTAGTAATCCAGCGACGTGAGTTCATAATCCCACCACAGCAGTGGGGGAATTTAAATTCGGTTAATTAAATCAAAATCTGGAATAAAAAGCTAGTATCAGTAATGGTGACCATGTATAATACCAGATTGTTGTGAAAACCCACCTGGTTCACTCATGCCTTTTAGGGAAGGAAAGGTCCAAAGCCATTTGTAGGACCCCAAATCAATTTTAGTGTTCCACCGGGTGGAGTGTGCCCTTTACCCAGTGGAACCAAATGTAAAGCAGCCAAACCAGCCATCCTTAAAGGGCCCGCTTAAGGCCACTTCAAAACGCTCCCCAAAAAAAAGTCTGTGACCCCCCTTCACCCTCCACCCACTGGATTTCACCCCTCCCCGCCCCCCCGCCCCCCTGCTTCCCAGCTCGGCGCTGTGCAGGAGCTGCTGATTCTCCTGCTACCTCCCACATCCCGATCGGCGAACTGCCTGTCAATGCTCATTGAGTGCTGGCAGCTCACCAACCAAATTAAAATGAGGCCTAAAGTGAAGCCCGAGCATGAAAATGTGCCATTAGGAGGGCCGGTATAATCGCTCCACTGTATATTAAAACAGCCTCTATTATTCTGGGTCTTTAAATAGAACATCTGCAAGTTGCAAGCATTCACCAACAATGGCCTCATTGTCCTGTAAGTGTAACTGACCCACTGTCCCACAGCCATCAGCAGAGGGAGATGGAGATCTATGAATGTAACTTATGAAGTCTCTACAAGCACAGTGAACAAGCACAGTGAACATGAATCGCAGCACTCTGGCTGCAGTAGTCAGTAACCTATTGTGGGTATGATCGCTCTGAAGCAGTCTCACCTGTTGGGTACTTCGACCGTTTGTGCCTTTGTTACCTATACAATCCACTATTCCAAGGCTCTCCTGGCTGGCCTCCTACTTTCCACCTTCGGTAAACTTCAGCTCATTCAAACTCTGCTGCCCATATTCTAACTTGCACCATGTCCCGCTCACCCATCACCCCTGTGCTCGCTGACCTACATTGGCTCCCGGTCCGGCAACTCTTAGATTTTAAAATTCTCATTCTTGTATTCAATTCTCTCCATGGCCTCGCCCCTCCCTATCTCTCTAACCTCCTCCAACCTACAACCCTCCGAGATCTCTGTGCTCCAACAATTCTCTTGCGTATCCCCAATTTTCATCGCTACACTATTGGCGGCTGTGCCTTCAGCTGCCTGGGCCCAAAGCTCTGGAATTCCCTCCCTAAACCTCTCCGCCTCTCTACCTCTCTTCCTTTAAGTCAATCCTTAAAACTACCTCTTTGACCAAGCTTTTGGTCACCTGTTGTAGTATCTCCTTATGTTGCTCAGTGTCAAATTTCGTCAACTAACGCTCCTGTGAAGTGCCTTGGGACATTTGCAGAAAGAAGGAAAGACTTGGATTTATATATCACCTTATACAACCTCAGGATGTTCCAAAACAATTTACAGTCAGTGAAGTACTTTTGAAATTTGGCCATTGTTGATAGGTAGGAAATTTATACACAGCAAGGTTCCACAAACAGCAATATAATACTGACAAGATCATTTGTTTTTAGTTGAATTAGTTGAGGGATAAATATTGGCCAGGACAGCATAGCGAACTCCCCTGCGCTTCTTCAAAAGAGTGTCATGGGATCTTCTACATCCATCTGAGAGGGCAGATGTTTAACCTCTCATCCAAAAGACAGCATCTCTGACAGTGCAGCACTCCCTTAGTACTACACTGGAGTATCAGCCTAGATTTTGTGCTCAAGTCTTTGGAGTGGGACTTGAACCCACAACCTTCTGACTCAGGCATGAGTGCTACCCACTGAGCCACTGGTCAAAAAGGGAATTCCAGAACTCAGGGTTGACACCTAGTTTATGCTACATTTAAGGCGCTATATAATTGAAAGTTGTTGTTAATGCAAACAGGAACTAAATGCAAACAGGTGAAACTTTTTTCACCAGAATGTTTTAAATTTGTTTTGTTTTTATATAAATTCGTGATTGTGGTAAAAGATTCAGTAGAACCAGTAGCTAGTCATCATTTTCCATCTCTGTGCTTACATGAAGGGTAAGTGCTATCAAATATTGTCAACTTGCTTTTAAAATAACATGAGCTTATAAAGTGCTTCAGAGAATACACTGGGGTAGATATTCCTTTGAGTGCATTTTTGTGAGCAGAATGGACGTCACGCTCGGAGTGCGCACCCACTAATGTGGGCTGTTAGAAGACCCTGAATTCGTGGCGCTGATTAATTAATTAAAATAAAATAGGTGGGATGCCTAACCTCGGTGGTGGGAAAATTATTGGAAAGAATTCTGAAGGACAGGATAAATCTTCATTTAGAAAGACACGGATTAATCAAGGATAATCAGCACGGATTTGTTAAGGGAAGGTCGTGTCTGACAAACTTGATTGAATTTTTTGAGGAGTAACAAGGAGGGTAGTGTGTTTGATGTAGTGTATATGGACTTTAGCAAGGCTTTGATAAGGTTCCACATGGCAGCCTGGTCACGATGTTAAAAGCCCATGGGATCCAGGGCAAAATGTTAAGTTGGATTCAAAACTGGCTCGGAGGCAGGAAGCAGAGGGTAATGGTTGATGGGTGTTTTTGTGACTGGAAGGCTGTTTCCTGTGGAGTTCCGCAGGGCTCAGTACTACTCCCTTGCTTTTTGTGGTATATATCAATGATCTAGACTTGAATATAAGGGGTATGATTAAGGAGTTTGCAGATGACACTAAAATTGGCTGTGTGGTTGATACTGAAGAAGGAAGCTATAGACTGCAGGAAGATATCAATAAATTGGTCAGGTTGGCAGAACAGTGGCAAATGGAATTCAATCTGGAGAAGTGTGAGGTAATGCATTTGGGGAGGGCTAACAAGGAAAGGGAATACACATTAAATGGTAGGACACTGAGTAGGGTAGAGGAACAAAGGGACCTTGGAGTGCATGTCCACAGATTCCTGAAGGTAGCAGGGCAGGTAGATAAGGTAGTTAAGAAAGTATACAGAGTGCTTGCCGTTATTAGCCGTGGCATAGAATACAATTGCAGGGGGGTTATGCTTCAACTGTATAAAACACTAGTTAGGCCTCAGCTAGAGTACTGCGTGCAGTTCTGGTCACCACATTACAGGAACGATGTGATTGCACTAGAAAGGGTACAGAGGAGATTTACAAGGATGTTGCCGGGAGTAGAGAATCTTAGCTATGAGGAAAGATTGGATAGGCTGGGTTTGTTTTTCTTGGAAAAGAGGAGGCCGAGGGGAGACCTTATTGAGGTGTATAAAATTATGAGGGGCCTAGATAAAGTAGATAGAAAGGACCTATTTCCCTTAGAGGGGTCAAAAACTAGGGGGCACAGATTTAAAGTAATTGGTGGAAGGTTTAGTGGGGATTTGAGGGGCAATTTCTTCACCCGGAGGATTGTGGGGGTCTGGAACTCACTGCCTGAAAGGGTGATAGAGGCAAGAACCCTAACCAAATTTAAAAAGTACTTGGATGTGCCCTTGGGATGCTGTAACCTCCAGGGCTACAGACCTAGAGCTGGGAAGTGGGATTAGGCTGGATAGCTCTTTGTTGGCCGGCGCGGACACGATGGGCCGAAATGGCCTCCTTCCGTGCTGTAACTTTCTATGTTTCTATGCTACTCGCGCTGTTGATTGGCAGCTCGCCCGATGGAGGGCCTCACTTTTGTGCAGCCCAGGTGCAATTTAAAGGCAGCCTGTACTTTTTAAAGGGAAGGTGCACTTTGGCAGTAGGCATCTATCAGAGAGGATTGTGGAAAATGGCAGGCGCAGGAGAAGCTGCAATGGCAACTGCCCATTATTGGACACTGCTTTGGAGGTTTTGGTGGAGGAGGTCAGCGGGAGGAGGGACACCTTCTATCCACCAGGCAGCAGGAAAGTTTCCACACAAGCTGCCCCGGCGTGAGTGGGTATAGGTGGCGGAGCACCTCAGTTCAAGGCTTATCGCCCCTCAGGGCATGGCTGCAATGCTGGAAAAAAATTCAATGATCTCAAGAGCATAGCTAAGGCAAGCCTCTAACTCATATCTAGCGTTACTCTCTGATTAACCTTGCACTACCTGTTGCCACAGCACTCACTACCATTCCCTCCTTGATTACCAGCAGTCTCCTACAATCACTGAGGCACACTTCACTCTACCTCATTCAAGCTCCTATTGCAGCACACTGCATCAGCTACTGTCCTCGCTATTAATTCCTTTACCTCCACACACCTCTGCCATCTTGCTCATACCAGCAACACTATTGTACCCTGACATGCACATCCTCTAAACTTCTCACGACGCTAACACTGACATGCTATCTTCTTTCCTGACTCCACCCCTGCCTTGGCTCATCTGCTGCTGATAGCCTTATTTATGCCTTTGTTACCTCTAGACTTGACTGTCCTCCCATTTCCACTCTCCATAAACATGACCTCATCCAAAACTCTGCTGCCTGTATCCTAACTCGCACTAAGTCTCGTTCACCCATCACACCGGTGCTCGCTGACATACATTGGCTTCCGGTCTGGCAACGCCTCAATTTTAAAATTCTCATCCTTGTTTTCAAATCCCTCCATGGCCTCGATCTTCCCCATCTCATAAACCTCGTCCAGCCCTACATAGAAACATAGAAAAATAGGAGCAGGAGTAGGCCATTCGGCCCTTCGAGCCTGCTCCGCCATTCAATATGATCATGGCTGATCCTCTCTCAATACCATATTTCTGCTCTCTCCCCATACCCCTTGATGCCTTTTGTGTCTAGAAATCTATCAATCCCCTTCTTAAATATATTGAGTGGCTTGGCCTCCACAGCCTTCTGGGATAGAGAATTCCACAGGTTCACCACCCTCTGAGTGAAGAAATTTCACCTCATCTCAGTCCTAAATGTCCTACCCTGTATCCTGAGACTGTGACCCCTCGTTCTAGACCCCCCAGCCAGGGGAAACATCCTCCCTGGATCCAGTCTGTCTAGCCCTTTCAGAATTTTACACGTTTCAATGAGATCCCCTCTCATTCTTCTAAACTCTAGTGAATACAGGTCTAATCGATCCAATCTCTCCTCATACAACAGTCCTGCCATCCCAAGAATCAGTCTGGTGAACCTTCGCCCTCTATGGCAAGTATATCCTTTCTTAGGTAAGGAGACCAAAACAGCACACAGTACTCCAGGTGTGGTCTCATCAAGGCCCTGTACAACTGTAGTAAGACATCCTTGCTCCTGTACTCAAATCCTCTTGCAATGAAGGCCAACATACCATTTGCCTTCCTAACTGCTTGCTGCACCTGCATGTTTGCTTTCAGTGACTGGTGTACAAGGACATCCGGGTCCCTTTGTATATCAGCATTTCCCAATCTAGCATCATTTAAATAATACTCTACCTTTCTGTTTTTCCTACCGAAGTGGATAACTTCACATTTATCCACGTTATACTGCATCTGCCATGTATTTGCCCACTCACTCAACTTGTGCAGATTGCCTTGAAGCCTCTTTGCATCCTCCTCACAACTCACAATCCAATCTAGTTTCATGTCATCAGCAAACTTGGAAATATTACATTTGGTTCCCTCATCCAAATCATTGATATATATTGTGAACAGCTGGGCCCAAGCACTGATCTCTGCGGTACCCCATTAGTCACTGCCTGCCATCCCGAAAAAGACCCATTTATTCCTACTCTGTGTTTCCTGTCTGTTAACCAATTTTCAATCCATGCCAGTATATTACTCCCAATCCCATGTGCTTAATTTTGCACATTAACCTCTTATGTGGGACTTTATCAAAGGCCTTCTGAAAATCAAAACACACTACATCCATTGGTTCTCCCTTATCTATTCTACAAGTTTCATCCTCAAAACACTCCAGTAGGTTTGTCAAACATGATTTCCCTTTCATAAATCCATGTTGACTTTGTCTAATCCCGTTGATATTTTCTAAGTGTCCTTTATAATAGACTGTAACATTTTCCCTACTACTGATGTTAGGCTAACTGGTCTGTAGTTCCCTGTTTTCTCTCTCCCTCCTATTTTAAATAGTGGGGTTACATTTGCCACCCTCCAACTGCAGGAACTGTTCCATAATCTATAGTATTTTGGAAGATGACAACCAATGCATCCACTATTTCCATGGCTACCTCTTTTATTACTCTGGGATGCAGATTATCAGGCCCTGGGGATTTATCACCTTTCAGTCCCATTAATTTCTCCAGCACTATTTTTTTACTAATACTAATTTCCTTTAATTCCTCCTTCTTAGACCCTTGGTTCCCTGGCATTTTTGGGAAGCTATTCATGTCCTCTTGCATGAAGACAGTACCAAAGTATTTGTTTAATTGCCCACCCATTTCCTTGTTCCCCATTATCAATTCTCCTATTTCTTACTGTAAGGGACCTACATTTATCTTCACTAATCTTTTTCTTTTTACATACTTGTAGAAGCTTTCACAATCTGCTTTTATGTTCCTTGCAAGTTTATTCTCGTACTCTATTTTTCCCCTCTTAATCAATCTCTCGGTCCTTTTTTGCTGAATTCTATCTAAACTGCTCCCAATCTTCAGGCTTGCTACTTTTTCTGGCAACTTTATATGACTCCTCTTTGGATTTAATACTATCCATAATTTCTTTTGTTAGCCATGGTTGGGCCGCTTTTCCTTCGTGTTTTTGCATCAGAAAGGAATGTATAACGGTTGCAATTCATGAATTCGTTCCTTAAATGTTAGCCATTGCCTATCCACTGTCATGCCTTTTGATGAAGCTCCCCAATCTATCATAGCCAACTCATTCCTCATACCTTTGTAGTTTCCTTTGTTTAGATTTAGGACCCTAATTTCGGATGGACTTATTGACTTTCCATTTTAATGAAGAATTCTATTTTGTTATGGTCACTCTTCCCTAAAGGACCCCGCACAACAAGATTATTAATTAACCCCTTCTCATTGCACAATGCCCAATACCCAATCACGTTTCATTCATCTGCTGTCCCCACTTGAAGAGCGGGTCATGGACAATGTTTGCAGGGGGCATGTCAGGAGCGTGGCGTCTGGCAAGGCTGGAGGACAAGTCCTGCAGGGTTTTCAACTATCTTCCCTATCTTCCCGTCTCACTTAAATATCACCCTTACACAGGATGCATCATGGATTGCAGCTACTTTCAGAAGACTCTCAGCTCTCTCAGCTTATCCATGCCACTAAATGCTAACTATTTTCCCTTTCTTACATGTCAGGTCCAGCGGATGCACCCAGCCCTCAGGGAGAAGAGGTAGAAGAAGAAGGCAGTACTGCAGAACATGAAGTGCCACTTGACCTTACACTTCCAGATACCAGCTCAGAGATGGGTACAGTTCAGAGGTTAGGCTAGAAGGGTCTGCACATGAAAATTCACCCAGCATGAATAGCCCAGGAAGCAGCTCGCCAGAATGGGTGTTCCCATCCTAGCCCTGCTGCAAAGGTAGAGATGTCAGGGGCCCAACATACATGAAATGACTGATGGCAATCCACATGGAACTTCCAAGTGCACTGGGCTTTTTTTGTTGTTCGTTCCTGGGATGTGGGGGTCGCTTTCAAGGCCAGCATTTATTGCCCATCCCTAGTTACCGTTGAGATGGTGATGGTGAGCTGCCTTCCTGAACTGCTACAGTCCATGTGGTGAAGGTACTCCCATAGTGCTCTTAGGGAGGGAGTTCGACGATTTTGACCCAGCAAAGATGAAGGAATGGCAAAATATTTCCAAGTCAGGATGATGTGTAACTTGGAGGTGGTGGTGATCCCATGCGCCTGCTGCCCTTGTCCTTCCAGG
The DNA here is from genome assembly GCF_052327205.1 of Somniosus microcephalus. Classification (NCBI taxonomy): domain Eukaryota; kingdom Metazoa; phylum Chordata; class Chondrichthyes; order Squaliformes; family Somniosidae; genus Somniosus; species Somniosus microcephalus. The sequence continues at coordinate 161,086,129 of NC_140998.1, forward strand.
TGGAAGAGGTCGCGGGTTTGGGAGGTGCTGTCAAAGAAGCCTTGGTGAGTTGCTGCAGTGCACCTTGTAGGTGGTACACACTGCAGCCACGGTATGCCGATGGTGGAGGGAGTGAATGTTTAAAGTGGTGGATAGGGTGCCAATCAAACGGTCTGCTTTGTCCTGGATGGTGTCGAGCTTCTTGAGTGTTATTGGACCTGCACTCATCCAGGCAAGTGGAGAGTATTCCATCACACTCCTGACTTGTGCCTTGTAGGTGGTGGAAAGGCTTCCTCTGACCTGCTCTTGTAGCCACAGTATTTATTTGGCCGGTCCAGTTAAGTTTCTGGTCAATGGTGACCCCCAGGATGTTGCTGGTGGTGGATTTGGTGATGGCAATGCCATTGAATGTTAAGGGTGGTGGTTAGACTATGTCTTGTTGGCAATGGTCATTGCCTGGCACTTGTCTGGCATGAATGTTACCTGCCACTTATCAGCCCAAGCCTGAATGTCATCCAGGTCTTGCTGCATGCAGGCATGGAATGCTTTATTATCTGAGGAGTTACGAAGGGAACTGAACCCTGTGAAATCATCAGCGAACATCCCCACTTCTGACGTTATGATGGAGAGAAGATCATTGATGAAGCAGCTGAAGTTGGTTAGGCCGAGGAGACTGCCCTAAGGAACTCCAGCAGCACTGGCCTGGGGCTGAGATGATTGACCTCCAACAACTGCAACCATCTTCCTTTGTGTTAGGTATGACTCCATCCAGTGAAGAGTTTTCCCCCTGATTCCCATTGACTTCAAATTTACTATGGCTTCTTGATGCCACACTTGGTCAAATGCTGTCTTGATGTCAAGGGCAGTCACTCTCAACTCACCTCTAGAAGTCCGCTCTTTTGTCCATGTTTGGACCAAGGCTGTAATGAGGTCTGGAGCTGAGTGGTCCTGGTGGAACCCAAACTGGGCATCGGTGAGTAAGTGCCACTTGATAGCACATCGACGACACATTCTATCACTTTGTTGATGATTGAGAATAGACTGATGGGGCGGTAATTGGCCAGATTGGTTTTGTCCTGCTTTTTGTGGACAGGACATACCTGGGCAATTTTCCACATTGTTGGATAGATACCAGTGTGGTAGCTGTACTGGAACAGCTTGGCTAGAGGAGCGTCTAGTTCTGGAGCACAAGTCTTCAGCACAACAGCCAGGATGTTGTCAGGGCCCAATGCCTTTGTTGCATCCAGTGCGTTCAGCTGTTTCTTGATATCACGTGGAGTGAATCGAATTAGCTGTAGACTGGCTTCTGTGATGGTGGGCATCTCAGGAGGAGGCCGATAGGGATCATCCACTCAGCACTTCTGGCTGAAGATGACTGCGAACAAATCAGCCTTGTCTTTTGCACTCAATTGCTGGAGGCCACCATCATTGAGGATGGGGATATTCATGGAGCCTCCCCCTCCCCCCGTTAGTTGTTTAAGGTCCACCACCATTCACGACTGGATGTGGCAGGACCGCAGAGCTTTGATCTGATCCTGTAGGAGTCTATGTACTCCTAGCAAAAAATACTGAACTCGGAGAGGTTCAACAGAAAAAGTTTAATTGTTGAGGCTGCATGCTGAACACAAAATGGAGTCAGAGACTACACAAAGTACGACTGCCTTTCATCAGTGCACAGCTTCGACTGCCCCTCCCCCGCTCGGGGCTTAACTATGTTGCAGATCGAGTTTCTTAAAGGTGTGATCCTTCTTAAAGGCATGACGCCTGATTTATAGTCTACGGACCGGAAAGCGGATTGTGTCCGTTCTGTGATCGGCACGCCACACAGCTCCCCCCAGAATCCGCTAGTAGGGAGTGTACAAACCGGCATGGCGGCTTGATGGCACGGCCGGAACGGCTTTTGGCGGTTGGTGTCGGGAGTGGGGCGGTCGGACGCGTCGGGCTCTTAGGCGGTCTGCCCTGCGGTGGGGGTTGGCCCACTTGAACGGGTTTGTCAGGCTCTAGGTGCACCAGCTTGAGCCGGTCGACCGACACCTTGTCAGTTCTGCCACCCACTTCGAGGAGGAAGAACTTGTTCCCTGTCTGGAATACCTTGTAGGGTCCATTGTATGGGGGCCGTAGAGGTCCTCGGTGGGCGTCATGGCGCACGAAAACAAATTTGGCCATGTGCAGGCTAGGTGGTACGCGGGTTGCTGGTTCGCCGTGCCGGCCGGTGGGTACCGGAGCGAACTGTTGTGCTCGGTTGGCGAAAGCGCGGCGTTGCTGGTCAGCCGACCAGGGGGTCGTGGCGGTGGGCAGGAACTCTCCGGGTATGCGCCGCGGCTGGCCGTACACGAGTTCCGCCGCCGAGGCTTGCAGGTCTTCCTTGACCGCGGAGCGTAGGCCGAGTAGCACCCACGGGAGGCGGTCGATCCAAGCCTCGTCCTCGAGGCTGGCATGGAGGGACGCCTTCATGGACCTGTGGAATCGCTCACACAGTCCTTTGGCTTGGGGGTGGTAAGCCGTGGTGCGGTGAACGGCTACCCCGAGGTTTCGGGCGATGGCGGCCCACAGATCAGAGGTGAACTGCGGGCCTCTATCCGACGTCATGTCGGAGGGGACGCCGAACCGAGCGACCCAGGTACCGATGAATGCCCTCGCGATGTCGGTGGTGGTGGTGGACATCAGTGGAATGGCCTCGGGCCAGCGGGTGGTACGGTCCACGATTGTCAGCAGGTGCGTGTGACCTTGTGATGGCGGCAGAGGGCCGACGAGGTCGATGTGGACGTTGTCGAACCTTCTTTTTGGCACGGTGAACTCCTCGAGTGGGGCTTTGACGTGCTGGTGGATTTTGGCATGCTGGCAAGCTATGCAGGATCTGGACTAGACGCGCACATCTTTGCGCAGGCCGCGCCAGACAAATCGGTTGGCCACCAGTCTAATGGACCCGCGGGTGCCGGGGTGTGAGAGGCCGTGGACGATGTCGAACACCCGTTTTCGCCAGGACACTGCGACTACGGGGCGGGGTTGCGCCAAGGAGGTGTCGCATTTGACTGTGACGGCAGACGGGCCGCAGGCGACGTCGGTCAGTCGCAGCCCTGGGAGTGTTGTGGGCGCGGAGAGCAGATCGGGGTCGGTGCATTGCTCCGCTGCCAGTTGAGCATAGCCCACTGCCAGGTGGGCGCCGTGGACGGCAGGGCGGGATAGGCAGTCGGCCACCATGTTGTCTTGACCGGAGACGTGCCGGATGTCCATGGTGAATTCGGACACCGCGGCGAGCTGGCGTTGTTGCCTGGCTGACCACGGGTCCGCAGATTTCGCCATCGCGAATGTCAGGGGTTTGTGGTCGACAAACGTGGTGAAGGGGCGGCCCTCCAGAAGAAATCTAAAATGGCGGACTGCCAGGTACAGTGCGAGGAGCTCGCGGTCAAAGGCGCTGTACATGGCCTCCGGGGGGCGCAGTTGGCGGCTGAAAAAGGCCAGCGGTTGCCAGGCCCCGTCGATCCACTGTTCGTACACGGTGCCGACCGCATGGTCGGAGGCGTCCATGGTGAGGGCCACCCTGGCGTTGGGCTGTGGGTGAGCGAGCATGGTGGCGTCGGCGAGCGCCTTTTTGGTCGAGTCGAAAGCGGTCAACATGTCCGCCGACCACTCAATCGCCATTCTGTCTTTCTTACCCCGGAGGGCTTCGTATAGGGGCCACATGAGGGAGGCCGCTCCGGGAATGAAGCGGTTGTAAAAGTTGATCATCCCCAAGAACTCCTGGAGGCCTTTGATGGTGGTAGGCCGGGGGAACTGCTGGACGGCTTGCACCTTGGCGGGCAGGGGAATGGCTCCGTCCTGCGTGATGTGGTGGCCGAGGAATTCGATCCTGCTGAGGCCGAATTGGCACTTGGCTGGGCTGATGATGAGCCCGTGCTCACTGACCCGCTGGAGCAGGGTGCGGAGGTGCTCGATGTGTTCCTGCTTGGAGGAACTAGCTACCAGGATGTCATCCAGGTAGACAAAGAGGAACTTCAGGTCCTGGAGGACCGAGTCCATGAGCCGCTGGGAGGCCTGGGCCGCGTTTTTGAGGCTGAAGGGCATTCGGAGGAACTCGAATAGCCCAAAAGGGGTGATTATGGCCGTCTTGGGAACGTCCATGGGGTGGACTGGCACCTGATGGTAACCGCGCACCAGGTCGACTTTGGAGAAGACTGAGCAGCCGGCCAGTCTAGCCAAGAAGTCTTGAATGTGCGGTATGGGGTACCGATCCGGCATGGTGGCGTCGTTTAGGCGCCGGTAGTCCCCGCAGGGGCGCCATCCCCCGTCGGGTTTGGTGACGATGTGGAGTGGGGAGGCCCAGGGGCTGTTGGAGCGGCGGATGATGCCGAGCTGTTCCATTGTGGCGAACTCGGCCCGCGCGATCTCCAGCTTGGCCGGGTCCAGCCTGCGGGCGTAGGCATACACCAGTGGGCCTGTGGTGGGGATGAAGTGTTCTACCCCGTGCTTAGCAACCTTCGCGGAGAAGGTCGGGTTGGTGAGGGCTGGGAACTCAGCCTGGAGTGCTGAGTAGTCGTCTGTTGAGCAGGCGCGGCACTGCCACGCCATTTCGGCGGGTTGGGGGGTGGCCATGGCACCCAGGATGTGTGACATGGTGTTCATGTCCACGAGGCGGCGCCGAGGCATGTCGACCAACAGGCCATGGGCGCACAGGAAATCTGCACCGAGGAGCGGGGAGAGCACCTTGGCGGTGATAAACTCCCAGTGGTAGCAGTGGCCTGAGAGGTCGATGGTGACGGTGCGGGTGCCATATGTCCGGATGTTGGTGCCATTGGCGGCAGCCAGCGCAGGGCTGCGGCTGCCTCGCTGGATCTCGAGGGCGGACGCGGGGATGATGCTGCGCTGCGCGCCCGTGTCGCATAGGAAACGGTGTCCGGAGGCGCTGTCTGTAACGTACAGCAGCGCGCCTGCTTGCCCCACGGCCATCGTGTAGGCCGGTGTGGGGGCGGTTGGAAACGTGCAGGGATGGCTGCAGCGGCGTGCCCGTGCGCTGAATCGGGTATGGAAGTAGCAGTAGCCCTGGGTCGGAGGGCTTGGGGGACCTGGGGGGCCTCGTGGCTGTGCTGTGTGGCTGTGCAATAGAGGGTGGAGCACGCGCCGACAATGCGGAGGCCAGGTCGGGGGTGACGGCGTGGTTGGAGCTGGCGGACAGGAACTTATCGGCTTCGTCGGCCAGGGCCTCGAGGTCCGTGAGGCTGGACGCCACGATCGCCGGGCGGATGCTGGGAGGTAGTTGGCGGATAAAGAGCGTGCAGAAGAGGGAGCCGGGCGGTTTCTCGTCGGTCAGAGCCAGCATGTGTGAGAGCAAGTCTGATGGCGTGGAGTCACCGAGGCCCGGGAGGTCGAGGAGGTGGCAGTTGCGCAAGAATTGGGAGGCTGTGAATTTTTTAATGAGCGCGGCCTTGAGATATGCGTACTTGCCTTCCTCCGGAGGGTTTTGAAGTGTTGTCCAGACTTTCGTGATTGTGGAGCTGCCCAGGGAGGTGAGGAGGTAGTCGTACATCGTTGCATCGGCGGTGATGCCGCGGAGTCGGGATTGCGATTCGGCTTGAAGGAACCAGGCGGTGGCCAGGTTCTCCCAGAACTCCGGCAGCTTCACAGAAACTGCGTTTGTGTCAGCCATGGTTACGCTTAGGAGTCGTCCTGAGCGTCGGGGTCACCAATGTAGGAGTCTACGTACTCCTAGCAAAAAATACTGAACTCGGAGAGGTTCAACAGAAAAGGTTTAATTGTTGAGGCTGCATGCTGAACACAAAACGGAGTCAGAGACTACACAAAATACGACTGCCTTTCATCAGTGCACAGCTTCGACTGCTCCTCCCCCGCTCGGGGCTTAACTATGTTGCAGATTGAGTTTCTTAAAGGTGTGATCCTTCTTAAAGGCATGACACCTGATTTATAGTCTACGGACCGGAAAGCGGATTGTGTCCGTTCTGTGATCGGTACGCCACAATCCATTATTTGTGGGATTGCTTAGCTCTGTTTATAGCATGCTGTTTCTGCTGTTTAGCATGTATGTAGTCCTGTGTTGTAGCTTTATCAGGTTGGGACTTCTTTTTTGGGTACGCCTGGTGCTGCTGGCATGCTCTTCTACACTCCTCATTGAACCAGGGTTTGTCCCCTGGCTTGATGGTAATGGTAGAGTGAGGGATATGCTGGGCCATGAGGTTACAGATTGTGGTGGAATACAATTCTGTTGCTGCTGATGGCCCACACTGCCTCATGGATGCCCAGTTTTGTCCTGCTTGCCAGAGACCTTACGCACAATGTTGAGGAGCACGGAGGAGTCCAGCTCCAACTTGTATGACATCAGTAGTAGGGAAAATGCTAGAATCTATTATTAAGGACGTGGTAACAGGGCACTTAGAAAATAATAATAGGATTGGGCAGAGTCAACACGGGTTTATGAAAGGGAAATCGTGTTTGACAAATCTGTTAGAGTTTTTGGAGGTTGTTACTAGCAGAATAGATAAGGGGATGCTTCTCCGGGAAGGCGCCGAACACCTCGAGTCTCTTCGCCAGGAGCAAGCGGAAGCCAAGCGCAAGCAGCGCACGTCAACCCAAGCACCCCACCCACCCATCCCTTCAACCACCATCTGCCCCACCTGTGACAGAGACTGTAGGTCGCGCATTGGACTAATCAGTCACCTGCAAACTCATTTTTAATGTGGAAGCAAGTCATCCTTGGTTCCGAGGGACTGCCTAAGAAGGAGATGGGGGGACCCAGTGGTTGTGGTGTATTTGGATTTTCAGAAGGCTTTCAAAAAGGTGCCACACAAGAAGTTATTGAACAAAATTGGGGCTCATGGGATTGAGGGTAATACACTAGCATGGATTGAGGATTAGTTAATGGACAGAAAACAGAGAGTATGAATAAACGGGTCATTTTTGGGTTGGCAGGCTGTAACTAGTGGGGTACCGCAAGGATCAGTGCTTGGGCCTCAGCTATTCACAATCTACATCAATAATTTGGATGAGGGGACCAAATGTAATATATCCTAGTTTGCTGATGATACAAAGCTGGGTGGGAATGTAAGTTGTGAGGAGGATGCAAGGAGGCTTCAAGGGGATATAGACTGGCTAAGTGAGTGGGCAAGCACATGGCAAGTGGAATATAATGTTGAGAAATGTGAAATCCACTTTGGTGGGAAAAATAGAAAAGCAGAGTATTTTTTAAATGGTGAGAAATTGGGAAATGTTGGTGTTCACAGGGAGCTGGGTGTCCTTGTATACGAATCACTGAAAGTTAACATGCAGGTACAGCAAGCAATTAAGAAAGCAAATGGTATGTTGGCCTTTATTACAAGAGGATTTGAGTATAAGATTAAAGACATCTTACTGCAATTATATAGGGCTTTGGTGAGACCACACCTGGAATATTGTGTACAGTTTTGTTCTTCTTACCTAAGGAAGGATATACCTGCCATGGAGGGAGTGCAACAAATGTTCACCAGACTGGTTCCTGGGATGGGGGGTTGTCCTATGAGGAGAGATTGAGTAGACTCAGCTAGAGTTTGGAAGAATGAGAGGTGATCTCATTGAAACATACAAAATTCTTACAGGGTGTTATGAATCTGATGATCCATGAAGAAAGACTCATGAAATAACACTGGACGGCCAGCTGGTGGCGCCGTCCAAGGAATATAAATACTCGGGCGTGGGCCCAGCTTGCCCAGGGACATTTTGTAAACAGGAACTAGTGAAGTACAACTAGACCTCCATGTTCTGAAACAAATTGATTAAAGCCTTGTTTTATACTCAAACCAAGTGCGTAGTGAGTTTTATTACGTCACAGAGCTTGACAGGGTAGATGCAGGGAGGATGTTTCCCCTGGTTGGGGAGTCTAGAACCAGGGTTCACACTCTTAGAATAAGGGGTCGGCCATTTAGGACTGAGATGAGGAGAAATTTCTTCACTCAGAGGGTGGTGAATCTTTGGAATTCTCTACCCCAGAGGGCTGTTGAGGCTCAGTCGTTGAGTATATTGAAGACAGAAATCGATAGATTTTTGAATATTAAGGGAATCAAGGTATATGGGGATAGTCCAGGAAAGTGGGGATGAGGTAAAAGATCAGCCATGATATTGAATGATGGAGCAGGCTCGAAGGGCCAAATGGCCTACTCCTGTTCCTATTTCTTATGTTCTTATGTATGCTGCCTTTGTGCATGACATCGAATTGGTGCAGTGAAACATGGAGCAAGTGGTCACCTCTATAAGCACTGTAGGGTGACCCACCACGACGGAGCCTGTGGTGACAGCTCTGCCTGCTTTGATGAAGCTCAGACAGCTGCTATCTTGGTTCTAGGGTCCAGCTTCTCCTCTGGCTTACAAATCCTGAAGGAGACTTGATTGGGACTTCAACAGCCTCCCAGCATGCCTGGACTATGTTCCTGTTCAGAGCAGTGGGAGTGCTGAGGCTCAGCTCCCTGAAACTGGCATTGGCTCCATGGGGATGCACCTGCTGTCCTCCCTCAGTACAACGAGATGCTTTCTCCCCCGCCAACCTCTCAACAAGTGCTCATGTTGGTGCCAGACAGCCAGTTGGGCCAGACCACCCCAGCTAAAGCCAAGTCCCAGCAGTCTGCAGTCGGGCCCTCAAGGCCCAGAGCTCCTCGTGGTTGCCCACCATGACCATCTCAAGTGCCCTCAGCGATATTCAGAAGCCTTGCACCTGCCAAGCTGTAGCGATTGGGGATCCATGTCTTAGGAGCATTGAAGAGATAAACGAGCGTACAAGACAGGCACTAAAGGTATTGTAATGAAATCTGTTTGTATTGATCCTGTATTCGTTTTGCACTCATATATATTACCCTCCCCCACTGTGTATAGTTTCACTTCCTCTTTCCCGACTAACCTGGGAGGTTCCAGGTCTTGGCTTTGGCTCTGCCCCTGACTTACATAAAGATCCCAGGATCTGTATGACTCATTCCTGTGAACCAGTCGGCGTGTAGAGTGTTAGCTCTGATCTTAGTGATTAAAAGCCAACTTGTTTAAGTCTATAACTTCTAGTTTTGTGGTTATTGAAGGCCCATTAATTTTAATCACTGAAGAATACTAGGATGGATCGACTCCTAAAACCAGAGCGTCTGGACTTGGATCCACATTCTGCTGAAGCATCAAATCAATTTGGACACTGGCTCAAATGCTTTGAACTCTTCGCGGGGGCCTCATCCGCTAGCGAGGTAGATAAACTGAGTCTACTGACTACTCGCGTAAGTCATCAGATTTATTCGTTCATCCGGGATGCCGCCTCTTACATGGAGGCCATCACTATCCTGAAGGCCCAATACCAGAGGCCGGTAAACGAAGTGTACGCCAGACATCTGCTGGCTACACGCAGGCAGCGACCAGAGGAATCAATGGACGATTTCTTACAGGGCCTAAAGGACCTGGTCCAGGACTGTAACTGCAAGGCCGTGATGGCCAACGCATACTCTGATGAATTGGTCTGCGATTCCTTCATCACGGGCCTCAAATCGAATTATATCCGGCAGAGACTGCTGGAGAAGGAGGTCCTGGACTTAAAAAAGGCAGTGGCCACTGCGCGATCGCTGGACGTGGCCCAGAAAAACTCTGACTCTTATTCTTCTGGCCATGCGGCCCTCACCGCCTCGTGCGCGCCGAGGGGGCCGCCATCTTGGAATCAGCCATCTTCCCCATCCAAGTCTCAGACCAGCTCTACGCCGCCGGAGTCCCCACACAGAAGTTCACCCAGGAGTCCTACTGCAGCGGCAATGTCTCGAGGCCCGAAATGCTACTTCTGCGGCCAGGCCAAGCACCCCAGACAACGATGCCCAGCGAAGGACGCTACATGCTTCAAATGTAAGAAAAAGGGGCATTTTAGCAAAGTCTGCAGGGGGAATCCAATTTCGAACTCTGTCACCGCCTCGTGCGGGCCGCTATCTTGGGATCTGCCATCTTTTCCCGACTCAACGGCTGCCCAGGGCCCAACAGTGGCTTTGATCATGGTGGATCAATCCAGGCCACACCCGTTGACAAAATCCATGATGGACATACAGGTAAACGGGAATTTAACGAAATGTTTAATTGACTGTGGGAGTACCGAGAGTTTTATCCACCCTAGCCTGGTACGGTGGCACTCATTAATGGTAACCCCTACACGGAGCAGAATTGCTATGGCTGCTAAGCCCCACACTTCGGACATTTTGGGCTACTGTGTGGTAACACTGACTGTAAAAGGTACGGACTACAAGGATTTTAAACTCCTCGTGATGCCAGAACTCTGTGTTAACGCAATCTTGAGCCTGGACTTCCAGTGCCACCACAAAAGTGTCACGCTAGCATATGGCGGGTCCCAGCTGCCACTCACAGTCTGTGGCCTATCAACCTTGAAAATCAGCCCGCCCTCTTTATTCGCTAATCTCGCTCTGAACTGTGGGCCCATAGTGACCAAAAGTAGACGGTACAGTCTGGAAGACAGACACTTTATCAAGGCGGAAGTGGACAGACTCCTGCGGGAAGGCATTATTGAATGCAGTACCAGCCCGTGGCGTGCCCAAGTAGTCATAGTTAAAAATAGCGAAAAGAAACGGATGGTAATTGACTACAGCCAGACTGTTAATATTTATACCCAGCTGGACGCCTACCCTTTACCCCGCATATCAGAAATGGTCAACCAGATTGCGCAATACCGAGTCTTCTCGACTATCGACCTCAAATCCGCGTATCACCAGCTCCCCATTAGAACGGAGGATCGCCCATACACCACCTTCGAGGTGAACGGGCGCCTCTACCATTTTCTCAGAGTGCCCTTCGGAGTAACAAATGGGGTCTCGGTCTTCCAATGTGAGATGGACCGCATGGTTGACGAGAATAAACTACAAGCTACCTACCCCTATCTGGACAATGTCACTATCTGCGGGCACAACCAGCAAGACCACGATCTAAATCTTGCGAGATTTTTAAAAACTGCCCTAAAGCTGAATCTAACCTACAACGAAGACAAATGTGTCTTCAACACAACCCGCCTCTGTATCCTCGGCTGTGTGGTGGAAGATGGGGTAATTGGACCAGACCCTGACCGATTACGCCCCCTAAAGGAACTGCCCCTGCCACACAATCCCAAAGCTTTAAGAAGGTGCCTGGGATTTTTTTCGTATTATGCCCAATGGGTGCCCAATTACTCTGATAAGGCCCGACCCCTCATTAAATCAACGTCCTTCCCACTATCAGCTGAAGCTCGGGAGGCTTTCACCAGTATTAAACAGGACATTGAAAGGGCTGCAGTGTGTGCAGTGGACGAATGCATTCCCTTTCAAGTTGAAAGCGATGCGTCAGACTTTGCCTTAGCTGCGACCCTCAATCAGGCTGGGAGACCTGTGGCTTTCTTCTCCCGAACCCTTCAGGGACCTGAAATCAGGCACTCTTCTGTCGAGAAGGAGGCACAGGCTATAGTGGAGGCAGTGCGGCACTGGAGACACTACCTAGCCGGCAAATGTTTCACCCTGCTCACCGACCAGCGGTCGGTGGCTTTCATGTTTAATAACAAACAAAGGGGGAAAATCAAGAATGGCAAAATACTCAGGTGGAGGATCGAACTATCCACGTTCGACCATGATATTATGTACAGGCCGGGAGCCCTTAATGAACCCCCAGACACCCTATCGTGGGGAATGTGTGCCAGCATTCATACGGACAAATTACAGGGTCTCCACAACGACCTCTGTCACCCAGGGGTCACCCGACTATACCATTTTATAAAGTCCCGCAATCTGCCCCACTCCATCGAGGAGGTCAGGGCAATGACCAGAGCCTGCCGCATCTGTGCGGAATGCAAGCCTCGTTTCTACAGGCCTGACCGTGCACACCTTATCAAAGCCACACGGCCATTCGAGCGCCTAAGTCTGGACTTCAAGGGACCCCTTCCCTCTGCCCACTGTAACGTATACTTCCTCAATATCATTGATGAATATTCCCGCTTCCCCTTCACCATTCCCTGCCCAGACATGACCAGTGCCACGGTCATCAAGTGTCTCTGTAATCTATTCTGCATGTTTGGCATGCCGAACTACATACACAGCGATAGGGGGACGTCATTCATGAGTGACGAGCTGCGCCAGTTCTTGCTCTCGAAGGGGATAGCCACTAGCAGAACCACTAGCTACAACCCCCGGGGTAATGGGCAAGTGGAAAGGGAGAATGCTACTGTTTGGAAGGCTGTCACGTTAGCCTTAAAGTCAAAAGGCCTTCCGACCTCCCGCTGGCAGGAAGTCCTCCCAGACGTGCTCCACTCCATAAGGTCTCTGTTATGTACTGCCACTAACGCTACCCCTCACGAAAAGATGTTCGTTTTCCCCCGGAAATCCACCTCGGGCATATCTCTACCCGCGTGGCTGATGTCTCCGGGGACAGTACTATTGCGGAAGCATGTGAGAGGCCATAAAACGGACCCCCTTGTGGAAAAGGTACAGCTCCTCCATGCAAACCCTCAGTATGCCTATATCGAATACACTGGCGGGCGAGAGGACACTGTTTCCATAAAAGACCTCGCTCCCTTGGGGAGCGGAGAGAACGATGGGAGACTACCCGATGAAGACCTACACTACAAAGAGACAGGATGCCCAGAGGTATCAATACCCAACGTTAACCTGGAGGACACTGCAGATAACCTGGAAGACACTGCGGACGCCCGGACTGCGGAGGAACCAGAATCCACTCCCCTAGAGGCACCCCAACCGGCTTTGTGCCGATCACTGAGAACTGCAAAACCTCCTGACAGACTCACTTATACCAACTTTTAAGAAACATCACCCCGATGGACTAAATCTATAGAAGGGGTGAATGTGATGAAATCTGTTTGTCTTGATCCTGTATTCGTTTTGCACTCATCTATATTACCCTCCCCCACTGTGTATAGTTTCACTTCCTCTTTCCCGACTAACCTGGGAGGTTCCAGGTCTTGGCTCTTGGCTCCGCCCCTGACTTCTCTTACATAAAGATCCCAGGATCTGTATGACTCATTCCTGTGAACCAGTGGGCATGTTGAGATGTTAGCTCTGATCTTAGTGATTAAAAGCCAACTTGTTTAAGTCTATAACTTCTAGTTTTGTGGTTATTGAAGGCCCATCAGGTATACACAAAGATGACTTGTAGATAGGCATCAGTTATGTAAACATTTGTCATTTGATCATGACCAGTAGATCCATCATCGCCATAGCTACCAGGTAGTAGTGATACATTTGCACTTTCCTCCAAACAGATTCGTAATTGTCTCCGTTAACTGTGGGGAAAGTGGGGGGAGAGGGGTAATTGCGGATAAGTAAACGTCAATCTGAGAGAAATAGGAGCAGTTTGACGGAGTTTTGTCTGAAATTTTGAACTCTGTTGCTTCATTCAGTGATGGAAACTAAAGATTTTATCTGTGGTTGGGAGTTGAATCAAATAGAACCTGAGAAATAATAGGTTTTTCAATAAGTAAGGAATCCGTAATGAAATGGGAGCTGCCGTTGTGGTGCAGTGGGTAGAAACAGCGATCAGTGTAAATGGAAACCAAATAGATCAGAAGGTCCTAGAATCAATTGCTAGTCTATACAGAGGATCAGTAGATGGACAATGATGGAATAGCCTGCCGACACTCACTGTTTAGCTTTCCATCACTACAATCAGGTGGGTAAAATTCAAGCAGGATCGCTGCTCATGATTAGCATCAGTCACTCCTGCTGGAAAGTGTTATATCTGTGTATCTTAATGTTGTGTCCTTCAATAATCAGACAACAGACTGCAGGGAACGATTCAACAGGTGTTTACTGAATGAGGGTTACTCTAGAACTAACTGTACAGATCACTACTCAGGGTTTATATACAGGTGTGGTCACTGCCGGTACTACAGTATACAGGAGCTGTAAAAAGTAGTTCTCTCCCTTAAGGTATATATACATTACAATTCCTCCCCTTTTAGATTAACAGTACCATAATACTCATTTAACAATTAACATTTTTAATATACCATGTTATATGAAAATAGTCCATTCATATATTCAGTCTCTGGGGAGGCTTCCTGATTCTTTCTGGATAATGCCTTTCCCGAGTGTCTCGCTCTTGGTGCAGAGGCGATTCTAGCACCCTGTCGTCAGTTGATTCATCAGCTTCCAATGCTATTGTTTCTGAGGTAGATGCGACCTGTACATCGGGTTCCTCACCAGGTACGTATGGCCGAGACATGGGGTTGACTCATTCCTGTGACTCTAGGATCTGGTCAGCATGGCATCTCACAATGTTCTCCCCAACATCCACTGTGTACATTAGTGGCCCCTGCCATGTGCATATCGTTCCTGGTTGCCATTTCTCTGTTCGGTAGTCGCGGGCCAAGACTGGTTGCCCTACATTGAAGCTCCTTGTTGGCTTCTCATTGATGTGCTGGAATTGCTTACTCTCAACATCTCATCGTACATTTGGTCTGAGCAAATCCAGACAAGATCTCAACCTTCGGTTAAAGAACATCATGGCCGGGGCCTGGTTGGTGACTGTATGTGTCGCATTTCTGTAGGCTAACAGTAAATTGTCCACCTTATGCTGCAGTGGAATGTTGTCATCGCACATGGCCCTTACTGCTTTTTTAAAGGTTTGTACGAACCTCTCAGCCAATCCATTTGTGGCTGGATGATACGGGGCGGATGTATAATGCCTTACCACATTCCTTTTCATAAATCTTCGAAACTCTTCGGACATAAACTGTGGTCTGTTATCAGAGCAAATCTGCTCTGGCAAGCCGTTCCTGGCAAAAATGGTCCGTAGGACTGCAATAGTTTTCTCCGTGGTGGTGGAGGACATTTTGATCACCTCAGGCCATTTCGAGTGTGCATCCATGGCTATTAAAAACATTGAGTCCATGAATGGACCAGCAAAATCAATATGCACCCGTTGCCATGGAGCTAAGGGCCACTCCCATGGGTGTAGAGGGGCATGTGGTGGTGCATTTTGGACCTTCTGGCATCCTGAGCAGCTCTTTGTCAGGTCCTCGATTTGCTGATCAATCCCCAGCCACCACACATAAGCCCTAGCAAGGTTTTTCATTTTCACCCCTCCCAGATGACCTTCGTGAAGCTCATTGAGCACTCTCTCCCTTAACTTGGGTGGAATTACAACTCGGGATCCACACATCACTGTCTCCTGGCATACTGACAGCTGTTCTCTTCTGGATGAGAATGCTGGCAACAGTGAGTCGCCATGTGCTGGCCATCCCTTCACCGTCAAATCATATACCCGAGACAGTGTCGGGTCATTTCGGGTCTCCTTCTCTATACCAGCGTTAGTTACTGGCAAGCATTCAATTATAGTCGAATGAAATATTTCGACAGGATCCACTGCTGGTGCTTCCTCCGCAGTAGGCAGTGGCAGGTGTGATAGCCCATCAGCATTTCCATGCTGTTTCGTGCCCTTATACTCGATTTCATATTGGTGCGCCCCTAGAAAAAGGGACCATCTTTGTAGCCATTGCGCAGTCATCACCAGAACGCCCTTCTTTGGATTAAAGATGGAGACAAGTGGTTGGTGGTCAGTCAGCAAGGTGAACTTCGGCCCGTGCAGATAGTGGTTGTACTTTTTCACTCCCCACACTAGGCTGAGGGCCTCCCTGTCAATCTGGGCGTAGTTACGCTCGGCTGAGGTTAGTGACCGAGACGCAAAGGCTACTGGCCTCTCCGAGCCATCCGGGAATTTGTGCGACAGCACCGCTCCAATGCCATAGGGTGATGCATCACACGCCAACCGAATTGGTAGTGCTGGGTTGAAATGAGCCAACCCCTCTTTTGATGTGATCAATGCTTTGCTCTTCTGGAAAGCTCGTTTACATTCCTCACTCCACTTTCATGGTACCTCCGTTTGCAGTAGGGTGTTCAGTGGGTGTAGTACGGTAGACAAATTCGGCAAGAACTTATGGTAGTAGTTCACCAGCCCGAGGAACGACCTCAGTTGTGACACATTTTCTGGTGCTGGAGCCTTGACTACTGCCTCAATCTTTTCAGGGGACTTATGTAACCCCTCTTTATCAATAACGTGGCCACAATATGAGATCTGCTTCTCGAAAAACTCGCATTTGTGGTGATTAGCTCGAAGCCCATATTCCTTCAATCTAGTGAGTACCTGCTCCAGGTTGGTGAGGTGATCACTGTCATTTTCGTCTGTGACCAGGATGTCATCCAAATAACACTGGGTCCCTGGAATCCCTTGCAGGACTTGTTCCATTGCCCTTTGCCAAATAGCCGGAGCTGATGCTACCCCGAACACCAGCCATTTGTATTGGTAGAGACCTTTATGAGTGTTGATCATGAGGTACTGTTTCAAGGCTTCTTCTACCTCCATTTGCAGGTACGTCTGGGCCAGATCAATCTTAGTGAAGCATTTCCCTCCAGATAGCGAGGCGAAAATATCTTCAATCTGCGGAAGTGGATATTGTACAGTGTGAAGGACTGGGTTCACTGGCACCTTAAAGTCCCCACAGATGCGAACCTTATTTGGTTCCCCAGGCGTATTACTCAATGACCTCTTCATTACAGGAACGATGGGTGTAGCCCACTCGCTCCAGTCCACTTTGGACAGTACTCCTGAACGTTCCAAACCTTCCAGCTCTGCTTCGACGGCTGGGCGAATCGCATGAGGTACCGGTCTGGCCTTAAAAAACTTTGGGCTTGCATTTTCCTCTATTTTGATCATCGCTGTTATGCCTTTTAGTGTTCCGAGTCCCTGCTGGAACACTTCTTGTGCATCAGTTAGCAATTTTGACAGTCGTCCAGGTGTGACGTCGTCATCCTTTTTGGCATCTACAGTCAGTGCTTGTATGGAATGCCAATCTAGCTGTATCTTCCGGATCCATTCACGTCCTAGTAGTGGTGGTCCTCCATCTGGCAATACATATAGGTCCATTTTTGGTGTTTCCTTGCCGTTATATATAACGTTCACCCTTATTTTTCCTTTGGGGTAGACTTTTTGCCCCGTGTACGTCTTCAAGACAATCTTTGTATCTCTCAAGGGTATATGTGAGAATAGCCGCTTGTAGTCCCTTCGGTTTATGACTGTTAGGGCTGATCCTGTGTCCAATTCCATTTTCACTTGGACTCCTGCTATCTTGAGCGTGACCCAGATAGTTTGGTGATCCTCCGTTTTGATCACATTATGTAGTTTCAGACAACCCAGCTCCTTGCTTTCGGAGTCTGTATCACTTCTCTGTTCGTCTGAACTACTCTCCGTCACCTTATGTACCTTCTTGTACTTCTCCTGTGGAGATTTCTTGCTGCTGGTTTTCTTTCCCGACCTGCAGACTCGTGCTATGTGTCCTACTTTTCCACACTGTCTGCACACTTTGTCCTTGAACCAGCAATCATTATGGTCGTGTGTTGTTCTGCCACAGCGATAGCACTTCACTGTTCCGTATGACATTTCATTTGTGCCATATTCTTGCGGTCTCCGTTGTATCTCTGCAGCGCCCCGTGCTGCTGCTTCATGTGATACTGCAATGCTGAAAGCCTTGTCCAGCGCAAGATCCTATTCTGATAGAAGCCGTTTCTGGGTTCCTTCACTTTGAAGCCCACACACAAACTTGTCCCTTAAAGTATCTGCTAGTCCCGTTCCAAACTGGCAGTGTTTCGATAGCTTGCACAGTTCCGTTAAATACTCAGCATTACTTTCATCTTTATGCTAGTTCCTTTTGTGAAACTTAAATCTTTCTGCTATCAGCAGCAGTGTGGGGTTTAAGTGGTCCTGTAGGATTGACACTGTTTTCAAAATCCTTTTCTACTGGCGTCTCTGGGATTACTAGGTTTCGTAGTAAGCCATACGTTTTTGCACCCATTGAATTCAACAATACCAGCGCTTTCTTGTCATCTGGCACTTCATTCTCCTTGCAGTATACTTCTATGCGTTTGATATATGTCGTCCAATCTTCGACTTCATTGTCGAACGCTGTGATACTGCCACTCTTCGGCATTTTTGGGTGTGTTTAGACTGGCTTAAAATGGCATCTCCCGCACTTTCCTTTCTTCCCCGCTGCGGCTTTAAATTGCGTCTCCCGCGCTGCTGCCAACGCCACTCTTGGCGGTCCTCATGGCAACTGGTGATGCCCTAGTTTTTGCGCGCTTCTCCTGCGCTGCTGCCAATGCTGCTCTCGGCGGTCCTCGTGGCAAATGGCGATGCCCTGTGGGTTTCATGTGCTGCTCCTGCGCTGCTGCCAACGCCGCTCTCTGCGGTCCTCATGGCAATGGCAGCGCCTCGTGTTTTCCTGCACGCCTCTCTCCCCCATTGACACTGCTCGGCCATTGAACACCGGCTGCGCTCTGCTCTCTCTCATCCCTCCCCCATTGACGCCGCTCGGTCCTGAACACCGGCTGCGCCCTATGTGCTCTGGCGTCTCTCTCTCCCCCGTCGACGCTGCTTGGCCTTTTTCTGTGCCGCTCAGTTGGGCTCTAGCCCGCCGCTGTCCGGGAAGGGTCTGCGCAGTACCTGTTGCCAGCCCGGTTCGCTGGACCACCATGACTGGAAAGCCAAGCCTGGCTCTCGATAGCATCCCCTGTGATGCTCAAATCTCCGCTGGATGACTGTGCGGTTGCCCGTGGTCGACGCCCGTGCTTCTGGACTCGACCTTCTTCCACTGTTCTCCAGGAGCGAATCCCTGGGAGGTGATGCAGAGTTGCAGGTAGGTTCAAATCTGCCTCGTCGCCAATGTTATATCCGTGTATCTTAATGTTGTGTCCTTCAATAATCAGACAACAGACTGCAGGGAACGATTCAACGGGTGTTTACTGAATGAGGGTTACTCTAGATCTAACTGTACAGATCACTACTCAGGGTTTATATACAGGTGTGGTCACTGCCGGTACTACAGTATACAGGAGCTGTAAAAAGTAGTTCTCTCCCTTAAGGTATATATACATTACATACATTACAGAAAGCACATTCGTTCGGGCATCAGGCGAGGACAGCTCATGGGAGCCATGTTATTTGTGGATATTGTCAAACATTTCAGTGCACATTTCTGACCCATCTCACAAAAGCAAAATACTGTGGATGCTGGAAATCCAAAATAAAAACAGAAAATGCTGGAAACACTCAGCATGTCAGGTAGCATCGGTGGAGAGAAAAACAGAGCTCACGTTTCAGGTCAATGACCTTTCATCAAAACTGGAAGAAGTTAGAGATTTACAGAGCCATGGAAATGGGGGAGGGGTGGTAAAAACAAAAGGGAAGGTCTGTAATCGGGTGGAGGCAGGAGTGACTTAAGTGACAAGAGATGATGGTGCAAGCCAAAAGGGGATGGTAATGGGACAAGTAAAGAAACAAAAGATGGGTCCAGAGGAGGTGTAAATGGCAACAGCAGATCCATTACTAGCACCTGCTGTCTGAGAAAATGGGAGCAGTGGTTATGATCTAAAGTTCTTCAAAACTCTAACTTCTTCCAGTTCTGGTGAAAGGTCATTGATTGGAAACGTTAACCCTGTTTCTCTCTCCACAGATGCTGCCTAACCTGCCGAGCATTTCCAGCATTTTCTGTTGTTATTTCTGATTCAACTGTCAGAAATTGGCTAAGGGATAGAAAGCAGAGTGTAATGGTGAATGGTTCTATTTCAGACCAGATGGAAATGTGCAGTGGTGTCCACCAATGGTTGGTGTTGCTCATTTTAATATACCTGGCATCATTTCAAAGTTTGCAGATCACACAAAATTCGGAAATGTCGTAAACAATGAGGAGGATAGTAACAGATTTCAGGAGGTCGTAGACATACTGGTGAAATGGGCAGATACATGGCGGATGAAATTTAACACAGAGAAGTGTGAAGTGATTCATTTTGGTAGGATGAATGAGGAGAGGCAGTATAAACTAAATGGTAGAATTTTAAAGGGGGTGCAGGAACAGAGAGACGTGGGGGTGTCTGTACACAAGACTTTGAAGATAGCAAGACAAGTTGAGAAAGCTGTTAAAAAGGCATGCGGGACCCTTGGCTTTATAAATAGAGGCATAGAGTACAAAAGCAAGGAGGTTATTCTAATCCTTTATAAATCACTGGTTAGGCCCCAGCTGGAGTATTTTGGTCAATTCTGGGCACCACAATTTAGGAAGGATGTCAAGGCCTTGGAGAGGGTGCAGAGAAGATTTACTAGAATGGCAGCAGGGATGAAAGACTTCAGTTACGTGGAGAGATGAGAGAAACTGAGATAAAAACAGAAAATGCTGGAAATACTCAGCAGGACAGGCAACATCTATGGAGAGAGAAGCAGAGTTAATGTTTCAGGTCGATGACCTTTCATCAGAACTAGAGAACCTAGGGTTGTTCTCCTTAGAGCAGAGAAGGATAAGGGGAGATTTGATAGATGTGTTCAAAATCATAAAGGGTTTTAAATAGAGTAAATAAGGAGAAACTGTTTCCAGTGGCAGTTTCCAGTTTCAGAAGGGTTGGAAACCAGAGGACACAGATTTAAGGCAATTGACAAAAGAACCAGAGGACTTGAGGGAAAAAAATTATACAACGAGTTGTTGTGATCTGGAATGCATTGCATGAAAGGGTAGTGGAAGCAGATTCAATAATAACTTTCAAAAGGAAATTCGATAAATATTTGAAAAGGAAAAATTTGCTGGGCTATGGAGAAAGAGCAGAGGAGGGGGACTAATTATATCGCTCTTTCAAAGAAGGGGCCAAATGGCCTCCTTCTGTGCTCTATCCTTCTATAATTCTATGATTTTCGGTCAGTGACTTCAAGAAAGGAACAAGTGGAGGGCAAGAGAATATTTTGCATTTCTGCTGAGATTTGATTTGTTCCCTGTATTTGATTTGTTAGTAGACATTGATGGGGGTTTCTGGTTTGTGTATTGGGCAGTATTGTGATATCCAATTTGACACCAGAGCAGCTCTACATAAACTCACTGAAATAATACGAGCCAACTGCAGTCAGACTATCAATAAAGAATTGCTCTGATCACTCTGTGTAACCACATGCAAATGTATTCACAAGGACGTCCTCCAGTCATTATTTCTTGCAAAGTGGCAAACATCTTCAAAGGGAATATGCATAGCTACCAGAGGACTCCTGCCCCTAGACTCAGAAAAAGTAGGTCTGGTTAGAATACAATTTTACTCAATTCGGGATATTAACAACTGAACAGAAGACAGTTAACTATTAATAGTTATTTTATTTCACTCCTTCTGGGCACTCAAGTACGATACATATTTTAATGTAACCATCAGAGAAAACATGAAATTTCACACCAAAAATCACAATGACATCGCATTAACTGGATTCAATATAATTTAGCCCAAACTCAGTTCAGCATTACAATGCCAAAGCAATGCTAGGAGCAACCTAGTGAAAAGGTAGTTTCAGAATCCCAGTAAAAGTAAAGAAAGACTTGCATTTATATAAGCGCCTTTCACAGTCTCAGTAATTCACACAGCACTTTACATCAATTAGGTGCTTTTGAAGTGTAGTCACTTTTGTGATGTCAAAAGCGCAGCAGCCAATTTGTGCATGGCCAGGTCCTACAAATGGCAATGAGATCATGGCCAGATAACCTGTTTTAGTGATGTTGGTTGAAGGATAAACATTGGCCAGGACACTAGGGAGAACACCCCTGCCCTTTTTGGAAATAGTGCCATGGGATCTTTCACATCCACCTGAGAGGGCAGACGGAGCCTTTGGTTAACATCTCATCCTAAAGACAGCGCCTCAGCACTGCTACCCACTGAGCCTCAGTTGGCACAGCCTTGGCTGGGTTGAAAGTAACATAGGATCACATTGAATTCAATTGACAGTATTATAATAACTATTTGGCAAAGATAGCTTTTATAATCGACAGTGCACGATCATAATCTATGCTTCACCATTAAATCTTAACCTGGCTTCTTTACACGGATGATATGGTATCGAAAGTAATTACTTGGCACACTGAATCTTCTCGCGTACATTATTGACAACAAATTGTCTATTCTCTCGTTTGTTCCTGCTTGGTTGATTGCTTACTGATTGGTTGCTTAGTGGTTCATTGGTTGCTTAGTGGTTCGTTGGTTTGTGGTTAAGTGGCTGCTTGGTTGGTGGTTGGTTGGCTGGTAGATAGAAGGTTAGTTAGCTGCTTGATTGATTGGTAGGTTCGTTAGCTGTCTTGCAGGTTGCTGGTTGGTTGATAATATTCTGCTATCGACTTTTGTGTAACATCTTGCACCTGCTCACAAGCTATTTCACTGCACAACTACTTCAATGATACGCTGGCTTCATGCAACTATTTTGTCCAGATAACAGGCTTCTGTCAGAGGGACAATATTACCCTTAATTTGCAGCTATGGTTGAGTTACTAGCTTCCGTGAGGTAAGGGAGAAATTTAAGAACGGCAAGATAAAGACAGCAGAATGGTAAATATGTTTCAAATACATTTTTAAAGGGTGGTTAACAAGGACATGCTGTCATATGAAGAAAGTCCACATTAAAAGGCCCATCTCCCTACAGAGCGGTGGAGTGGGACTAAGTGGGTAGTTTTATTTCAGAGAGCTGGAACAGACACGATGGTCCAAATGGCCTCCTCCTGTGCTGTCTGATTCTACATCAGCCGATCATCACTGGTCGTTGCACTTAGTTTGCTAATCTTGTACACATTAATATGTTTGTCCTCGACTCTGTGAACAAGTTGGCAGTTAAAATGCTTAGGTAAGAGCTCTTCGTGGAAAGTGGCGGACTGATTCCCTTGTCGTAATTTCGAAGAGAGGTAAATGATGGTTGGCTCGTTGCACAGGTGTAGCAGAGTCTTTAATAGCAAGGGGTAGGCGAGGGAGGTATACACGATATCCGAACCCAGGATGAAGTCATAGTCGGTCGGAAACTTTATGTGGTCCTTACCCCAGGAAAGGGCACAGACCTTTGAACGATGTCTAGAATCAGAGGGGATGTTGGTGGAGACATTGTGCTCTATTTGACTCAACACGTTCTCATGGTCTGTCATAGTAACATCTCCGCCTGACAAAAGGAATGAAAAAAATATTATCCATCTCCATTTATGTTACAAGTCGGTAATCAACCTGATGCTCTACCGTGGCAAAAGAGGTTAAAAAAAAGGGTATAATCTCCCACTGAAGAGGGTAGTACTGTATGTCAGTAGCAAGCAGATAGGCACACGTGGTCTGTCACACACAGGATCCTGATCCAGAGAGTCTGTGCCAGGCAG
The DNA here is from genome assembly GCF_052327205.1 of Somniosus microcephalus. Taxonomy (NCBI): domain Eukaryota; kingdom Metazoa; phylum Chordata; class Chondrichthyes; order Squaliformes; family Somniosidae; genus Somniosus; species Somniosus microcephalus. The sequence goes on from NC_140998.1 coordinate 161,109,284, forward strand.
TCACCCCGGGTTGTCCGTATGGCTCAAATGTGCTGCCATCAGCCAATCACTTCTTCGCCATGGAGGCTGGCCATACCCCAGCTTTGCAGCTGAACCAAGGGGAATATGATTTATCCAAAATAAAATCTTAGTGTGGCGGAAGTCAATCAGTCTATAATACTTAGCTGCCGATTATCTTTCTGGACAAAATTGAACAGACAGGACATTTTTGAATCATAGAAATTTACGGCACAGAAGGATGAAATTTGGCACATCGTGTCTGTGTCAGTATTTTATGATGAGACTGTACTCCACACGATATCAAATATATACTCAAAGGAAAAACATGCTGAGTTATGGGAAAGAACAGGAGAGTTGGACTGATTGGATGGCCATTGGAAGAGCCCGCACAAACACTTCTATTCTATCATTCTCGCTAGTCCAGAAAAGATTATGATCTAAGGATCAAGTCACTGCCATTGTATTGTGTCGCTGGCTTTCTGCTACCAAAGGCCTTCAAAATAAATCTTACAGAAATTATCTTCTGATGGCAACGTCCAGTTACTGCCACAATGCAGTTTGGCCTATGGATCACTGCAGTGTATATTTTTCTATAAGTGATAACGCCACAAAAGCACTTAAATGTACAGGATGTTTCAGCCTTGGCGTATCTAATTACTCGGCTCAAGAACACAAGGTCAAATGATCCAGGAAGGAATCTGTTCCTGAGCTTGTCTTTAAGGTAACCGGGTGCTCAAATGTATTCTCTAGAATTCAGCATTTTGTACCAATGTTATGCTGCAGATGGTGACAACAGGTCAAATATTCACACTATGATTAGATTTAGCAACCTGATGCCGGTCCATTGAGAATTTTGTGATCAAATTCCGTGAGCTTGGTGTTGAATTCAAAGAATATGGAAAACAATTTACTTAAGTACTGATATTCTATCCCCAGCTGTCCTTGTCATACTATTTTTTTAAAAATAGGTTGCAGTATAGCATTACTGCAGATGTTATTAATACCTACTGATAGAACATCGCCATAAAGCTGGATACAAGAAGGCTCTGAAAACACTTAAACTGCTCAAAGCTACGGGTTTCCTGTGAGAGGTCTGCTCAAAGCTGTCTTTCACAAATAACAGGAGCTTGTTTTCTCGCGCCGGCAGCGAGTGATTTACTTTAGACATAGAATCACTGTGTGTGTGTGTATATATATGTGCGTGTGTGTGTATATATGTGTGCATGTACGTGTGTGTATATGCATGTTTGTGGTAGGTGTGTATGTGTGTGTGTATATGTATGTGTGTATATGTAAGGGGGCGGGAGGGGGACTCCGCGAGGGAATCATCATCCGGGCTCTCTCGCTGGAGTAGGCCTGTTGGGTTGAATCTTTTTCTGACTGCCGATTTCCACAGATTCTTAGTTGAGATGGGATGCTAAATAATATTTCATTCCCTATGGATTTGCTGTACCCTCATGGGCTCTGATGTTACGCTGGGTGTGAAGATTCCAAAAGGTAGATCTTCACGCCGGAGTAAATTTACACTGAATTTCAAATATCTCCCCACCATGTGTGGAAATGATTTTACTTGAGTAAGGATGACCGTTCCCCTGTGGAAACACTCGCACCACACTTGCCTTCTCTTTACATAGCCAGCTAACACAGTGAATAGCACAAGTAAAGTGAAAAACTTCCAAAACATGCAAGCCTGGGGGTTTCAATCACTCTATTCATCAGTAAAGCCTATGTGTGTTATATATATATATAGATATATATCATTGCCTGTTATTTTTCACATTAACAAGTTAACTCACCCAGCAGAACAGCTAGAATCCCCACAATTCCAGTGCCAGACCCCAGTTCAATCACTTTCCTCCCAGAAAAATTGATCTTCTCCTGTTCAAAGTACTGGCAAAGAACAACAGCCTGGAAAACAGGTCAGACACTCACGTTAGAATGAATTAATTGTGAAAGGTGGTGCAAAGCATTGCAGTAACAGTTGGTGAGGCGAAGCAGGGGGTATAGACATCTCCCTGCAGGGAAGAATGGTATGTTGGCCTTTATTACAAGAGGATTTGAGTATAAGAGCAAAGACATCTTACTGCAATTGCGTAGGGTCCTGGTGTACAGTTTTGGTCTCCTTACTTAAGGAAGGGTATACTTGCCATAGAGGGAGTGCAATGAAGGTTCACCAGACTGGTTCCTGGGATGGGGAGATTGTCCTATGAGGAGAGATTGAGTAGACTAGGCCGATATTCTCTGGAGTTTAGAAGAATGAGAGATAATCTCATTGAAACATACAAAATTCTTAGAGCTTGACAGGGTAGATGCTGAGAGGATGTTTCCCCTGGCTGGTGAGTCTAGAACCAGGGGTTACAGTCTCAGAATAAGGGGTCGACCATTTAGGGCTAGATGAGAAATTTCTTCACTCAGCGGGTGGTGAATCTTTGGAATTTTCTACCCCAGAGGGCTGTGGAGGCTCAGTTGCTGAGTATATTCAAGACAGGGATCGATAGATTTTTGAATATTAAGGGAATCAAGGGATATGGGGATAGGTCAGGAAAGTGGATATGGGGATAGCGCAGGAAAGTGGAGATGAGGTATAAGATCAGCCATTATCTTATTGAATGGTGGAGCAGACTCGACGGGCAAAATGGCCTGCTCCTGCTCCTATTATGTTCTTATTAAGAAGAAGCTGTTCTTAAACTGTCAAACTCATGCATTTCCCAGTGGATTTAGAGAAACACGGGGCCAAGTCAACTGAACGCACCATTGGCAGAGGTGGAGTGAGGGGAGGGAGTGATGCACAGAAGGCCAGCTTAAGAATATCAGGGAGTTTGGTGAGGTGGTTAATAAGGCTGAAGGGGATAGGGAGGGGCGCTGTGATTATGGGATTTACACCCAAGGACCAGAAGTTTAATTGTAAGTGGTGTTTGTGGGGTTGTTGGTGGTGGTGTTGTCTGCAGCCAATGTAGATGAGTGAAGACGGGGGGGATGGACGAATAAGTTATGATATGAGCAGCAGTGTTTTAGATGAGCTGGTATTTGGGGAGGATGGGAGTCCTGCAAGGAAAGAATTGAAGCTGACGAGTATGGAGGTGGCAAAGGCATGTATGAGTGTAGGAGGGGAGACGTGTGATGTTTTTGAGGTGCAACTAAGCAGTATTTGTGATGGAGAGGATGAGGTCAGAAACTCAGTTTGGGAATGCAAGTTTGTGAACTGGCTGGTTCAGCTTGAGACAATGGCCAGGGATGGAACTGAAGTCAGCAGGGAGGGAATAGAGTTTATGGTGGACCATGATGTTAACTTTGGTCTTCCCAATGTTTAGCTAGAGCAAGCTAAGACTGGGCATCACAGAGGCATTTGACGGAGTTGGTGGAGAAATAGAGCTGGGTGTCTTCAAAGTACATGTGGAAGCTGACTTCAAAGGGGAGATTATCTTTAGTCTTTGCCCAAACACACTGGATCACTGCTGTGGAGTAAATATTGGACATTCAGGCAATTCGAAGTGCACACCTGGCAAGGAACCTACCTGATTTCCATCCATTAATTTAATTTACATGTGTGTGATCTGATCCACCCAATTCCCCAGTATGCACCCAACTGATCCAATGCCCTGGAGTAGAGCCACAAAATATTCCCTTGTGTCTGAGGATGATTTTGCCAATGGACAGCATGTAGATGAGGAAGAGGAGGTGGCAAGAATATATCTTTGGGGGACTCCAGAAGTAATGGTGTGAGGGCTGGAAGAGAAGCAATTGTTGGAAATGATCTGGCTACGATTGAACAGGTAAAAGTGGAACCAAGTGAGGGCAATCCTATAAAAGGATGATGGAGGAGATGCGTTGCTGGGGGATGGTGTAGTTGATCATGTAAATTGCTGCAGTGAGGTCTAGGAGGACAAGGAAGCATAATGCACCTTGGAGACTTTCACAGTCACAGCAAATGTGATTTCCGCCTTTGGTTAAGGCCTTTTTAGTGCTATGGGATGTATTAAACAGTTTGGAACTGGAAACTGACAACACGTTCAAAGACCTTGGAGGGGAAATCACGGTTGGATTATTGGGCAGTAGTTAGCAAGGACAGAAGGGTTGGGAGTGGGCTTTTTTTAAAGATGATGATGATTATGGTGGTTTTGATAGATAGAGAGATAATGCTTGAAGAGGAAATCCAATTACCCTGTCATGAAGGCCTTGAAGATCATAGGTTCTATTCTTGGTCTGTACCGAATTGCATTATCTCTGTAGTGTATGTACCTTTAAGAGCCCCTGTGTACTGTAATACCGGTAGTGACCACTCGGGTATATAAGCCTGTATAGCGTCTTGTATCTTTTAGTTCACCTCCAGACTTTGTTCAGTAAACACCTGTTAAACCAACTCCTGCATTCCGTGTCTCCATTAACACACGGATACAACAGTGGTGATGAATTGGAAATGGACTTACCTGCAATTCGGCAGCACCTCAAGGAGATCGATTCCTCAGACGAAGGTCGAAGAAAAAAAAAACTGTGGTTTCACCAGCTAGCCGGGCTGGTGGCAGGTACTGCACTAATCCTTCCTGGGCGGCGGGCTGGGGCTCGATCGGGTGGCTCTGGAGCAGGGCCGAGCAGCGAGTCGGAAGGCGGAGGCAAACAGAGACGGAGGGTGGAGCACTCGGGAGACGGCCGGCGCTGCAAAGCAGGTCGGCGTTCGGACCAAGCAGAGGGAGGGAAAAGTCCCAGAGAGTCCGGCGGGAACGAGTCTCCAACTATTAAAAATATCTGTGTAAATAAAAACTGCAGAGGACAGCGTTGTCAGCAGCGGCAGTGGTGGGAAAGCGCGGGAGGCGCCATTTTTTCTCAGCAGGGAAGAAAGGAAAGCGCGGGAGGCGCCATTTTTGATTTTCAGGATGCCTAAGACTGGCAATATTACTGCTTTCGATAGTGAGAAAGAGGATTGGACCACATATGTGGAAAGAGTGGAGGTATATTGCACAGCATGAAGTATAGGATGATAAAAAGGCATTGGTACTTCTAAATCTGATGGGCGCAAGGACATACGGGCTGTTACGAAACTTAATCACTCCAGCCAAACCGATGGACAAGAATTTTAAGGAGATTGTTGATACCCTACAGGAGCACTTAAACCCAACACCGCTGCTGATAGTGGAATGATTCAAATTCTTCAGGAGGAATCAGCACAAGAATTAAAATAACGCTGATTACCTCACCGAATTAAGAAAGCTGTCAAAGCACTGCCAATTCGGGGCAGGACTGGCAGATTCTCTACGAGACAAATTCGTCTGCGGTCTCCTAAGTGAAGGAACACAGAAAAGGCTACTTTCTGAGAAAGATTTGACACTGGACAAGGCTTTCAGTGTGGCTGTATCATACGAAGCAGCAGCAAGAGGAGCTGCAGAGATACAGCAAAAGCCACAGGACTTCGGCACCCATGAAATGACACGGGGTTTCGAGAGATGTTATTGCTGCGGCAGATCCACTGCTGGTTCAAGGACAAAGCATGCAGGCAATGCGGAAAGATGGGACACATTGCACGTGTATGCCGATCTGGAAACAAAAAATCCACTGACAGAAAAAAATCAATAAGGAAAAGTACAGAAAGGTACAAATTATGATGGACAGTAGCTCCGAAGACCAGAAGAGCGATAACGACTCCGGAAACAAGAGACTAAGCTGTCTCAAATTACATAATGTAATTGCCAAAGAAGATTACCAGACCATTTGGGTTACCCTCACGATAGCGGGATCCCCAGTTAAAATGGAGCTAGATACAGGATCAGCTCTGACCATCATAAGTCGACGGGATTATGAGCGGCTATTTCCGCATATACCTTTGAAAGACACATCCATTATCTTGAAGACATATACGGGGCAGAAAGTATACCCCAGAGGGAAAATAAGGGTGCCTGTGGTATACAACGGCAAGGAAATACAGAAGTTGTATTTATACGTTCTGCAAGATGGTGGTCCACCGCTGTTGGGACGTGAATGGATCAGGAAGATACGTTTAGACTGGCACTCCATTCAGGCACTGACGGTGACCAGTAAGAAAAAAAATGAGGATGACGTCATACCTGAACGATTAAAAGACATCTTGGCCAACGCCAAAGAAGTGTTTCAACAGGAACTAGGAACCTTGAAAGGCATCACCGCCTCAATAAAAGTGGAAGATGCGGCAATTCCCAAGTTTTTTAAGGCAAGGCCGGTGCCATATGCAATTCGTCCAGCAGTCGAGGCAGAGCTGGAGAATTTGGAAAAGGCAGGCGTGTTATCCAAGATAGATTGGAGCGAGTGGGCAACACCCATCGTCCCGGTCATGAAGAAAACGTTGAATAATGATAAATCTGAAGAACAGAGAAAAATTCGCATCTGTGGGGACTTCAAGGTGACTGTAAACCCAATCCTTCACACGGTACAGTATCCTCTTCCGAGGATAGAAGATATTTTCGCCTCACTATCCGGAGGGAAACGTTTCACCAAAATTTACTTGGCACAGGCATATCTACAGATGGAGGTTGAGGAGGCCTCTAAAAAGTATCTCACGATAAACACACACAAAGGCCTGTACCAGTACAATCGACTGGTTTTCGGAGTAGCATCAGCTCCAGCTATATGGCAAAGAGCTGTGGAGCAAGTCCTGCAAGGGATTCCGGGGACTCAATGCTACCTAGACGACATTCTTGTAACAGGAGAAAATGACAACGAGCACCTTGCCAATTTGGAGCAGGTGCTCACAAGGCTGAGAGAACAGGGCCTACGAGCAAATCTCCCCAAGTGTGAATTTTTCCAGAAACAAATATTACCTTGTGGCCATATAATTAATGAAGGGTTGCATAAGTCACCTGAAAAAATTGAAGTGGTCATAAAAGCCCCAGCACCTGAAAATGTCTCACAATTAAGGTCATTCCTGGGATTGATAAATTACTATCATAAATTTTTACCGAACTTCTCAACTGTTCTGCACCCTCTTAACGCACTGCTACAAACAGAAGTAATTTGGAAATGGAGCGAAGACTGCAAACATGCCTTCCATAAATGCAAAGGCTTGATCACGTCCAAGGAAGTGTTGGCTCATTACAACCCATCACTGCCAATCAGACTGACATGCGATGCATCCCCTTAGGGCTTAGGAACGGTATTATCGCATAGATTCCCTGATGGCTCAGAGCGGCCGATAGCTTTTGCGTCACGCTCATTGAACTCAGCTGAGTGTAACTATGCCCAGATCGACAGGGAAGCACTCAGCCTAGTGTGGGGAGTGAAGAAATTCAACCATTACCTACACGGACAAAAATTTACCTTGTTGACTGACCATCAATCCCTCGTCTCCATATTCAACCCTAAAAAGGGCGTTCCCATTATGACAGCGCAAAGGCTACAGAGGTGGTCCCTTTTCCTAGGGGCACACCAATATGACATAGAATACAAAGGATCAAAACAGCATGGGAATGCTGATGGTTTATCACGCCTACCGTTGCCAATGGTAGAAGAGGCACCTACAGTGGACCCAGTGGAGATGTTCCACTCAACCATAGTGGAATGTCTACCAGTAACAAATTCTACCATTGAAAAGGAAATGAGAAATGACCCGACTCTCTCACGAGTCTACGATTTAACGGTGAAGGGATGGCCAGCACATGATGAACCATTGTTGCCAGCATTCTCGCAAAGAAGAGAACAGCTGTCAGTGTGCCGAGGAACCTTGATGTGTGGATCCAGAGTGGTGATTCCACCCAAACTCCAGGATAAAGTGCTAAAGGAGCTTCACGAGGGGCATCTGGGTGGAGTGAAAATGAAGAACTTAGCTAGAGCGTTTGTGTGGTGGCCAGGTATCGATGGAGACATCGAAGAAATGACCAAGAGCTGTCTAGGATGCCAGAAGGTCCAAAGCGCCCCCCCACAAGCCCCTCTACATCCATGGGAGTGGCCCTCATCTCCATGGCAAAGGGTACATATCGACTTTGCTGGTCCATTTATGGACTCAATGTTCTTAATCGCGGTGGATGCACACTCCAAGTGGCCGGACGTAATAAAAATGTCCTCAACCACCACGGAAAAAACCATCACAGTATTAAGGACCAAATTTGCCAGGAATGGGCTGCCTGAACAGATCTGTTCTGATAATGGACCGCAATTTGTGTCCGAAGAAAGCAGGAAGTTCTTAAAAAACAATGGGGTTAAGCACTACACGTCCGCCCCATACCATCCCGCCACCAATGGATTAGCTGAAAGGTTTGTCCAGACCTTCAAGAAGGCCAAAAAGGCCATGGGTAATGAAGACATAAATCTACAACATAAGGTAGATTACTTCTTGTTTGCGTACAGGAATGCAACACATGTGGTTACAAACCAAACTCCCACCATGATGTTTTTCAATAGAAGACTAAGATGCTGGCTGGATTTGATCAAGCCAAACATCAGAAGGGACGTAGAGAACCGACAATTTCAAGGCATGAATGAAAGGCCAACTAGAACCTTCCAGATAGGTCAAGAAGTTTTGGCCCGGGACTACCGTACCGAGAAATGGCAGCCTGGAACTATTTGCACACGACTAGGACCGCTGATGTATACTGTCGACATTGGAGAAAGCATAATAAGGCGCCATGCTGACCAGATCATAGAGTCATCCGAAAAGGGACAACCTGCACCAGAACTCTATACGCCTAATGATGAAGCAGAGATACCCATAGTAGCTACCTCCGATCCGGTGATACTGGAACCAGATGAACCCGACACTGGCATTCAAGCCGAATCGACCTTGCCAAAAGAACCTACTACACCACCGAAAACTACTACACCACCGAGGCGTTATCCGGACCGAGTCAGGAAGCCTCCAGAGAGACTGACTTATAATTGATTAACTGCAGCAAATGTGTAGATTATTGTTCTTGTAAACATGTTAATTAATGAGCACTTAAAATGTTATGTACTAATTATCTAAAAGGGGAGGAATTGTAGTGTATGTACCTTTAAGAGCCCCTGTGTACTGTAATACCGGTAGTGACCACTCGGGTATATAAGCCTGTATAGCGTCTTGTATCTTTTAGTTCACCTCCAGACTTTGTTCAGTAAACACCTGTTAAACCAACTCCTGCATTCCGTGTCTCCATTAACACACGGATACAACAATCTCTGCCATGGTAGCACTAAGAATGGTATATTTCTCCTGTGCACCCCTTCGCTAATGAAAGGAAACTCATTCCGGCATCTCATTGTTAAACCAGTGACTGATACAGGAATATAAACACAGAAGTGAGCATAATCTTAAAATTAGAGTTAGGCCAATTAAGAGTGAAATCAGGAAACATTTTTTAACAGTAAGAGGAGAAATCTGAAACTTTTTCCCCTGAAAGAGTGCAGATGGTGGGACATTTGACATTTTCAAGACTGAAGTAATAGATTTTTGTTAGGTTAGGGTATCAAGGGATAGAAAACATATTAACATAGAAGATAGGAGCAGGAGTAGGCCATTCGGCCCTTTGAGCCCGCTCCGCCATTCAATGAGATCATGGCTGATCATCCAAATTCAGTACCCTGTCCCTGCCTTCTCCCCATATCCCTTGATCCCTTTAGCCTTAAGAAATATATCTAACTCTTTATTGAATATATTTAATGAACTGACCTCCACCGCCCTCTGTGGCAGAGAATTCCACAGGTTCACCACTCTCTGGGTGAAGAAATTCCTCCTCATTTCAGTCCTAAATGGCTTATCCCTTATCCTTAGACTATGACCCCTGGTTCTGGACTCCCCAGCCATCATAAACATCCTTCCTGCATCTAGTCTGTCCAGGCCTGACAGAATTTTATAGGTTTCGATGAGAACCCCTCTCGATCTTCTAAACTCCAGTGAGTATAAGCCCAATCGACACAATTTCTCCTCATATGTCCTTCCTGCCATCCCAGGTATCAGCCTGGTGAATCTTCGCTGCACTCCTTCCATGGCAAGAACGTCCTTCCTCAGGTAAGGTGACCAAAACTGCACACAATACTCAAGGTGCGGTCTCACCAAGGCCCTGTACAACTGTAGCAAGGCATCCTTGTTCCTGTACTCGAACCCTCTTGCTATGAAGGCCAACATACCATTTGCCGCCTTAACCGCCTGCTGCACCTGCATGCTTACCTTCAGCGACTGGTGCACAAGAACACCCAGGTCTCTTTGCACTTCCCCTTCTCCCAATCTATTGCCATTCAAATAATAATCTGCCTTCCTGTTTTTGCCACCAAAGTGGTTAACCTCACATTTATCCACATTATAGTGCATTTGCCATGTTTCTGCCCAATCACCAAATCTGTCCAAATCGTACTGGAGTTTCATGACATCACAGAATCACAGAAACCCCACAGTGCAGATAGAGGCCATTTCGGCCCATCGAGCCTGCACCGACACATATCCCACCCGATCACCGTAACCCCTACACCAACACATATCCCACCCTATCCCCATAACCCCACGTATTTAATCCCCCTAACACTAAGGGTCAATTTATCATAGCCAATCAACCCATCCTCCTCACAGCTTACACTCCCACCCAGCTTTGTGTCGTCTGCAAATTTGGAGATATTGCATCCAATTCCCTCGTCCAGATCATTAATATATATAGTGAACAGCTGGGGTCCTAGGACCGAACCTTGTGGTACCCCACTAGTCACTGCCTGCCACTTGGAAAACGACCCGTTTATTCCAACTCTTTGCTTTCTGTCCGCCAACCAGTTCTCTATCCAAGTCAATACCTTGCCCCCAATCCCATGTGCCTTAATTTTGCATGCTAATCTCTTATGTGGGACCTTATCGAAAGCCTTCTGAAAGTCCAAATACACCACACCCCCTGGTTCTCCCTTATCTATTTTACCAGTTACATCCTCAAAAAATTCCAGTAGATTAGTCAAGCATGATTTACCTTTTGTAAATCCATGTTGACTTTGTCCGATCCTGTCACTGCTTACCAAGTGCTCTGCTATTACATATTTTATAATAGATTCTAGCATTTTCCCCACTACCGATGTCAGGTTTACCAGTCTATAATGCCCTGCTTTTTCTCTACCAACTTTTTTGAATAGTGGGGTAACATTAGCTACCCTCCAATCCATGGGTGCTGTTCCAGAGTCTATCGAGTTCTGGAAGATGACCAGCAATGCATTTACTATTTCTAGGGCCACTTCCTTAAGTACCCTGGGATGTAGATTATCAGGCCCTGGGGATTTATCGGCCTTCAGTCCCATCAATTTTCCTAACACCATTTCCCTACAAATACTGATTTCTTTCAGTTCCACCCTTTCATCGGGCCCTATGTTCCCCGGCATCTCTGGGAGGTTATTTGTGTCCTCCTTTGTGAAGACAGAACCAAAGTATGAATTTAGTTGGCCTGCCATTTCTTTGTTTCCCATTATAAATTCCCATGATTTTGACTGCAAGGGACCTATGCTTGACTTCACCAATCTTTTTCTCTTCACATATCTATAAAAGCTTTTACAGTCAGTTTTTATGTTCCCTGATAGCTTACTCTCATATTCTATTTTCCCTTTCTTAATTTATCCCTTTGTCCTCCTTTGTTAAATCCTAAACTGCTCCCAATCCTCAGGATATAGAGAAAAGTGGGGTAAATGGAGTTAAGGTATTGATCAGCTACGATCTAGTAGAATAGCGGAAAATGCTCGAGTGGCTGAATAACCTGCTCATGTTCCTAGAAAGAGATCAGGTGAGGAAGGAAGTGACATAGCTGTAATGCATTACTGTTCAATCCCCTGCAGATATTTGAATATAACAAGGACACAAAGCAAGCTATAAGCAAAAGTTTGTCTCCCATATACATTGTCTAGATTGACCCAGGCCCCAACTCTCCACCACAATGTTACAAATCCCTTGCAATAATAGAACCCATAAACACCCAGAAAGATTGTTTTTACAACTAAAGGTTCTTATTAACATTTGAAAAACGACATAATCGCTTTTTCCTGTCCAACCACTGGGCTGGCATCGAGCCAACTGACTTACAGCTTCCCAGATAGAAGCAGCGAATCCCAAATCGCCACCGAAGTATCGAGCGATGTTTAGAAAGTGTCCACAGAATTTAAACTGCTTCTCACATATGTGAGGGTTCGGAAGTAGCCAGTCAGCCAAGGCGACAGGGTTGCCAGCATTCGCCTGCAATTGGGCTCTGCTCATCTTCTCCAATATTCCCCTGATACGGCCCTGCTTTCTGATGGTTCCTTTCTGATCACTGGGGAGATCCTCAGCAGATGCCTGATTCTGGGCTGGATTAATTGGTGTTCCACTTCTATGAGCCTGTCTGATTGAAAAAAAAAAGATTTTCAGAATTCTCGTCTAGAAAAAAAATGAATTGTTTACATACAAAATCGATGGGCAACAAGCCTGCCCCACATTCATGACGTCTGGAGCATCATGACCAAACACTTCCTACCACCCTCCCCGCCCCGCCAGCCCCAACAGTCATGTGATCTCTTGTGAGAGGCAGAAGCAGAGAAATAAACATTGACAATAACAGAAAGCTACTCTGGAAAATTCATCTCTGACCCCTCAGGCGATCAAAACCATTCCAGGAGATCACATGGACCAAGTGTTATCTACAACGACTCCTTCTAAATGATGCAATTTCTGCCCTTGTTAATAATGAGCCCAGCTCTCTCTTGACGGCATGCAGAAAGGAAGCATCCACCACGCCAGCCTGCGATGGATTCCAGAGGTTTACTGCTCTCTGGGAAAAGAAGAACCGCTTAATATCCAGTCTACTCTTATTCTTAAGTAGTTAAAACTCGTGTCCCCTGGTCCTCCCCAATCTATTAAACTGGAATAATCTCTCAAGAAGCATACTCCCCAGCCCGTTAACTATTTTATAGATCCCTACCAGTACACGCTGCTCTAAAGTAAATAGATCAATGGCCTTGAGCCTATTTGATTAGCTAAGGTTCTTTAAGGTATGAATCATTCTTGTAGCTCTCCTCTGGACCTTCTCCAAGGCCACCATATCACCAAAACTGACCAGAGTAATGACAACATTGCATTGTTTGATTTATACTGAATGGTTCTATTAATTCAACCCACTACCTTGTTAGTTTTAGCTACTGTTTCTCTACATTGTGCACAGTTCACTGAAGGTTCATGACCAATGACACCAATATCTTTTTCTCTCTCAACCTCTTTCAGTATTGTTCCCTGCAAGTGATATGTGTATTCTGTGTTGCCCTACCAAAATGCATGACACGACATTTAACTAAATTAAACGCAATTTGCCATTATGTAGCCAACTCACCCAACATATCTAAATCTTTTTGCATTTGAGTGCACTCCTCTACTATCTTAACCCGTGCACAGATTTTGGTTTATGTATTGTCTTTTTGAGAAAGCCTCGATGAAGACTCGTAACACAATGCACATAACGTTTAATTAACGTGATTATAAACACAATTATGGTAAAAGATCCTCGGAATTTGCCGACGGCCCTTCAACTTAATAGAGATAAGCGATATTTAAGTTTACAGTATTCACAATTTTCCCAATAAAAACTTCAACATTTTGCTGGAAATTATACATTTTTGTTTCAAGAACAAATAGATCTTCAAAATTGAAGTTAGTTTATTTATGAATAAATATGATAACTTGCATTTTGCAATACGCAGCTAAATATACTTTTTTTTGCAGTGCTGGCTTTATGTCATATTATGTGGAAAAAAACTTAATCACGTTTACAATCGGGGCAATGGTAGCGAACCGAGCTAAAGCTGCTGGTTGGGTAATGAAAATCTCTTTCTAAGCAATCTTGGTCTGTATTCGTGCAGCAAAGACCATAAGAAATTATGAGACTTCTCGGTTGCTCAGATTCGGCAAAGGAAGAAGTATCACTTCAAAGTGAAAGAGAGATAAGCGAGGAGCCAATTGAGGCAGCAAAAGGACAACCGGCAGCTGCAAGAGGAGAATCAGAGGCTCCAAAATGTGAATCAAAAGAGGAATGAAAGGTTCCAAACTGAGAATCAGCGGGTCCAAAAGGCGAATCAGAGGCTCCAAAACGAGAATACAAGGCATCAAAAGAGAATCAGTGGGTCCAAAAGGAGAATCAGAGGGTCCAAAACGAGAATACAAGGCATCAAAAGAGAATCAGTGGGTCCAAAAGGAGAATCAGAGAGTCTAAAGGAGAATCAGAGGCTGTAAAACGAGAAACGGATGGTCAAAAAGGAGAATCGGAGACAGCAAAAGGAGAAACAGAGAGTTCAAAAGAAAGATCAGAAGCAGCAAAAGGAAAATCAGAGGCAGAAAATAGAGAATTAGGGGCAGAAAATGGAGAATCAGAGGGTCTAAAAGACGTACGGGTAGAACTGCTAAAAATGTCCGAGAGGAAGAATAAATATGTTGAAGGACCACAATGTTAAATAACCGAACTCTAGAATAAAGGGAGACCGTAAAGGAGTGAGCTAGAGGGAGAGGACTAGTGATTCTCTGTTATCAGAAAGGTGCAGATTTTGTTTAAAAAACTTCAGTGGAAGAGGTAGCCAATCGGCCGGCTGGCCTTGCATCTGCTCTAAAGTAACTGTTAAAATTACAATTGTCCACCGTGCCTCATTGCATTTCATTTGTGTTTGTTTTAAAGAAATCCGTAGTAATAGCGTGATTATTGGAATACTGCTGGGGTACACAGATCGTTTCAGACAGTTATTTCGAAGGACCCTGCTGAACCTTCCTCTCAGAGTTGAACTTCCAGTTGTCCGTTGGCCTTTTCTTATCATCGCCTTTTCTTATGCTGTGTGCACCTTTAACCTGTCTGGAGGTTTAAAATATAGATTCAGCCTCGGGGAAAAACACAAGTGGGGAAGGCGATGATCCAGAAAAATGAAGGATACTTGTCCATTTGTCTACAACAGTGATATAAAGAAAGGACCTGCCTGAATAGTGCACAAGCGACTACGAAGGAACATTTCGCATGGCAGAATATATTCTAACAGCGGAATTGCACCCAGAAACTGCCATGGCCCAACTTGTTCGTGCATTGGAAATGACGGTCATAAGCTTTCGTTGCCTGTTTGTGATGTCGGAACTCGATTTTTGAAGTTCATAAAAAGCATCAATCATCTCATTAACCGGAGAAAATGCACTTGCGGCGATCGAATTGCGTTTTCCGTGCAATCAAGCAGCTTGTCGACCTGTTGCTTTGAAGTCCTGCTCCGAATGACACAAAGGGAGCGAAGTTATCACCAGGCTCAGCAGCAGCAGCAGCAGCAAAGAAACACTCAAGTTTTTCCTCTGGAAGCTGCCGACGCCCTTTCCGTTGAGGACTGGGGGCAATGGAAGACTGATCACCACCCATTCCAATTTAGAAAATCTAAATTCAACTAATTTCAAGTCACATTATTCACCCATTAAAGTACCCGAGCACCCACAGGAAACATTACAGACTTCTAAATGGGATATTACATTGTTTGGAACGTTATAATTTATATTGCGTTCTAACTGATATCATATAATTACAGATCATAATCAGCAGTAATAATTAAATATGCCTTCATTTGCACACCAGCCACTTATGATATAAACTTGTTGGTACCCCATGCCTAAGAATACTTACAATATAGGGGGCGAATGTAAAGATGGTAATAGTAGAGTGGCATCCATGTCTCTTGTCTATATTTCATGGTCTCCTACATGTGCCCGTGTCATGATGGCGTCCATTGGTAGACATCTCACCATGTGAATCTGTTTACGTGGCGATGCTCTCTGTATTGCCCTTCTGACAGCATTAACACTGGTGGAAAGTGATTTGTCCAATTGAGGACCGCCAGATTATTCCGAGAGAAAGAGGGAGGGGTGAATGGCACTGACTAATGGCGGGGTAACAGGCCTTGAACAATCTGCTGCTCAGTAAGGCACAAGACGGACTGTGGATAGAGCGGCATGGCATCACGGATGGACTGTTGAATTGCAGCATCCTTTCTTGACTGCGCTAACGAATACACAACTGTTGCACATCTAGTGGCCGACAATTATCGGTATGAAAATGCACTCTTTATGCACATTATGCACTCTTCACCGTATTTCTTTATTTTATGCTTATCGAAAGAGACAATTTTGTCCACCGAATGACAAAGACAAGCGCTCTTCAGTGCCTGATTAAATTATTGAAGGATTAGATCCAGAACAAAGCTCCTTCTACTCTGCTCCACAATGTGCCTCAACCTTGGAAGAATACACTAGACTCAACCACTGTGACATTTTTCCATTTCACACACCAGTGCTCTGGCTAAGTGAGGCTGTTAATTCCTGTCACGTTAAGAGGTGCTTTAAGCTGCTCCACAACCAACTGGATTCAGACGCCCTAACTACATTCCTGACATCCATCAAACATTACTTTTTTATGTTCTCACTCTGCGCTAAGTTTGGATCTAGTTCCCAGAGGTGAAAGACCAGCGTTCAATCGGGTAATCCCAATTACCAATGCACATCTACAATATAACAATAACTCTTCATTATGTTTCATTTGTTGTCTTTCAAGACCATCCATCGTAATGAAGGGCTTATTTGGATAGTAGACCCCATTTAAGACATAGCAACACTAAGAGAATTGTGGAGCAATGCACCCGTGGTATTTGCTCCTGTGTCAACGAAGATTCCACTTCAGCCAGCCAGTGATTTTCGGGACATGCAAGTCCTGAACTCTGAGATTCGGGTACTCAGCTTAAACACGGTGGGCTCGGAGATGGATTTCTCCATTTTTGAGCGAACCCATGGCTCCCATTGTTCTCCAAATCGTCATTCTATCCTGGGTTCACTGAAATATATACTCATTTAGACTTGATTCACCACTCCAGAATTTTCACAACGAAGACTTATAGGACAGGCGCTTTGGTCAGTGTCACACTTTGATCCCCTGTGCCCCGCCATTCGGGGCCCTGTGCAACTGTTAATCAAAAAGTAGATTCGGCTTGGCTTTCTTCTTAATGTCCTGGAATGTGTTGCAGACCTCTTGCCACCTTCTGCGGGCGGAGGACCCTGACTGATGATCTCCGTCCAGACTTTTCATTTATGTATATTATCAGGAATGTGCCGAATATTTGTATCTTCGTAACCAGTAGGTTACTTTTTCACAATCAAAGTAACCACTGCATGGTGAAACTCGCCTGTCCGGTTAATCCTGTTGAGATCGCTTCCTCTACATTGGCGAAAGGGTCTCCTCTGATAATACTTACACTGAAATAATAAACAAGTTCAGAAAGGCGGCCATGATGCTTTGGCTGGGTTTAATAACCCGATGAATTCTCTGCCCATTTGTCAACCTTCTTGACACACATTGAGGTCCAGTGGTTCTAAAGGTCCAATCTTGTTTATCGCTTTTTTGGTGTCAGGAGACTAAATTCCTGTTTGTTCGGGGCTGTGATAATTTCCTCCGTTATGTGATTGTTTGAAAATGTTCCCCAAACTTGACTAATAGCCGAGGCCCTCAACATTCCTACCTCTTCCTAAATTCTTGACGTTGGTAACTGGAATTTCGCCCGCAGAATCACTGTTGGCTGTCGTGCCCACAGGCTGGATTAATACAACACATGGGGGGTTCAATGGAATGAGATTCGGCCGGGTTATACAACGGGCAGAGAAGTTGAAAATGATCCCCCATGGTATCCGTTATATGTTCTTGGACTCTGGTCAGAGTTTGGGTCCTGCGTCAATAACAGGCAAAGGTCAAGAAAGGAGGAGACCTCAATGCATACCTCGCTTCTCGCATCCAAAACAATCATGGAGGATACCCGGTCATTCTTCATATTTGCAAATACCCTGCCGTTCATCAGGCCCAAAAGACAGAGCTAGGTATCTCTGTCCAAGGGAAGTTGGCTGCTTGTTATTTTTCTTTCCAACGTAAAAAGTAATATCCTCTTTCGGTCTCTACTTCTCCTGCCGCAGGCAACAACAACAACTTGCATTGCCTTTGGTAGAACACGTTCCAAGGCCTTTCACAGAAGCGTAATAAAAAAGTGGAAGCTGAACTAAAGAAGGAAGTATTAGGAAGCGTGACGACCAGTGTGGTCAAAGTGGTGTGTTTTACAAATGGTCTTATAACAGGAGAGGAGGTGGAGAGAAGGAACTGTTTGGAGAAATCAGTAAATAACTTGCCTTTAGCGCCTTTCACGACCTCAAGACGTCCCAAAGCGCTTTACAGCAAATGCAGTGCTTTTGAAGTGTAGCCACTGTTGTAATGTAGGAAACGCGGCAGCCAATTTGCGCACAGCATGCTCCCACAAACAGCAATGTGTTAATCAGGTTGACTGCTGGTTAAAAGTCTCATCCGAAACCTCGGAGAGTGCAGAACTCCTTTAGCACTGCATTTTTCAGGCTAGGTTTTGTGCTCAAGTCTCTGGAGTGGGGCTTGAACCTTTTGTCCCATAGGTGAGAGTGTTACCCTCAGAGCCATGGATCACTGCAAGGGAATCCAGAGAAGGCTTAGTTGGCTGAAGGTGCGTCCGCCAAATGTGGCGCAAAGGGAAGGGGGCATAGAGTTGGAGGAACAGAGAGTTAGGGTTAGGGAGAGTGGGTTGTAGGGCTGCAGCTGGTTGGTGTGCTAGTGTGTTTTTGGCCTGTTTAAGATATATCCCCGGTTACATTGGACAACAGTTTCATCCGGCGAGAATGTTATATGCCATTGTGGTGATAGCCGATGTGTTTCATGGGCTGTCTTTTAGTTGCACCGAATATACTAACATTTATGAAAGGGTATAGGGCCGGTGAGCAAAAATGTGATTCTGTCAAGGATGCCGTCAAGGATGCCCACAAGGAATAGTGTCCTAAATAACGAGCTAAAGATAACTGACCAAAAAACCGTTATGTTCATACGGAGCAGGTGCTAGGTGTATTCATAGACACATGGTTTCCATTTCTGCCCAGTGTTTTGATGACCGATAACACTGTGGAACTACGTCAGTTTATTTAACTGACACTGCATTTATATTTCAAACATATGAACAAGGTTTCATGGGCTGTTCTGCTTCCGTGACTAACGCCAAAGCAAGAGTTGGTTGACACAGTATTACAAGTTAAAATGACCAAATAATACGGTTAGAACTGATGTGCATACAGCACTTCGTGTTCCAGCGATTTGTTAAGAATTTCCGGAGCTGGTGTTCTCTGCCTTATCAATAGTTGACATTAATTCCATTATTTAGAATTAAAAGGCACCCGTGAGAAATTGTCAATTGTAGTTGCTTTGCCCAATCATTTGAAAATGAATGTTTGCTCTTTTTCCCCCCTGGAAATATTCTCAAACCCCGTGAACCCAATATAACAGATTCCCCCATGCATTTGTGTGGTTTTACCATTAACACTGAATAAGAATTAGGTAATTGCAGACACAGCGTTAACCTACATTGTAATACCCTGAATCAGAGAGAGAGTGAGAGAGAGAGAGAGAGAGATAAATGGAAATAGCGACGGTGAGACCTTGTACAGATCCGTGGGATATAATAGATAATCTTTCAAGTAGTGATTCACTTTTATGTTATCACTGGGCCTGCCAAATAGGAAAGAATAACACTCAGCAGGACCTCAACAAGTTTTCTATTTATACAGTTGTTGCAAAGCGAGAATAAATAGAAGTGTCAGCAAAGGTGAAAATTGGTCCACAAACGAGTTGTACTGGTTGACTCAGTTGGTTAGAACGCGGTGCTAAGAATACTAAGGTTACGGGTTCGATCCTAGTCAAGGCCACCGAGGTACAGTTACAAAAATGGAACAGTTTCCACAGTGTGTGTATTCCAAACATCATAGACCACAACCCCCCCCTCAAACATACCAGTGGGCATCTGCTTGTACTCGCTGCTGCGACCCATGGACTGCTTGATTGCTTAGTTCTGGATCTCCTCGTGGTGTAGTTGCTACTGTCCAAGGACATGCTTTAGTGCCAGGCTGTTTTTCTAGCACGTACGCAAATGAAAAACAGCTATTGGGGGCCTGGACACTATGCCTACACATATTTCACTTCTTGGGTGCTCTGTAATAGCCCACAATTCAAACCACGTTCTGCGCGAAACCATTTAATAGTTACCTCTCATTAATAGAGACACACATAAAACATTCTCTAAATATGTTCTTACCCCTGCCCCATGGCCTACCACAAGAATATGTTTACGACACCTTACTAATGAATCCATATATGACCCCTCTCTGGCGTTTGTTTTTGCTGGGTTGCCTGGGATGGCAGCAAGGAGCTTTCATTCTTTGGGCTTGGGAAAAAATAACCAGGTTAGGCTTCCAACTATTGGTCGATAGCTAAACTCCCTTTGGTCGATTTGCGCTCACTGTGTAGAATTACTAAAGTGGATCGACCACGTGGGAAGGGGGAATTATCACAGAATCCTTGTTCACCATAGAACTGATTCCCCGTATGTGTCGCTGCTTCAGGAGTGGTGAGGAAACACAATCAGACGCCATACACATGTACAAAAAACATCTACTGTTTGTCAAGCCCTTACCTGTAAAACTGTCCGTTATAACATGCCTGTTTTGATAATACATATGGACTAGCTCCAGTGGGGAAACCATATAAAATATTTTATACAGCATGCCTACTAAAAAAAAATTCTGAATGACTTCCAAAGATATTTTTAAATCTATATTTTGCTTGCATTGCCCCTACTTGTAGATCTGTCTATGGCGTGCTTTATTATATGGCCACTATTGCCGAAAGATAATCAACTCGCCTCCCTTTTCTGGTCAGCTTGGTGCGTGGTTTTCTAAGACACCATATTTAACACCCGCTATCACGCGAAGCAGCTTCCAAAGCAAGTTAATGAGAAATCCGCACAAATAGAGTTTCGGTTTGCTCAATATGGGGTACACACTTTACACCCACGGACAAACACGTGACTTAAATAAGTCCAAGAGTTTAGACTCATTCTGTTATCCGCCAAGGCGCAGGGACCCCACTGTGGGCAGGGTCAGCAGTTTAGCGGTACCGAACACTGGGAAACTTCACGCTGTTTTTTTTCTCCAGCCAGATTCATCTTGTCTCTTGCGGGGTTATCTGGAGCCGACTGGAAAGAATCCCAACCCTCGGTGCTAGATTTACCACTCCAGATTGTGCTAAAGAAGTAGACTTTCTGGTCAGTTATCAACAGTGCCTTGGAGTACTAGGCCCGGCCTTGCTCAGGTATTGGAGTAGAGCCCGCTGCACAGGGTTGACTCGGTTCTCGGCTTCTATCGGCAGACTGCGAGCTATCTCGACCTCGAAGAAACCTCTCTTAGTTTTCCCCTTCATTTATTTTAAGTGAATTTAAGCCTTCCGAACAATAGCCCATAAAGGAATGTCATACATGCTACACGTTCAGTCGCTAAAGTTAACACAGCCTAATTTCAAGCCTGCTGCAGCTGTCAATGAAACCGCATCCCTTCTCAATGTTGAATAGGAGGGAGAGTGCTGTGCAGTTCTCTCGTTTACCTCATCCTGCTACAGGCGAATTTAAATCAGCTGAAATAAATTAAAATTATCCAGAATCACAATGATGCTGACTTTTGTTAATTCAGAAATTCGCGTTTCTAAATATTTCAAAGATAAATGATACAATACTGCGTCGGCACGGTGTCCTGCCACTCGCCTGCTGGACACAGCTTCTTGCAACATGCTGTCAGTAATGGAGCTTAAATCCCTCTCTGCTATTTTTAGTGCACTGGTGACTGCGTTCGAGCTAAATTCCAGCCTGCTCTATTTTAATTCAGTCATTAATCTGTTTATTTCAAATGGGTTAATGATCGCATTCAAACGGGGCTGGCAGCAAGTTAACGCCAATACTTTGGTCAGCTGCACCATAAATAGCACAGAGTGAATCGACTAGAGTTAAATTTCGTTAAGTGGCACAGTCAGCTCCTGAGTTACTTCTGATAATCTAAGAACAATTAATTAGCGCGTGCTACGCTTTAATGAGCCGCCCTGAACGGTACTGAAACTGCCCTCCATTTACAAAGCACCAACACATTGTATCATAGTACTGGTGCTGGTCCCGGGGTGTGGGCAGGGGTCCATGCAGAGTTCATCTGGGGATGGGGAGGCGAGAACGAGATACTTCCCCGCACAAGAGGTGAAAAGCCAGAGAGCGGAAGCTTCCGGTTTGCTGTCACACATATTCATTTCTATTGGCTGCCTCAGTGCCTTTCTTGCCGATCTTTTGGTCAGACATTCGGACCTGTTCCTATTATCTTATACTGTTCTGACACAGGGGCCTAGAAATTGTTTCATTATTAAGGCCTTTCAGCCAAATACATCGAGCATATTTTTATAGTTTCACCCTAACCAGTCATAAATAACATCTGAACTCCATCTTTTGTGTGGGCTGCTGTTACGAATCGCGTTGACGGTTGCCAGTGTAAATCTTGTTTAGGTTGCTAGAGGGGAAGCTAAAAAAGTGTTCCTCACGGCAAATTTTACATTTTTTCCTAAATTTCCCCAGTTTTGCAACTTCTTGTACCTTATGTAACTTACCCCACGTTGTCACTTTGGGGGCGGGGTGTCGGCAGGTTAGGGCGGGTTATATACAGGGCCTTGGTGAGACCACACCTGGAGTACTGTGTGCAGTTTTGGTCTCCTTACCTAAGAAAGGATATACTTGCCACAGAGGGAGTGCAGCGAAGGTTCACCAGACTGATTCCTGGGATGGCAGGACTGTCGTATGGGGAGAGATTGGGTCGACTAGGTCTGAGTTCACTAGAGTTTAGAAGAATGAGAGGGGATCGCATTGAAACGTATAAAATTCTGACAGGGCTAGACTGACTGGATGCAGGGAGGATGTTTTCCCTGGCTGGGGGGTCTAGAACGAGGGATCACAGTCTCAGGATACGGGGTAGGCCATTTAAGAAGGAGATGAGGAGAAATCTCTTCACTCAGAGGGTGGTGAACCTGTGGAATTCTCTATCCCAGAGTGCAGTGGAGATAGATAGATTTCTAGACACAAACGGCATCAAGGGGTATGGGGAGAGAGCGGGAATATGGTATTGAGATAGAGGATCAGCCATGATCGTGTTGAATGGCCGGATGGTTTACTCCTGCTCCTATTTTTCTGTTTCTATGTTTCTATATACAACAGGCAACGACGTTGAAAATGACCCACCATGGCATCCCAGTGTCTTTTCTTGGATTCCGGCTAACTATCCCATGCCAACTGAGTGTGCGATTTACCGTGCTTTTTGACACCACTGAGGTCTTGCCTGCAGTTCCCGGTTGGTTAGTAGTAGAGCGCTTTGCTGAGAACCGTTCCATAACAGCACCACTCATTGGGGTTGACGGAAATATGAGCAGCAGGCTCTCCACTGCAGCCGTACAACCTTGCAGCATTTTAAGAAAATGGATTCGAGTGATTGCTGTACAAATTCCTGATCATACATCCATCCCCTGTTTGAACGCTGATTCCATGAGGCATATAACTCGTAGTGATGTGGACAGGCCAGAAAAGCTAGGAATGATAGTGGAGCAGAGAGATTTAAGGTCCATGTCCAAAAGTCACTTAAAATTAGTGGACAGGTAAAAATTTTTTATTTTAAAGGGCTAATGGAACGTCAGCCTTCATCTCAAGGGGTTTGGACTACAAAGTGGTGGAAGTTGTGCTACAGTTGTATAAACCGCATATGTTAGACCGCATCTGGAGTACTACGTTCAGTTCTGGACACTGCACCTTAGGAGGGATATGTTGGCCTTGGAGGCGATGCAGGTGAATGCATAGGTAAGATGACTTAATTAGGCAGAGGGTGCCAACCCTGGGGCCAATGCCAATGTGTTCGATATTTCATGTCAATGGTTCCTAAAGTCAGCGATGCTTCCTCTGCCAGTGTATCCATCACAACATTAATGAAGGTGTGGGTGAAAGGAACAATAATTTCGAGCAATCCTGGAATGGGTGGATAATTTGTTAATACTTTTTCGGGAATCGTCATTAACATGTGGGCACAGTCGCCAAGTTCTGAAATTGAATACACTTGGTCATTTGTGAGATTGCACCAGAAAAGAAGATTACCATAACCATCGTAACAATCCAACTGGTTCATTAATATCCTTCTGGGAAATAATCTGCTACCCCTAGCCCATCTCGCCTATAGTCCCACATTATGTGGTTGACTCTTACTGCCCTACAAACCTCCAAGATCTCTGCACCCCTTCAATTCTGACCAGTTGCACATACCTCATTTTCATCGCTTTACCATAGGCAACAGTGCCTTCAGCTGCCTGGGCCCTAAGCTCTGGAATTCCCTCCCTAAACCTTTGCATTTGCCTCCTGAATGCCCACTCACTTGTGAAAAAGGCCCTGGTCATCCACAACGTCATCATGCATGATTTTATTGACATCCTGGGTTTGACTGATACATGGCTCATGGGTGGTGACGCCTTGCCCATTCCCAAAGCCTCCCACCGGGCTATGCTTTTCACCACCTTCCTTACCCAAACCAACATAATAGTGGCATAGCGCTTATCAGAAAGTCACATCTTAGTCTCTGCCCCATCTCCTCTGATACATTCTTCTACGTCGAGCACTTCAATTAGTTCCACCTCTCTCACCTCTCCTTTGAAGTCCCCATTGTTTACCGCCCCAAGCTTCATGCTAACTTCCTTCTCGAGCTATCCTCTCTCCTTTCCACCCTCAGCCTCTATAATTAGTGACTCCTGATCCTCTGGGATTTGTGTCCATCTTAGCTTTCCTTGCTTTTACCCCACCAAATTCACTGCCTTCATACCCCATCTTCCAGGAGCTCCCCACCATCGTCCCAGCCTCTGGCACGGTATTCAACAAAATACCTTTCCACCATTGATTTCCTTATCACGAGCAAAATTTTCACCATCTCCCATTCCAGTTCTTCCCCAGTATGGCTTCTATTTTCACTCCCCCAAGACCAGTGAGTGAAAGCTTGAGTATACATAGCGCAACTGTTTTAGCTATCCATTGCCTGATCTGGCTTAACTGCATCAAGCTCTACCAGGCCAAACCGTCCACTGCTTTAGGATCATCCGGGAGATCAAAACTAATCCCGTACAAAATGTCTTCTTGTACATCTCTCCCTCCTCCTACAGCTCTAACAACGTGCAGGGAGCTCGTGGATTTGTTCGTCTCCAAGGTAGGGACCATCTGTTCAGCTGCCTCTGCTGTTTTCATCCTTCCCCTACTCCACTAAGCCAAACTTCTCCTAAGTCCATTACCGATCTCCGAACCTTCATCTCCCTCATTTTTCTTCAATTTCCCCCCACCCCGCTCTTTCTAGCTCATCTCCTCATTGAGACCTACCTCCTGCTCCATCGATCCAATTACAATTATATAGCAAAGTCCTGATCACCCAACTTCCCTTTCTGGCCTCTATTGTAGCCAATATTGTAAATTGCTCGCACTCCTCCAGCACTACCCCGCTACTTTCAAAGCACCATCATCAGACCCGCCACAATAAAATCCTTGACCCCTATATCATAACTATTTTACCAAAGCCAGCCTTACTTTCCTATCCAATGTCATTGCACGCATTGTTGTCTCCCAGATCTGAACTCACCTTTCCCACACCTCCTTGTTTCAATCCCACCAATCAGGTTTCCACTCCTCTCACATCATCAAAACCACCTTAAGCAAAGTCATGTTAGATTCTCTGTCACTGAGCCCATTGTGTATTATTGCTCTTCATCCTTACTGACGCATTTGCGCTCTTTGATATGCTCGATCACATGTTCCTACTCCAAACCCTCTCCTCCATTATCCACCGCCGTGAAACTGAACATTTTTGGTTCCACTCTTACCTATTGCGTCATAGCCAGAGCATCTCCAGCGACAGCTCCTCCTCTCACCGAGACACCATCATTTGGGGAGTTCTTCAAACATCTATCCTTGGTCCAGTCTTGTTTGTCATGTACCTGCTCCCCCTTGGCAGCATTATTCAGACATGGAGTCACTTTGCACATGTAAGTTGATTACTCCCAGCTTTACATCTTTATCACGTTACATGGCCCCATCACTGCTTTTGTGCGGTCTGGGCTTCTCTGGGACATAGCTTTCACCAGCTAAACATTGGGAAGGTTAAATACATCACCATCCCCCCGTCCCGCACCACAAGCTCTATCTCCTTGCCACTGATTCCATCCTCTTGCCAACCGCTGTCTCGGGTTCAACCAGACTTTCACGATGTGACCCTGAGTTGAGCTTCCTACCACATACCATATCCACCTGTAACATCACCCGCCTCTACCCCCGCATCAATCCATCAGCTGCTGTAAACCTCATTCACACTTTCGTCACCTCCAGACGCCAATGCTCCCCTGGTCAGCCACACCAGCCCCCAGTCCTCCACCATTCATAAATTTCAGCTCATCCAGAATTCTACTGCCGGTATTCTATCTCACACCAAGTCAAGTTCGTCCAGCACATCCATCCTCACTAACCGACACTGGCTCACAGCCTTCAAGCCACTCAAATTTAAAATTCTCATTCTTCTGTTTAATTCCTTTAACAGGCCTCTCCATTTCCTATCTTGGTAACCTCTTCCAGTGCTACAATCACCCATGAACTTTCCTTCCCTCTGACTCTGGCTTCTTAAACATTCCCCCCTTTTCATTGCCCCACCAATGGCGGCCTAGGTCCCGCTCTTTTGAACCCATTCCCTAAACTCCTCCACATTCGACTTCCCCTTTAAAACCGCCCTGAAAAGCCATCTCTTTGACCATGTTTTTTTTAATTTGTATTTGCCTTCCGCCTCTGTGAAACGCGATAAAGGCACTACATATATGAAAGTTATTGTTATTTTGGTATCACCTACAAATTTTACATTTGCATTGAGATCCTACGCGCCAAAAATTGTACATAGAAGTAAGCAGAATTTTCCACTTTTATGCCTTGGTCCTATGATCACTGTTTGTTGCCTTGTTAAGCGCTTCGACAGCGAAAATTAACTGCGGCACATATACGTTCTCTCGGGATTTGATCAGTTCTACCATAACGTTCATTCTCAACAATTCAAGATGTTGTCAAAGTACCCGACGGAGCAAGCAGTGTTCCGGTGATGAGTGCAGCAAGAGATAACCTGTGGAAATCCTGAAAAACAATCTTTTGTTGAACACACCACCATGTGCATAGTATCAGACACAGCATTCCCTGAGGTGTTGCAAGAGCAGCAACAGTAAGGGTATGTCATGTCAGGACACACTCTGGAACGTGAGTCCCACGAATGGACAGGTACCTGAAACTCAGAGAAGTGAGCAAGGAGTCTACACTTCAAAAGTGAAGCGATGCCTGACTTGGAATCAGAAGAAACATCGAGAGCGCACGTTCAGTGGAAATGAAAGTCAGCATTCCACTTTCATTTCAAAGTTACACCCCATTGCTTCCTTCCAGGAACCAGCAAGATAAATCAATCGGTCCAACCTCCGTAAATTTCAGCAATGCATCTCAGAGTCTTTTCCTATAGGACTATTATCCAGTGACTGCTGGAGGGCTAGGCCCAATTTATTCAGTTGCGTAGCATTGTTGCATTGCAAGGCGAACCTGATCACACCTGTAAGAAGTGCCCCCCCTTTTGCCAAGAGTGCGTCTCCCTTAACATATCAATGACATAAAGCACTTTATGCGAGCTGTTTTTTTTATTGTTCATGGATTTTTATATTGCATCTGTTCTGAATAAATCAAACCTTCTCGAATTGCTTGAGAGGGAATATATAGTGCAAAGTCGGTTTCTGGTCGACATGAGTTACTCCCTGCATAAATGGCTGCTAGTAACGGACACCTTAGACGATAGAATAACTATGATGGAATCCCCATATAGTCAACCCACCTGGAGTAGCTTAGCGTAGACTTAGGATCGACCCTGGGAATTCCGTCTGCATGGCTGGAAGTCAATGTCTATTTTATTCATTGCAAATAGGACCATTAATGTGGGCAATAATTGCACAATGAATACAATACAATTGGAAAGGGAGACTTCAAAACAGATCTATGATTAATGGTAGACTCCGCACTTCAATGCCTATAAAGCATGGTGAAACAATGCCTCAAAATAACATAATATTGGAACATAGTCAGGTCAGTAGAGTGGATGTCTACATAGATTATTCAGGACTTTTTAATGTGCTGGTTAAATTTGGCTTGAAATAATATGATCGGCCACGGCAAAAAAAAATGCATACATTAAAAAGATGATTCGGAATGATCCCAAATATAAAGGGATAAGCTTTCAGGAAAGAACCTGCCAGTCCACGTTTTGCAATCTGGAGGAAAGGCAGCTAATGGGGCTGTAAAATATCAAGTACCGAATGGGGTTGATAATGCAGTACATTACTTCAAATAAAGTCAGGATAGTCTGACAGAGGACAGGGTGATGAAAACAAATTTACAAGAAGGATTAGGAACAAAGCTTTTCGCTAATCCTGCTGGTGGAAGCTAAGACATTTCTCAGCAGGAAAATACACATTTATGTTGGGAGTGTACTGACCTAAGTACCGCCCAGGGCAATAGTGCACCATTTGATAGGGCATCTCCGGATACGATGGAAAGAACACATAACCATTCCTTCCCAACATGTCCTTTTTTAATTGGCCGGTCTTCATCTCGGGATAGCGGATTCATATCTAGGAATGTTGCAATCTTGTGAAATTCGACCAGTTACCGCTCCAGTTATGCTGTTCATGCGGGTTTGTTGTCGGTGTGAAACGGGTGCTGAAAATCATTGCAGGGCCAGTGAAGCAATTTTAAAGTAAGTTTTTCTAATTCGTCTTATAGAAAGAAATAACTTAGAACTCATGGCGCCTCTGACGACCTCTGACCATCCCAAAGCGTTTCACAACCAATGAAGTTATTTTGTTGTAATGTAGGGAAACGCAGTAGCCAACGAGGTAACAGAGAGAATAGACAAGTATAATACCGTAGAAGTAATTTATCTAGATTTTCAAAAGGCGCTTGATCAGGTACCACATAACAGATTAATGAATAAGGTCAGAGAATGCAGATTCGGGGACATGGAGCAGAATGGATACCTAGCTGGCTTCAAGACAGAAAGCAGAGAGTAGGGGTAAAGGGTAGCTATTCACAGTGGCAGAAGGTGGTAAGTGGTGTTTCACAAGAATAAGTGTGGGGACTACTGCTGTTCACAATTTATATTAATGATTTAGACTTTGGAATCAAAAACAAAATTTCTAAATTTGCGTAGGACACCAAATTGGGAGGGTGGGGGTAGTTAATACTGAGGAGGATCGCAAAAAATTACAGGAGGACATTAATAAACTTGCAGCATGGGCATATAACTGAAAAATGAATAATCAATAAATAAATGTGGGGTATTACATTTTAGTAGGAAGAATAGGGAGGTCAAATATTACATGGAGGGTGCGAGTCTGGGTGGGGTAGAGGAGCAAAGAGGTCTCGGAGTGCAAATACAAAAATCACTAAAAGTAGCAACACAGGTTAACAAGGCCATAAAAAAGCAAACCAGGCATTTGGAATCATTTCTAGAGGGAGAGAATTGAAAAGGAGTGAAGTTATGTTAAACGTGTATCAAATCTTGGCTAGACCACACTTGGAGTACAGCATGCAATTCTGGTCGCCATATTATTAGAAGGATATAAAGGCACTGGAAAGGGTGCAGAGAAGATTTACAAGGATTATATCAGAAATGCGAGGAAAGGATGAACAGGCTGGATCATTTTTCATTGAAACATAGAAACATAGAAGATAGGAGCAGGAGTAGGCCATTCGGCCTCTCGAGCCTGCTCCGCCATTCGATGAGATCATGGCTGATCATCCAAACTCAGTACCCTGCACCTGCCTTCTCCCCATATCCCTTGATAACTTTAGCTCTAAGAAATATATCTAACTCCTTCTTGAATATATTTAAAGACTTGGCCTCAACCGCCTTTTGTGGTAGAGAACTCCACAGGTTCACCACTCTCTGGGTGAAGAAATTCTTCCTCATCTCTGTCCTAAATGGCTTACCCCTTATCCTTAGACTTTGACCCCTGGTTCTGGACTCTCCGACCATCGGGAACATCCTTCCTGCATCTAGCCTGTCCAGTCCTGTCAGAATTTTATAAGTTTCGATGAGATCCCCTCTCATTCTTCTAAACTCCAGCGAGTATAAGCCCAATCGACCCAATCTCTCCTCAAACGTCATTCCTGCCATCCCAGGAATCAGCCTTGTGAATCTTCGCTGAACTCCTTCCATGGCAAGAACATCCTTCCTCAGATAAGGTGACCAAAACTGCACACAGTACTCAAGGTGTGGTCTCACCAAGGCCCTGTACAACTGCAGCAGGACATCCTTGCTCCTGTACTCAAACACTTTTGCTATGAAGGCCAACATACCATTTGCCTTCTTCACCGCCTGCTGCACCTGCATGCTTACCTTCAGCGACTGGTGCAAAAGGACACCCAGGTCTCGTTGCACTTCCCCTTCTCCCAATCTATTGCCATTCAGATAATAGTCTGCCTTTCTGTTTTTGACACGAAAGTGGATAACCTCGCATTTATCCACATTATATTGCATCTGCCACGCTTCTGCCCAATCACCCAACCTGTCCAAATCATCCTTGAGTTTCTCGGTATCCACCTCGCAGCACACACGCCCACCCAGCTTTGTGTCATCTGCAAACTTGGAGACATTACATCTAGTTCCCTTATCTAGATCATTAATGTATATTGTGAATAGCTGGGTTCCAAGGACCGATCCCTGCGGTACCCCACTAGTCACTGCCTGCCACTTGGAAAAAGAGCTGTTAATTCCTAATCTCTGCTTTCTGTCCGCCAACCATTTCTCTATCCAAGTCAATACCTTGCCCCCAATCCCATGTGCCTCAACTTTACATGCTAAGCTCTTATGCGGGACCTTATCAAAAACCTTTTGAAAGTCCAAATACACCACATCTACTGGTTCTCCCTTATCTATTTTCCCAGTTATATCCTCAAAAAATTCCAGTAGATTAGTCAAGCACGATTTACCTTTTGTAAATCCATGTTGACTTTGTCCGATCCTGTCACTGTTTTCCAAGTGCTCAGCTATTACATCCTTTATAATGGACTCTAGCATTTTCCCCACTACCGATGTCAGGCTTACCGGTCTGTAATTCCCCGCTTTCTCTCTACCACCCTTTTTGAATAGTGGGGTAACATTAGCTACCCTCCAATCCGTGGGTACAGTTCCAGATTCCAGCGAATTTTGGAAGATGATCAGCAATGCATCTACTATTTCTAGGGCCACTTCCTTAAGTACCCTAGGATGTAGATTATCAGGCCCTGGGATTTATCGGCCTTCAATCCTGTCAATTTCCCCAACACCATTTCCCTACAAATACTGATTTCTTTCAGTTCCTCCCTCTCATCAGACCCTATGCTCTCCAACATCTCTGGGAGGTTACTTGTGTCCTCCTTTGTGAAGACAGAACCAAAATATGCATTTAATTGGTCTGCCATTTCTTTGTTCCCCATTATAACTTGCCCTGCTTCTGACTGCAAGGGACCTACACTTGATTTCACAAATCTTTTACTCTTCACATATCTATAAAAGCTCTTACAGTCAGTTTTTATGTTCCCTGCAAGCTTACTTTCATAATCTATTTTCCCCTTCTTAATGAATCCCTTTGTCCTCCTTTGTTGAATCCTAAACTGCTCCCAATCCTCAGGGTTACTGCTTTTTCTGGCCAATTTATATGCCCTCTCCTTGGATCTTATGCTATCCCTAATTTCCCTTGTTAGCCACGGTTGAGTCACCCTTTTTGTTTTATTCTTATCCCAAACTGGGATGAACAACTTCTGTAGTTCATCCATGTGGTCTTTGAATGTTTGCCATTGCCTATCCACCGTCAACCCTTTGAGTGACATTCCCCAAACAACCCTACCCAATTCGCACCTCATACCATTGTAGTTTCGTTTATTTAAATTCAGGACCCTAGTCTCCGAGTCAACTACTTCATTCTCCATCCTAATGAAGAATTCTATCATATTATGATCGCTCTGACCCAAGGGGCCTCATACAACAAGATTGCTAATTAATCCTCTCTCATTACATAATATCCAGTCTAAGATGGCCTGATCTCTGGTTGGTTCCTCGACATATTGTTCCAGAAAAACATCCCTTAAACATTCTAGGAATTCCTCCTTCACATTATTTTTACTAATTTGGTTAGCCCAATCTATATGTAAATTAAAGTCACCCATGATGACTGCTGTGCCCTTATTGCACGCATCTCTAATTTCCCGTTTAATGCCATCCCCAACCTCCGTATTACTGTTTGGAGGTCTATATACCACTCCCACTAACGTTTTCTGCCCTTTGATATTTCTCAGTTCTACCCATACATATTCCGCATCATCAGAGTTAATATCCTTCCTTTCAATTGTGTTAATCCCCTCTTTAACCAGCAATGCTACCCCACCTCCCTTTCTTTTTTGCCTATCCTTCCTAAATATTGAATACCCCTGGATGTTGAGTTCCCAGCCTTGGCCATCCTGGAGCCATGTTTCTGTAATCCCAATCAAATCATATTCGTTTACCTCTATTTGCACAGCTAATTCATCCACCTTGTTCCGAATGCTCCTCGCATTAAGACACAAAGCCTTCAGGCTTGTTTTTTTAATGCTCTCAGACCTACATGAATTATTATTTACTGTAACCATGTTTGATTTAAACCGTTGAGTTCTTTGCCTTCTAATTTTGTTTTTCTCCTTCCTGTCTTTTGCTTTTTCCTTGTTTCCCTTTCCTCTGTCTCCCTGCTCAGGTTCCCAACCCCCTGCCACTTTAGTTTAAATCCTCCCCAACTGCACTAGCAAACACTCCCCCTAGGACATCAGTCCCGGCCCTGCCCAGTTGCAAACCATTCCGTTTGTACTGGTCCCACCTCTCCCAGAACTGGTTCCAATGTCCAAGGAATTTGAATCCCTCCCCCTTGCACCATTCCTCTAGCTATGTATTCATTTGAAATATCCTCCTATTTCTACTCTGACTAGCACGTGGCACTGGTAGCAATCCTGTGATTGCTACCTTTGAGGTCCTTTTTTTAAATGTACCTCCGAACTCCCTATATTCTGCTTTTAGGACCTCATCCCGTTTTTTACCTATATCCTTGGTGCCTATGTGCACTACGACAACTGGCTGTTCGCCCTCCCCCTCCAAAATGTTCTGCAGCCGCTCCGAGACATCCTTGACCCTTGCACCAGGGAGGCAATACACCATCCTGGAGTCTCAATTGCGGCCGCAAAAACGCCTATCTATTCCCCTTACAATTGAGTCCCCTATCACTATAGCTCTTCCACTCTTTTTCCTCCCAGCCTGTGCAGCAGAGCCACCCATGATTCCAGGAAGTTGGCTGCTGCTGCCTTCCCCTGATGAGTCATCCCCCCAAACAGTATTTAAAGTGGTATATCTGTTGGAGAGGGGCATGGCCGCAGGGGATTCCTGCACTACCTGCCTGCACCTCTTACTCTGCCTGCTGGTACCCATTCCCTTCCTGCCTGTACACCCTTTACCTGCAGTGTGACCAAATCGCTATATGTGATATTCACGATGTCCTCAGCATCGCGAATGCTCCAAAATGAATCCATCTGCAGCTCCACTGCCGCAATGCGGTCTGTCAGTAGCTGCAGCTGGACACACTTCCCGCACACATGGTCATCAGGGACGCAGGAAGCGTCCCTGATTTCCCACATAGAGCAGGAGGAGCACACTATGGGGCTAGGCTGTCCTGCCATGACTTACCCTTTAACTAATTAATTAAAATTAAATGAATTCCACCAATTTCACTACAGTTAAATGATATATTTAAGGGCCCTGGTTTACAAACTGTCCCCGCTACACCACAGAGACCTTAAAAACTATAAACCACTGACTTAAAGTTTTAAAAGAGAGAGAAATACTCCAACCAGTCACCTACCTGTTTTGTGGTGACGTCACACCTCGAATACTTTTTACCTCTCTCCTTCCCTGAGATTGGAGATTGGTACGCCTACCTGAGCCTCTGGGGCCTTTTGTAGTCGCTCTGCCGCTCCGAGATTCCTCCCGCCGCTGCTGATGCCGCACTGAGGCCTACCTGAGCCTCTGGGGCCTTTTGTAGTCGCTCTGCCGCTCCGAGATTCCTCCCGCCGCTGCCGATGCCGCACTGAGGCCTACCTGAGCCTTTGGGGCCTTTTGTAGTCGCTCTGCCACTCTGAGATTTCTCCCGCCGCTGCCGATGCCGCACTGAGGCCTACCTGAGCCTCTGGGGCCTTTTGTAGTCGCTCTGCTGCTCCGAAATTCCTCCTGCCGCTGCCGATGCTGCACTGAGGCCTACCTGAGACTCTGGGGCCTTTTGTAGTTGCTCTGCCACTCTGAGATTCCTCCCGCCGCTGCCGATGCTGCACTGAGACCTACCTGAGCCTCTGGGGTCTTTTGTAGTTGCTCTGCCGCTCCGAGATTCCTCCCACCGCCGCCGATGCTGCTTGAAAAAACAAGGCTGAGGGGTGACCTAATAGAGGTCTTTAAAATTATGAAAGGTTTTGATAGAGTGGATATATAGAAAGTGTTTTCACTTGTGGGGAAGCACATAACTAGAGGCCATCAATATAAAATAGTCACCAAAAAATCAAATAGGGAATTCAGAAGAAAAGTCTTTACTCAGAGAGTGGTGAGAATGTGGAACTCGTTACCACAGGGAAGAGTTAAGGTAAATAGTATAAATGCATTTAAGGGGAGGCTAGATAACCACACGGGGGAGAAGGGAATAGAGAGTTATGCTGATAGATTTAGATGAGGAAAGACGGGAGGAGGCTCGAGTGGAGCATAAATGCTGGCATGGACTGGTTGGGCTGAATAGCCTGTTTCTGTGCCGTATATCCTATATAATCCTATGTAAGGGAAACACAGTAGCCAGCGTGTGTATAGCAAGGTCCCACGAACAGCAATAAGGAGCCGAACCAGATAACCTGTTTTTGGTGATGTTGGTTGAGGGATAAATGTTGGCCAGGTTACCAGGAGAATTCCCTGGGGACTAAATTCGATAGCCCCTGAAAACAGGCACGTGGATCATGATGCGCGATGAACCCGCACCCGTTGTTTCCGATGTAGGCAGCACAGCAACGTCTTGCTGCCTGCTGATTAATATGATTGTAAATTGCAGCCAACGCTGCACACATCAACAGGTGTCCCAAAATTGTACCTTGCTCGCACTAATTATGGCTAGTCTGCACGACTTAAAGCTAGCCTGCACCTTTTAAAGGGGAAGTGCATTGTGGCTGGAGCAGGTGCTGGGAGTCGTGGTTGAAGAAATTCTGACCTGGGAAAGAGTGAGGAATGAAGAGTGAAGAGCGGGCTCCAAGGTTTTCCGATGCTGCACTGGAGGCCTTGGTGGGGGAAGTGGAGAGGAGGAGTGATGTGTTGTATCCACCAGGGCCCTCCAGGCGGCCCTCCAGACAAATGGTCACCAGCTCATATACTGACATTGCACGTAATTTAGAGGATAGTATACAGGCAGGATCTGCACACAGTGAGACACCATGCACGAGAAGCCTGTAGCCAGGGCAGGGGGCAAGAATAGCACAGGTGCCAGTGCCCAAGAGGGCGAGGTCGCACATGAGTTATGCTGCTGAGGACTCAGATGAGCACTTTGATGGGGCGGGTTACAGAAGAAGGCTGATAGGTATGCACAATAAAATGCTTGGTGCATTGGGAAACCTGCCAGAAAGCCTATGTGCTATGGCAAGGTGCATGGAGGAGTCCGGTACCAACTTGGCACAGTGCTTTGCACAGAGCTTGGAGCCCATCCTTTCAGCATGGAAGTGTTGGGCAACTCTATTAGCACACTTGTGGACCCAACCATGATATAAATTCTGATGGTCGATGTCTCAGCTTCCATTGCAGCAGCCACCCAAGGTCTGAGTGATGTAATGGAAGCTCAGACTGTTGTCATACAAGGTCAGCTTGCTGCCATGCATGCAGAGACTGCTGCCTTCATGCCTCTGGATTCTAGTGTTCAAAGGGGCTTGCAGGGTGTCACAACAGTCCAACAATCTGTCCTCCAACAGATTACTAGGATTGCTGGGGCACCACCCCGGGTGAGTGGTAGTGGCTCTGTGGAGCACGAACCTGCTGTCCTCTCTCAGGATGATAGCATTCATCCTCCCACCACTGCCACTCCACCAGTGCCCTTGCTGTTGCCTGTCAGCGAGCCAGCCTGGAATGCTGCCGCCCATGCTGAGATGGTTCAGCCCGCAGCCAGGCCCTCTAGGCCCAGAGCTGCTCGAGGTCGTCCTCCAAGGCCATCTGCAGTCTCCTCCACTGAAAGTCAGCAGTCTTCCAACAGTCATGCTGCAGCCACTGGGGTAGCACTGCATAGGAGCATTGGAGTGGCAAAGGCACATGGAAGAGAGGCACTAAGAAAATGCACAAGGGGGATTAGTTTAAATTTGTATGCAATATGGCATGATTTGATTTATAAATTTGGTTTAAAATGTTTGTGGAGGCTTATATTTCTACATTGTGGCCAAGTGGATGCTGTGATAGTCAGTGACAGAGGGAAGGGAAGGTGTAGGACTGTTGCGGAATGGAGAATTGGGGTTGCAGTTACTGGTATCGCACTAAGATGAGTTCTTCACGTACAGCCCGACCAGAAAGGGGCTGTCTAGGTTGTCTCCTCCCTTCCTCCTGCTCCTCCTTCTATTCTCCCCCTTGCTCCTCCTCCTCAGCTGCTCGCCGTATAGCTGGTGGCAATGGCAGTGCCCTCAAGATGGCGAGGTTGTGGAGCATGCAGCAGACACCCGCTCTGCCGAGTACTGCACCACTCCTCCAGAGCGATTCAGGCAGCTGAAGCATTATTTCAGTATGCCAATGGTCGGCTCTATCACATTTCCTGTGGCAGCATGGCTTTCATTGTGGGCGTGGGTTGCACACTGGAATCATGAGCCATGTCATCAGTGGACAGGCCTTGTCGCCCAGTAGCTACCCATGGTTTGCTGTGGTGGCTCAAATGCTGTCAGCACAGTGGACTGCCTCAGAATGAAGACATCATGACTACTGTCAGGATACCAGCTATTAACCTGCATGAGTCACTGCCTATGGTCATACATCAGCTGGACATTGAGGAAATGGAATCCCTTTTGGTTCAGGTACATGGCAGAGTTGACATGCGGCACCTGCAAAGCGATGTGCTGCCCCATGAGTAAGCCTGCAATTCTTGCAAAGCCAGATGCTCACTCCGTCTACTGCCCTCTGGCAAGAGAGAATGAAATGTAATCAGCTCTCCTTGAATAGAGAGCGTCAGTGACCTCCCTTATGCAACACTGGATGGCAAACTATGAGATGTTGCAAATATCTTCAGCTCCAACGAGCATGCCTCATAAAAGTTGAAAAGCAAAACTGAAGGCCATCAATATAAGATAGTCACCAAGAAATTAAATAGGGAATTCAGAAGAAACGTGTTTACCCAGAGAGTGGTGAGAATGTGGAACTCGCTACCACAGGGAGCGGTTGAAGTGAATAGGATAGACACATTTAAAGGGAGGCTAGATAACCATATGAGGGAGAAGGGAATAGAGGGTTATGCTGATAGAGTCAGATGAGGAAAGACAGGAGGGAGCTCGAGTGGAGCATAAATGTCGGCATGGACTGGTTGGGCTGAATGGCCTGGTTCTGTGCTGTAAGTTCATCGCCACGGTCACCTTCACAGTGACTGGCAATGCGGTCCTTGCCCGGCTCTGAGGTTGTGGTTGTGGCTGCAGCAGGTGGCAGATTTAAGTGAGGAAGTCCTTACTGAAGCACTGACGTCTCATGCATTGTTCCTCGCTAAGGCTCAGGTAGGAGAATTGCTCCCTGAACACCCTCGGTGGATATGGCCTCCTGTTCAGTGCCCTTCTCCCCTCCTCCTCCTCCCTCTTCCAGCAGCTTGTTCTGCTCTGCGTTCCCACTGTTCATTCTTCAAGTCATGCTGTATTCCAAGGGAAATTCCTACTAGTGCACCCATGTCTGGCAGTAAGTGTTTCGGCAGAAGCCTTGAATTCAGGAAAAAGTGCTTCATCACCTACCACACCAGTCCCTGTAAACTTTGGCAACTTTAAACAACTATAGGAAGCACCAAACACTTGTAGACGCGTAACAACTGCCAAAAGAAATCAACCAGCAACCACCTCGTAAGTTGTTGATGATCCCTTTAAATAAGGCTGGTGGGGGTCCTTCCTGCTGTTGAACGCGTGTTCAGCTGTGCGAACTAAAGAAAGGGCATTAGCTGAAGCATTGAGCTCCAAAATGGCAGCGTTGCCGTCAAATCAGTGTTACACGCTGATTGCTGATTTCCGTCATGTTCTGCCTGATCTGTATACTTCCATCGGCCGTTCACTGCAAGCGCACTAACAGCCTCGCCAATATGGCATCTAGCGTGCTTCACCATACACGTGTGCGCCGGTACCACGGACGACAATTTGGACCTCCAAGGGCACTCCTAGCTCCCAGAAAACGGGCACTACAAGCGGGGCCTTAGTTTAACACCTCATCTGAAAAAAAGCAACGCAGCACTGCAGTGTAGTGACAGGCTAGATTCTGTGCGTAAAGCTCTCGACTGGGGCTTGATTCCAACTGGTACCCAGTGCACCCCCCATGAGGAGCGAGGAGCTTCTGCCTCCCTGGAAACCGAGATGCGCAGGTGGTTTGTAAGTGCCCCACACATGCTCCAGCTTCGTATCCCACTGCCCGACTGCCTTCCTAGAAACAGCTATGAACATCAGAGCAACCAATGTGCCGATACTTCCGCGTCTCAGAATCTTTTGGCACTCGTTCTTTGCTCACTCCATTGCACTTGCACTGAGCAACGCCATGACCGCTAAATTCGGCTCCATAGCACCCGGTTTTTCGGCACTACGGGTGCTGTTATGGGTCCAGAATGGCGTCCGCACCGCACGTGCATACGTCTGGTGCAGGCCACGGCGACGCTATTTCGAGTAGATCATTAGTGTGGGCGCTGAGAGCGTGCGCTGGAAGTATGCAGAGTATGCAGATCGCGACGTCAATCAGCGTGCAATGCTGATTTGACGCCAACGCTGCCATTTTCGACCACAATGCTCCAGCTAACGCCCTCCTCTTAAACACGCACAGCTTAATAAGGTTCAGCAGCAAGCAGAACTCCCACCAGTGCTATTTAAAGGGATCCTCAACTGTTTTCAGGTTGGTAGCTGATTGATTTCTACTGGCTCTTACAGAGTTTGTAGAAGTGTTTGTTGGTTTGTTATCTTATTTGAAGTTGCTGAAGTGTCAAGGAGTGTTGTGGCAGTTTACTTCAAGGCTTCTGCTCAGACCAGTTGCTCCCAGATATGGGTACAGCAGTTTGTATCCCCCTTGGCCTGGAGCATGACAGAGAGAGGCGACACAGAGGAGGACAAGCTCCTCGAAGAGGGAGGAGGAGAAGGGTGAGGGCAAAAAGAGCTCTCAGCAGGTGAAGCATGAATTTTTATGTGTTGGGCTCCTTCCAGGCTGCAACAAGTGATATTTCCAATATCTCTCAGTTTGCCATGCACTGTGGCATAAGGGAGGTCACTGAGGCTCTGTATGCAATGAGAGGTGAATACATTTCATTCTCTCTTGCCAGAGAAAAGCAGGTGGAGTGAGAACATGGCTTCCTCAGGTTAGCATGCTTCCCCATGGTGCAGGGTGCCATTGGCTGCACACATGCTGCTTTGTGGGTGGCACATGTGAATTCACAGATGTTCCATAACTGGAAGGGTTTCTACTCCATCAATGTCCAGCTGATGTGTGCACATGCTCAGCACATCATGCAGGTCACTGCTCAGAATCCTGCTAGCAGTCATGCTGCCTTTATTCTGTGGCATCCACTATACCATCTGCATTTCAGCCACCATGAAAAACCAGAGAGTGGCTACTGGGCAACGAGGACTATCCTCTGACCACGTGGCTCATGACACCATTGCGCAAACCATGCACATGTGGGCAGCATGCATATAATGAAAGCCATACTGCCACATGGAATCTGATAGAGCAGACTATTGGCATGCTTCTTCTTCTACTTACACCAACTTGGCATGGACAGCAGCAGTCCGGGCTGGCTGGCTGGCTGACAGGCAAAAGCAAGGCTATTGGCGGAGTGACAGTGGTGGGAGGACGAATGCTGGTTAGTCCTCCACGGAGCCATTGCCACTCCCCTGGGGCAGCGCCTCAGCAATCCTAATAATCTGTTGGAGGACAGATTGCTAGACTGCTGTGGCACCCTGCAAGCCCCTTTCAACAATGGTAACTGCAGCCATGATTGCAGATGTTTGTGCTTGTGTGGCAGCAAGCTGTGCTTGCAAGGCAGCAAATTGAGTTTGCATGACTTCAGTCTGCGCTTCCACTGCAGCATTCTGATGTTTGGTGGCTTCTGCTTATGCTGCAACGGAAGCTGAGACATTTGCCAGCATAAGCTGCATCACAATAAGGCCCACAAGTGCCCTAATGGAGTCGCTCACAATTTCCACGCTGGAATAGGATGGGCTGCAAGCTCTGTACAAAGCCCTATGCAAGGTTAGTGCTGGACTCCTCCAAGCTCCTTGATATTGCAAGCAGGATTACTGGCAGGCCTGCCAATGTACCAAGCATTTCATTATGCGCACCCATCAGACTTCTCCTGTAGGCCACCCCATCAAAGTCCTCATCCGAGGCCTCTGCAGCAGAAATTGTGTGCAACCTCATCCTCTGGCGAGCTGGCATCTGCATCACCCTTACCCCTGCCCTGGGTGCAGGTCACTCATGCCTGGTGACCTGTTACATGCAGATCCTGCCTCTATGCCCCCCTGTAAATTAGGCACAGCGTCAATATCTGAGCTAATCACTGAGAGTGTGAAATTACATGTCTTCAGCATCACTGCTATCTTCCTCTTGCAGTTCCTGCTCCTCCACCACTTCCTGGCCAGGTTGCAGTTCTTGGAGAAAAGCACAAGATTAGGGTTGCTGTGAGGGTAGGCGGAGAAAGTAAGAGAGTTATGCTTACACCATCTGCAGCTTGTAAATCAGAAGAGATTGTGGATGATGAGGAAGTGGAATGTGAGAAGAAGGATTTTGTATGAGGATACTGACATTTTGGATTGTTTCAGTCCCACCGCTGGCCATGGGCTCAGTGATGGCTGCTCCAATAATCTCCAGCACCATCTCCTCCATGGGGGATAGGTCATGCAGGCATGTCTGTCTTCCTGCGGGTAGCCCCTGCTGCCTCTGATTATGAGCCACGTCATCTTGCAAGAGAGAGGGAAGTGCACCACTGAGTGTCGTGTAATTAGTTTGGGTGATGTGCCAGTCATGGTTGAATAGCTGGCAGTGTGTGCAAGTTGTGAGATGTGGGTGTGAGGCTTGCAGTAGTGCTAAGTGTGTGAGGGTGAGCTGAAGCTTTGAATGTTAGGTATGAGTCGTGATTGATAGAGATTGTTGGTAGGTGAGTGAAGCGGGGGTGGTGAATAGAGCAGTGTCTGAGCCTAGTGGTTCTGCCCTGTTGCGCCATTACTCTGTGTTGTTCCTGCTCAGATTCTGTTCCCCAGGCACTTCAGGCGCCTGCTACAGCCAGAATGCACATCCCCTTTAAAATGTGCAGGCTGCCATTAAGTAGTGCAGGCTAGCTTAAATTGGGGCTAGCCTCGCACAACCTTTGGCCCCAAGCTAAAGCATGCAGCCACTAGGAGTATAAAAAATGCAGGGGCATACTTAAAAAAGAAATTAGGAGGGCGAGGAGGGGCCATGAAATAACACTGGCGAGCAAAATAAAGGAAAATCCTAAGATGTTTTATAAGTATATTAAGGGCAAGAGGATAACCAGGGAAAGGGTAGGGCCCATTAGGGACCAAAGTGGCAATCTGTGTGTAGAGCCAGATGATGTAGGCGGGGTTTTAAATGAATTTTTTGCATCTGTGTTCACTATGGAGAAAGACGATGCAGACATAGAAATCGGGCAAGGGGGCTGTGACATACTTGAACATATTAGCATTGAGAGGGAGGAGGTGCTAGCGGTTTTAGCAGGCCAAAAAGTGGATAAATCCCCAGGCCCGGACGAGATGTATCCCAGGCTGCTGTGGGAGGCAAAGGAGGAGATTGCAGGGGCTCTGACACAAATTTTCAGAACCTCTCTGGCCACAGGGGATGTACCAGAGGACTGGAGAACAGCTAACGTAGTACCATTATTCAAGAAGGGTAGCAGGGATAAACCAGGGAATTACAGGCCAGTGAGCCTAACATCTGTGGTAGGGAAATTATTGGAAAAAATTCTGAGGGACAAAATTAGTCTCCACTTGGAGAGGCAAGGATTAATCGGGGATAGTCAGCATGGCTTTGTCAAGGGTAAATCATGTCTGACAAATCTGATTGAATTTTTCGAGGGGGTGACTAGGGGGGTGGATGAGGGAAATGCTGTGGATGTGGTTTACATGGACTTCAGTAAAGCTTTTGACAAAGTCCCGCATAGGAGACTGGTCAAGAAGGTAAGAGCCCATGGGATCCAGGGTGCCTTGGCGCGTTGGATCCTAAACTGGCTGAGTGGCAGGAGGCAGAGGGTGATGGTCGAAGGTTGCTTTTGTGACTGGAAGCCTGTGTCCAGTGGGGTACCTCAGGGATCGGTGCTGGGTCCCT
The DNA here is from genome assembly GCF_052327205.1 of Somniosus microcephalus. Classification (NCBI taxonomy): domain Eukaryota; kingdom Metazoa; phylum Chordata; class Chondrichthyes; order Squaliformes; family Somniosidae; genus Somniosus; species Somniosus microcephalus. The sequence goes on from NC_140998.1 coordinate 161,151,807, forward strand.
TGTTGTTTGTGATCTACATAAATGATTTGGATGAGAATGTAAAAGGTATGATCAGTAAGTTCGCAGATGACACGAAAATTGGTGGGGTGGTAAATTGTGAGGAGGAAAGCCTCAGGCTACAGGACGATATAAACGGGTTGGTCAGATGGGCGGAAAAGTGGCAAATGGAATTTAACCCTGAAAAGTGCGAGGTGATGCATTTTGGATGGACAAATAAGGCAAGGGAATACACAATGAGTGGTAGGACCCTAGGAAGTACAGAGGGTCAGAGGGACCTTGGTGTACATGTACATAGATCCCTGAAGGCAGCGGAACAGGTAGATAAGGTGGTTAAAAAGGCATATGGGATACTTGCCTTCATTAGCCGAGGCATAGAATATAAGAGCAGGGAGGTTATGATGGAGCTGTACAAAACGCTGGTGAGGCCACAGCTGGAGTACTGTGTGCAGTTCTGTTCGCCTCACTATAGGAAGGATGTGATTGCTTTGGAGAGGGTGCAGAGAAGATTCACCAGGATGTTACCTGGGATGGAGCGCCTCAGCTATGAAGAGAGGCTGGACAGGCTGGGGTTGTTTTCCTTGGAGCAAAGAAGGCTGAGGGGGGACCTGATTGAGGTGTACAAAATGATGAGGGGCATAGATAGGGTAGATAGAAAGGAACTTTTCCCCTTAGTAGGGGGGTCAATAACAAGGGGGCATAAATTCAGGGTAAGGGGCAGGAGATTTAGAGGGGATTTGAGGAGGAACTTTTTCACCCAGAGGGTGGTTGGAATGTGGAACTCAATGCCTGAAAGGGTGGTAGAGGCAGGAACCCTCACAACATTCAAGAAGCATTTGGATGAGCACTTGAAATGCCATTGCATACAAGGCTATGCACCAAATGCTGGAAAATGGGATTAGACTGGACAGGGATGGATGGGCGGCGCAGACACGATGGGCCGAAGGGCCTCTTTCTGTGCTGTAAAACTCTATGACTCTATGACACTCAGCAGCTCGTTCAGTGCTGGGCAGCATGCGACTATTATTTAAATTAGCAGGCAGCACGACGTTTACGTGCTGGCTGCATTGGAAAGAACAGACGTGCGTTGATCGCTCATCATGATCCGTGTGCCTGTTTTCAGGCCTAGACCAATTTCTGGACCCACATCTCCTCTGAGCACATAGCTGCGTTAAATAAAGTAACACAGCAAAAATATGTCATGACAATAGCATAAGGATTGTACATCAAAGACTGGAGCCAAATATTCCAGTTATGCTTGGCAGATTCTTTCCAAGCCGACATGTAGGTATTGGTTATGGTATTGTAATTGTTGTATTAATGAACTAGTATTCCAGATGGTTAGACTAATAATCCAGAGAAGATGAGTTCAGTATGAGAAATAAATAACTCTGGGAATGAATAGCTGGTGTCAGTAAAGTTGACCATGAAACTGGCGGATACCATCTTCTTCACGAATGTTCTTTAGGAAAGGAAACCTGCCGTCCTTACTCAGTTTGTGACTAGTCCCACATTAGTGTGGTCACATAGGAACATGTAACGGACTCAACTGCTTTCTGAATCGGTTTAGCAAGCCACACCAGTTGTAAGAAAGCTCTACAAAGAATAAAGCTACCTAGCTAGCAGCATTGAGGGGGCGGTTCAAAGAAGTTGTCCCACCAACACCTTCCCAGGGCAATTCGGAGTGGCCACACCCCGACAACGAATAAAAAAAGATTTAGAGTATCACTAAAACAATCTTTTATTAGTTGAAAATCATCTTTCTCAGCAGCAGATGAGGTTTTGGGGAAAACATTTTGAAATACATTTTGTTTAAAACCTTGTTCCCCAGCAGCATCTCATCATTAACAGCAACTTGCATTTATATAGCGCCCAGTACATAGTAGAACGTCCCAAGGAGCTTCTTAGCAGTGTTATGAGACAGGATTTGACACGAGCTACATGAAGAGATATTAGGACAGATGGCCAAAAGCTTGGTCAAAGATGTAGCTTTTAAGGAGCGACGTAAAGGAGGAAAGAGATTTAGCGAGGCAGAGAGGTTGAGGGAGGGAATACCAGAGCTTAGGGCCTTGGCAGCTGAAAGCACAGCCACCAATGGTGGAACAAAGGAAATTGGGATGCGCAAGAGTTCAGAATTAGAGGAGAGCAGAGATCTCTGATGGTTGTAGGGTTGGAGGAGGTTAAAGAGCTAGTGAGGGGCAAGGCCATGGAGGGATATGAAAATGAGGATGAGAACCTTAAAATCGAGGCTTGCTGGACCAGGAGCCAATGTAGGTCAGTGAGCACCGGGCTGATGGGTGCGAGTTAGGATATGGGCAGCAGAGTTTTGAATGAACTCAAGTTGATGGAGGGTGGTAGGCCAGCCAGAAGAGCATTGGAAGAGTCGAGTCGGAGGCAACAAAGGCATGGATGAGGATTTTAGCAGCAGATGAGCTAAGGAAGGGGCAGGGGCAGGCGATGTTATGGAAGTGGATGTAGGTGGTCTTGGTGATAGAGAGGATATTGTGTCGGAAACTCAACTTAGCGTCAAATAGGAGGTCGAGGTTGCAAACCATGTGGTTCGGCCTCAGACAATTTCCAGGGAGGGTGTGGAATCAGTGAGTAGGGAAAGGAGCAGATTCCAAATCTATATAAATAATCAACTTGGTATTATAGAGAAACAGACTCTGGGCTGCGAGCAGGGAATTGGATAGCTATTTGCTGCTAAGAGCTTAAAAATCAATAGTCTTATCTGTCTAGTTAATCTTTTTACTGAGACATTTACCATCGTTAATTATGTCCTGTCACTGATTCCTTTAACAACTTTAACTATTCACACACAATGTTCTAACCTCTTCAGTTATTCTCGGGCACTGAATCCATTAACATTCTTAACTATTCACTCTCACTGCATCCTTTAACACTCTTAGTTATTCACCAGCCTTTAACATATTTAGTTATGCTCTCTATCCGAGTCGTTTAACATTTTAGTTTTCATCCTTCTGGCCACTAATCATTCTCTACCGTTCGCTTTTTCTGCTTGTCTCCTTGCCCCTCCAACCCGCCTGAATTGGTATTCCCAGCCCCTCTCTCCTTTTCCGCTCTGTTTTCCTTATTTCGCTCTCTAACATTTGCAGTCTGGAATAATATTCCTTGTATTCTGTCCGTGATCTTTCAGAACGCAAAGAATCTCAAGTTGTCTTATAAAAGCTCCGCAGTGTAACAATACTATTTACCGGACGAATAGAGACAAAGGCCAACACTCTGAACACACCCTGACCAGTATCTAAATTGAAATTGCTTTAATTGTTGGTATATAAGGTATACACCCAGACTGCAAAAGTTTATATATTGCTTTGCGAACAGAACAGTCAAAGTTTGGAGTTACTGTTCACGGAATTGTGCGTGCTGCAACTTGGTAATCCGCTTAATACCCTGTACCCTTAAATAGTTCCTCGATAAATTAGAAAAACCTTTGATGGATTAACATTTTGTCGCCTTTCTGGATTTTGGGGGGAAATTGAACAGGCGGGGTGTCGGATAGAAATTACCCAATCCCCAGTTCGGCACTTCCAGGGAACCACAGAGGATCCCTCAGTGAAAGGTCCAGATAAATATTAGAAAGGATAAAGACAGCGCTGTGCCCCGAGCATTCCGGCAACGATGTCCCAAAAGAGAAGGATCGCTCTTCGACCTGCTACAGCACCCACAACAACTTCGAGTTCTGCGGATACAGTTTAAAGATCGCTCGAACTTTGAGCGCTGGCGTGGACGTTTCTGCTTACGCCTGGGAGTGTGCAAGTTCGCTGCATGAGTTGCAGAAAGGAAATGCCGGCCTGTTGAATCTTGTGTATTTATCAGAATAAATGTAACACCTTTCTCTGTTGCAAGTTGCAGTGGGTTTGCAATCGCCATGCTTTTCTCAGAAACATGCTCTCAGAAAATACATCACCGATCTGACACAGTACGTTGTGTGGCTGGCTGGAATTAATTTCCTCAGACACATTTCAAACAAAACAATGTACTTTTCTATGGTCTCACGCCTTAGTTTCAACACATGTTAGGGGCTCAGTGAAGCTGGTTAAATGATCTCTCCTCACTGGTGCCGGTGGGGTGTTTTATACTTCTACTCTCCAATTTGCCTCTCCCTTCCTGGAGTTGCTGACCTGTGCTGGTCCACGTTCATTCCCAGTATCACCTCCCCTGAGTGCCCACACAGGCCGCGGACATTGTTGCTGAGTCCGGTCCTGTCCGCCACAGACGCACAATTCACGACGAGTCCCAGGGTAGTGATCAGGAGGGTTATTAATTCAGTGCAGACCGGGAATGGAACCTCGACCTACTATTAATTGAGACTCGATACCACATCCAGTGCTGCGTCTGCACGTTGGGTCATTGGTGCAGCTTTTGACTGCGGTCAGGATAGTTGGATGAGGGATTTGGTGGGACTGCAAGTTTTGTAGGCGCGGTGAGGCGGCATTGCAGCAACTTTCATCTCTTTTTTCAAGTTAGTTTGCCTTATTGCTTCTGGGTGTCGTTGCAACAACAGGAGAGAGCAAGAACAGACGGCCTGTGAACAGACCCACCAGTGCTGATCTGAATCCATTGAGAAGTGGGTGAGAGTGTCCGCCTCACAAGAAGTCACAGGCGTCTTCCTTTATCTCCATGAGGAATTGTTTGTACCCAGACCCACCCTTCTTCAACTGGAGGCTCTGGCGTCCATGTGCTTTGCAGCACTGTCTGAATGCATTAATCCTAACCTGCATGTGTTCCATCTTCTCAGGGGATTGCTCTTTGCCGGTACTTTGAGAAGGGGAAGATCAGTTTTAATGGGAAGAACGTGATTGAACTGGGATCGCGCACTGGACTTGTGGGAATATTGGCAGTCTTACTCGGTGCATTACAGGGTAGAATTGAACCTAAATGTGCAATTTACTGGTGAGAGGAAAGTATATTTTCTGGCCGATATTTAAAATTTAGTTCAATTTCCCTAGAAACAGAGATCTGCCTCTCGCTCTGTATCCAGACAATGACAGTTTAAGTTGTAGTCAGGGAGCAGAGGCTCTTGCCAAATGAACCGAACTGAGAATTCATCTGTTCTTCCCCGTGGACTGTGACGCCGCTGATCCGATAGTGCTTAGTTCTGGCGTTAGTATATTTAAAGAAAATAATAAACATCATTTGCCTTCAGGGCTGTGCTCCTTTGATAAATCACTGAATGAACAATACTTTTAATGATCCGTGTTCCATTCAGCGTGAAATTCTCCCATTACTGTGAAAGACAATCCTCCGAGTAGAGATTTAACCAGCCAGTCGGACCGTTTAATACAGCAACCACTAGACTCCAAACAAAGGGGACAGGCCAAAGGCTGCCATCAAATGAAGAGGGAATTTATATTAATTCTCCATCAACAGATGGCATTAACGTTTCAGTAAATACTGAGCATTTAAGTGATTTCTGGTGACAGAATTCGATACATGATAGAAAGCATGATAAAGACATTAAGGGGTAGAACTGTAACTATGGAATAACATACAATTTACAGCACAGAAGCAGACCATTCGGCAGAACAAGACTATGCCGGTGTTTATGCGCCAAACCAGCTTCCTCCCACCTTGTTCGTCTCAACCTGTTAAAATAACCTTCTATTCCTTTCTCCCTCATGTACTTATTTAGCTTCCCCTTAAATGTATCTGTGCTATTCGCCTCAACCACATCGTGTAGTGGCAAGTTTCACATTCCCATTGGTCACCACTCTCTGATTAAAGAAGTTTCTCCTGAATTCATTATTAGATTTATTACTAACTATCCTATATTTATGGCCCCAGGTTTTGCCCCCCACCTCCCCATTACATCTTCTCTGCGTCTACCCTATGCAAACCCTTCATATTTTAAAGACCTCTTTCCAGATAACTCTCAGTCCTCTCTTTTCTAATGAAAACAACCCAGCCTTCTCAGTCTTTCCTAATAGTTGTACACGCTCAATTCTGCTATTGTCCTGGTAAATATTTTTTGCCCTTTCTCCAGTGCTTTTATACCCGTTTTGTAATTTGGAGGCCGGAACGGTGCATAGTATAGTCTAACCTTGGTTCTATATACATTTAACATAACTTCTCTGTTTTTGAATTATATTCTTCTAGAAATGAACCCCAGTGTTGCAATTGATATAATCATGGTAACTTAGTAAGATAGGTAATATTGTTTGAATTAATGGTATCATGGTAACCTAACTTAATATAGGTAATCTTGTTAGAATTTATAAAATCATGGCAAGTGTTGGAAAGCAGTGCTTATATGAGCGGCAGTGGGTGAAAACGAGTATGAAAATAGGGACAAAAGGCCAAGTGGTGCAGAGTGAGGAGAAAGGTGAAGAGCCAGGTTCAGCAAGCAACCCCCCCGCACCCCCCCCCCCACAACACCACCCCATTCCCCCCACCCTCCTCCTCGGAAAGGACAGGGTAATATCACTTTCTCTTTTTCTTTCTAACTATTACTTAAATATTAAGTAGATGAAACTTTGTTTTCCTTTATTCGACAAACCACATTTGTTATCCACAAACGATTTGGTCCCTCCCGATCTGATTTTCTTAAAATAATGTCATCATGTCTTAGAATCTGTGAATCTAACGCCAAGCTTCCAATAATTAAACGCAAAATCTTAATGAGGCTCTGTAAGATTTGCATATGTAATGATAATATGAATCTTTGATCAGTTGATTGAATATTGGGCCAACGCTCCAGAAACATAGACACTGAATGCCACATTGCAGACTCTTGGCTAGAGTTCGGGTTCCATGCGCATAAGCTCAGGAACAGATTCCTCCCAAATCCATTTCATTCTGTCTGATTGATAAGAATGTACCAAGGCTGCATCAGTCCCCGGGCTCCACGGGCTCCACATTTGTTTTTCGAAGGTTATATCAATGCACTATGCAACAGATCTTGTGGAGTAAACGGAATTGTAACAGTAACTTTGTTTCCGACAATTGTGGGAAATCTAAGCTACAAACAGCTTTTTGAAGACTTTTGTTGCAGAAATGGAAAACTAAGCACTTAATTATAGCACAACTCTGGAAAGAATCAACAGAGCTAAACGGTTTCGTAACATGGAATAATGGACCATAGAGTCATAACGGCATAGAAGGAGGCCATTCGGCCCATCGAGCCATGCCAGCTCTCTGTAGAGCAATCCAATCTGTCCCATTCCCCTGCTCTATCCCCGTAGCCCTGCAAGTTTATTTCCCTCAAGTGCCTATTCGGTCTCCCCTTGAAAACATTGAGTGTCTCCGCTTCCACTACTTCCATCAGCAGCGAGTTCCAGGTCCTCACCACTCACTGCGTAAAAAAGGTTTTCCTCACAGCTCCCTGTATCTCTTGCCCAAAACCTTAAATCTGTGTCCCCTAGTCCTTGTACCATCAACTAGTGGGAACAGCCTTTCCCCGTCTAGCCTATCCAAACCCGTCATAATCTTGTACACCTCTACCAAATTACCCCTCAACCTCCTTTGCTCTAATGAAAACAAATCCAGCTTCTCCAACCTGTCCTTGTAGCTAAGATCCCCCATCCCCGGAACCATTCTGGTAAATCTCCTCTGCATCCTCTCAAGGGCCTTCACATCCTTCCTAAAGTGTGGTGACCAGAACTGGATGTAATACTCCAGTTGTGGCCTAACCAGCGCTTTATAAGGATTCAGCATAACTCCTCTACTTTTGTAGTCAATACCTCTATTTATGAAACCCAAGATCCCATATGCTTTGCTAACCACTCTCTCAATATGTCCTGCTACCTTCAGGGACCTATGCACATTAACTCCCAGGTCCCTCATTCCCTGCACACTTTCTAGGTGCCATTAAGTGTATATTGCCTCTCCCTGTTCCTTCTGCCAAAATGCATCACCTCACACTTCTCCTTATTAAATTCCATCTGCGTGCCCATTCTGCTAGCCTTTCTATGTCCTGTTGCAGTCGATCATGGACCAAAGGAAATGGTCATAACATTAACGAAATGTTCACGTGTTCCTGGAGTGAACGAGTTCATCGGGGTGCTGCAACCTGGCCGCTGCGCCCTTGGCGCCTGATCGCCAGTGACCGCTGTTGACAGGGCGGACGCGTGCACATCGGGTGGGAATAAGATCGGGTTCAGCGGAGACTCCTCCTGCTCCTATTCCAGTTAGAAATAGCTAATTAATGTTTCAATAGAGCAGTGAGCGAGGCTAGGTAGACTTCAAGCCGTCATTTTTTCTGGAATTCTTTTTTTCTACGCCCTTATTTTGCTTGGATCTCATAAAACTACCGGATTGTTGTAAAAATCCATCTGGTTCCTTTAGGGAAGGAAATCTGCCGTCCTTACCTGGCCTGGCCTGGGCTATACGTGACTCCAGACCCACAGTAATGTGGTTGACTTTTAACTGCCCTCTGAAATGGCCTAGCAAGCCATGCAGTTGTAGGAAACCGCTACAGAAAACAATAATAAAAATAAAACCGGATGGACCACCCAGCATTGACCTCAGCACCCGCTTCAGACCCGACAAAGGCACAACCAGCCCAGTCGAACTTGGAAAGCCCTCCTCACTAACATCTGGGGACTTATGCCAAAATTGGGAGAGCTGTCCCATAGACTAGTCAATCAAAAGCCTGGCAATAGTCAGACTCACAGAATCATACCTTTCAGCCAATGTCCCAGACAACTCCATCACCCATCCTGGGTATGTCTTGCCCAATGGCAGGACAGGCTCCACCAGTGGAGGCAGCACAGTGGTATACAGTTAGGAGGGAATGGCCCTGGGAGTTCTCATCTTTGACTCTGGACCCCATGAAATCTCATGGCTTCTGGTCAAGCATGGCCAAGCAAATCTCCTACTAATTACTGCCTACCGCCCTCCCTCAGCTGATGAATCAGTACTCCTCCATGTTGCACACCAGTTGGAAGAAGACTGAGGTTAGCAAGGGGACAGAATGCACAATGGGTGGGATACTTCAATGTAGAATGAAGAATGGCTCGGTAGCAGCACTATTGACAAAGCTGGCCGAGTCCCAAAGGAGGTAACTGCTGGACTGGGACTATGGCCAGCGGGGGAGAGTATCAACATGAGGGAAAACCAACTTGACCTCATCCTCACCAATCTACCTGTCGCAGATGCATCTGTCCATGACAGTATTGGTAGTAGTGACCACTGTACAGTCCTTGTGGAGACAAAGTCCTTTCTTCACACTGGGGACACGCTCCATCATGTTGCATGGCACTACTATCGTGCTAAATGGGACAGATTCAGAACAGATCTAGCAGCTCAAAACTGGGCATCTATGAGGTGCTGTGGGCCATCAGCAGCAGAATTCTATTCTACCACAATCTGTAACCTCAGGGCCCGGTATATCCCTTACTCTACCATGCCCATCAAGCTAGGGGATGAACCCTGGTACAATGAGGAATATAGAAGAGCATGCCAGGAGCAGCACCAGGCGTACCTAAAAACATGATTTGCCAATCTGGGGATGCTGCAACACAGGACTACATGCATGCTAAACAGCAGAAGCAGCATGTTATAGACAGATCTAAGTGATTCCACCACCAACGGAGCAGATCGACATTCTGCAGTCCTACCACATCCAATTATGAATCGTGATGGACAATTAAATAACTAACGGGAGGAGGAGGCTCCATGAACATCCCCATCCTCAGTGATGGAGGAGCCCAGCACTTCCATGCAAAAGGCAAGGCTGAAGTAGTTACAACCATTTTCAGCCAGAAGTGCCGAGTGGATGACCATCTCGGGCTGCTCCTGAGGTCCCCACCATTACATAAACCAATCTTCAGCCAATTCGATCCACTCCACGTGATATCAAGAAACGGCTGAGCACCCTGGATACAGCAAAGGCTATGGGCCCTGACTAAATCCCAGCTGTTGTACTGAAGACTTGTGCCCCAGAACTAGCCAAACTGTTCCAGTGCAGCTACAAAATTGGCATCTATCTGACAATGTGGGAAACAGCCCAGGTATGTCCTGTCTACAAAAAGCAGGACAAATCCAATCTGGCCAATTATTACTCCATCAGTCTACTCTCAATCATCAGCAAAGTGATGGAAGGTGTCATCGACAGTGCTATCAAGTGACAATTACTCAGCAATAACCCACTCATCGATGTTCAGTTTGCGTTCGGCCAGGACCACTCGAATCCAGACCTTATTACAGCCTTGGTCCAAACATGGACAAAAGAGCTGAATTCCAGTGGTGAAGTGAGAGTGACTGCCATTGATATCAAGGCAACGTGTGTCATCAAGGAGCCTTAGTAAAATTGAAGTCAATGGGAATCAGGGGGAAAACTCCATTGGCTTCAGTCATACCTAGTATAAAGGAAAGTGGTTGTTGGGGGCCAATCATCACAGCCCTAGGGCATCGCTGCAGGTGTTCCTCAGAGCAGTGACCTAGGCCCAACCATCTTCAGCTGCTTCATCAATGACCTTCAATCCATCATAAGGTCAGAAGTGGGGATGTTCGCTGAAGATTGCACTGTGTTCAGTTCCATTCGCAACTTTTCAGATAATGAAGCCCTCCATGCCCACATGCAGCAAGACCTGGATGACATTCAGCCTTGGGCTAATAAGTGGCAAGGAACATTCGCGCCACACAAGTGCGAGGCAATGACTATTTCTAACAAAACAGTCTAACCACTGCCCATTGACATTCAACGGCATTACCATGACTGCATCCCCCACCATCAACATCCTGGGGGGTCACCATTGGCCAGAAACTTAACTGGACCAGCCACATAAATACTGTGGCTACAAGATCAGCTCAATGGCTGGATATTCTGTGGTGAGTGTCTCACCTTCTGTCTCTCAAAAGCCCTTCCACCATCTACAGGTCACAAGCCAGGAGTGTGATGGAATACTCTCCACTTGCCTGGAAGAGTGCAGCTCCAACAACACTCAATAAGCTCGACATCTTCCAGGACAAAGCAGCCTGCTTGATTGGCACCCCATCCACCACCTTAATCTTTCACTCTCTCGACCACCAGCGCACCATGACTGCAGTATGCACCAGATACAAGATGCACTGCAACAACTCACCAAGGTTTCTTCAACAACACCTCCCAAACCAGCGAACTCAACCACCTAGAAGGACAAGGGAGCAGGTGCATGAGGACACCACCAACTCCAAGTCCCCCCCCCAAAGTCACACATCATTCGGACTTGGAAATATATCACTGTTCCTTCATCGTCACTGCATCAAAGTCCTGAAGCTCCCTCGCAAACAGCACTGTGGGAGTTCCTTCACCACAGGGACTGCAGCGGTTCAAGAAGGCAGCTCAGCACCACCTTCTCAAGGGCAACTAGGGTCGCATTTATTTCCAACATCAGATCTCTGATTAGTCACCTTGGAGGACAAGACCTGGTCTCGGATTGGTCGCCTTGGAGGACAAGACACACCCAGCAGTTTCTTTGGAATGTGTAATTAGATCCCGCCTGCCTAAGTAATCAATTACTTTGCAAAGTATAATTCGAACCATTCGGACTGCCAGGCTCCAGACAGAACAGAGCTCACATAGAACAGACAGGGCTCACTCTCGTGGGTTAAGACCTTCTCTCCCCCACCCCCCACGAACAAGTTCCTGCCCCCCAACAAGTTCTTAACCTTCCTCCCACCCCCGAGTTTCTGACCTTTCCATCCAAAAGAAATTCCTGACCCTGACCTTCTCCCCAAGTTCCTGACCTTCTCCAGCTGCCCAGGTGCGTGACTTCGCCCCCCCCCCCCACTGAGTTTCTGATCTCCGCCAGCCCAAGTTCCTGACCTCCCCCAAGTTTCTGATCTCCTAACCCAAGTTTCTGGCTTCCTCCCCCAAATTTGTGATCTTCTCACCCTGTCGAAGTTCCTGACCTCCCACCAAGTTTCTGACCTCCCCCCGCCGAGTTCCTGACCTTCTTACACTGCCCAAGTTCCTGATTTCCCCCCCCAACAAGTTGCTGACCATCCCCCCTCCCCGTAGATGAAGCATTGTGTGTGGGTCACGTATTGTTGACAGGTTTATTGTGTATGTTGTGAATAATGACAGTGTCCAGATTTCATCCAGTCAAATGATGTCACTTGCCACACATGTACTGAGCTTTCTGAGAAATCAACCAGGTCTAGGGGGAGGAGCGGGAGAATGCGGTGCGGGTGTAAAGGGGGTGGGATGGGCAGAACGGGATTCGCCTTACCATCTGGATCACGTTCTTGCTCTCATTTCTGCCCCATTGGACCTGGATCAGGTTCTTCCGCCATCCCTACTGTGCTCTGCATGTCCTTTACCCTCCCCCCTCAGAGATCTTGACCTTTTCCACCCCACCCCAAGCTCCTGCCCTCCTCTCCCCTCCTCTCCGCTCTTCCCTCTTCCCCTTTGATCTTCTCACTCCCTTTGATTTTCTCTCTCCCTCTCCTATCTCTCTCCCTCCTTCTCTCCCTCCCCTCCTCTCCCTCCCCCTCCAATCACTCTCTCTCCCCCAGTCTCTTCTCCTTCCAATCCCCTATCTCTCCCTCTCCGAACCCTTCTCTCGCTCCCCCTCTGATCTACTTGCTTTCTTCCTCCGATCCTCTCTCTCTCTCCCAATCTGATCTACACTCTCTCTCCCACTCTGATCTCCTCTCTCTCTCCCCCTCCGATTCCATCTCTCTGTCTCCCTTGATTTCCTCTCTCTCCTCCTCTGATCTCCTCTATCTCGCCCCCCCTATCCCCTCTCTCCCATTCAATCTCCTCTCACTTCCTGCTCTGATCACTCTCTTTTCTTCCTCCAATCTCCTCTGTCTCTCATGCTACGATTTCCTCTCTCCCCCCCGACTCTCTCCCTCCCCCCTCTGCTCACCTCTCTCTCCCCCTCCGATCCTGTTTCTTTCCTCCCTCCTCTCTCTTCCCCCTTCTCTCTTCCCCCACTGATCACCTCTCTCCCGCACCTGATCCCCTCTCTCTATCCTCCTCAGATCTTTCTCTCTCCCCCTCCAAAACTCTCTCCCCTATCCTCTCTCCCCCATCCTCTCTCCCCACCTCTCTTTCTCTTCCCTCCTTTCTCTTCCCCCTCTGATCTCCTCCCCCCATCCAATCTCCTCTCTCATTCCTCCTCCGATCTCTCTCTCTCTCCCCCTCCAATCCCCTCTCTTGCCCCCTCTGATTTCTCTCTCCCCTCTGATCATCTCTCTCATCCCCTCCGATCCTCTCTCTCTTCCCCTCTGATCCTCTCTCTCTCCTCCTCTGATCCCCTCTCTCTCTTCCCCTCCAAACTCTTTCTCCCCCCTCCACTCACCTCTCTCTCCCCTCCGATCCTCTCTCTTTCCTTCCTCCTCTCTCTTCCCATTTCTCCCCCATTGGACCTGGATCGGGTTATTCCACCATCCCCACTATGCTCTGCGTACTCTTTACCCCCTCTCCTCACTCCTCGGAGTTCCTGACCTTCTCACCCCCCCTGAGTTCCTGCCCTCCTCTCCCCTCTGCTCTTCCCTCTTCCCCTTCGATCTTCTCTCTCTCCCTCTCCACTCTCTCTCCCCCAGTCTCTTCTCCCTCCAATCCCCTCTCTGTCCCTCTCTGATCCCCTCTCTCCCTCCCCTCCAATCAATTCTCTCTAACACCTCTGATCTGCTCTCTCTCTCCCCCTCCAATTCTCTCTCTCTCTCCTCCAATCCCCTCTCTCTCGCTCCTTTGATTTCCTCTCTCTCCACCTCTGATCTCCTCTCTCTTGCCCTGCTCTGATCTCCTCTATCTCTCCCCCTCAATCCCCTCTCTCTCCCCCTCCGCTCTCCTCTCTCTCCCTCCTCTGATCTCTCTCTCTGCTTCCTCCAATCTCCTCTGTCTCTCACCCTCTCAGGCCTCACTGCGGCAGCGGCGGGAACTCAAGCGGCGGCAGTATAAAAGGTAACCCCGAGGGTGGGTAGGCCTCACTGCGGCAGCGGCGGGAACTCGAGTGGCGGTGAGTATAAAAGGCGAGCCCGAGTGCGGGTAGGCCTCACTGCGGCAGCGGTGGGAACTCAAGCGGCGGCAGTATAAAAGGTAAGCCCGAGCGCGGGTAGGCCTTACTGCAGCAGTGGTGGGAACTCGAGCGGTGGTGAGTATAAAAGGTGAGCCCGAGCGCGGGTAGGCCTCAGAGTGGCAGCAGCAGGAACTCAAGCGGCGGTGAGTATAAAAGGTAAGCCCGAGCGTGGGTAGGCCTCAGAACGGCAGTGGCGGGAACTCGAGCGGCGGTGAGTATAAAAGGTAAGCCCGAGGGTGGGTAGGCCTCAGAGCGGCAGTGGCGGGAACTCGAGCGGCGGCAGTATAAAAAGGTAAGCCTGAGTGCGGGTAGGCCTCAGAGCGGCAGTGGCGGGAACTCGTGCGGTGGCAGTATAAAAAGGTAAGCCTGAGCGCGGGTAGGCCTCAGAGCGGCAGTGGCGGGAACTTGTGCGGTGGCAGTATAAAAAGGCAAGCCTGAGCGCGGGTAGGCCTCAGAGCGGCAGTGGCGGGAACTCGAGCGGCGGCAGTATAAAAAGGTAAGCGTACTAATCTCCAATCTCAGAGGGAGAGAAGTAAAAAGTAATCGAGGTGTGACATCACCACAAAGCAGGTAAGTGATTGGTTGGGAGTATTTCTCTCTTTTTTTAAAACTTTAACTGTGTAGTTTATAGTTTTTAAGGTGTCTGTTGTGTAGCGGGTCAGTTTGTAAACCAGGGCCCTTAAATATATCATTAAAAAATAATAATAATAAATTTAATGAATTACATAGAATGGCAGAGCAGGTGATGTGTTACTGCTGCAATATGTGAGAGCTGGTGGACACCATTGATGCTCACGGTGATCACATTTGCAGTAAGTGTTGGCTGCTCGAGGAACTCCGGCTCCGTGTTGATGAGCTGGAGTCCGAGCTTCAAACACTGCGACACATCAGGGAGGGGGAGAGTTACCTGGACTCTGTGTTCCAGGAAATAGTCACACCAATTAGATTAACTATTTCAGATGTAGTCCGTGGTCAGGGACAGGAGGGTGTGACTATGAGTGCAGCAGGTATGGGTACCCAGGAGGTAGTGTTGGAGGAGCCGCAGCCCTTGCTCTTGTCCAACAGGTTCGAGGCTCTTACTCCCTGTGGGGACAGGAACGGGGACTGCAGGGAGGATGAGCAACCTGGCCACAGCACCGTGGAATGGAGGGCCATTAAAGTGGGGGGAGTAAAAAGAAATGTTGTAGTGGTAGGGGATGGTATCATTAGGGGGATAGATAGGGTTCTTTGCAGCCGAGAGCGAGAGTCCTGAAGGCTGTGTTGCTGCCCGGTGCCAGGGTTAAGGACATCTCCTCTGGGCTGGAGAGAAACTTGGAGTGGGAGGGGAGGATCCATTTGTCGTGGTCCATGTTGGTACCAATGACATAGATAGGACAAGGAAAGAGGTTCTGCTGAGGGAGTATGAGCAGCTAGGGGCCAAATTAAAAAACAGAACCACTAGGGTAATAATCTCTGGATTACTACCTGAGCCACGGGCAAATTTGGCTAGGGTAAGTAAAATCAGAGAGTTAAATGCGTGGCTCAAAGACTGGTGTGGGAGAAATGGGTTTTGCTTCTTGGGACACTGGCACCAGTACTGGGACAGGAGGGAGCTGTTCCGTTGGGACGGACTTCACTTGGCCAGTGCTGGGACTAGAATCCTGGCGAATCGAATAACTGGGGCTGTAGAGAGGGCTTTAAACTAATTAGTGGGGGGGAGGTTTCAAGGGAGCAAAAAATAAAAATGTCAGCGGAGAAGGCAATAGAGCAAGGTAGCCGTGGGGGAATTAAAAACCAGAGCGTTAACAGGTTCCTCTAATGAGGCCATATGGGTAGAACTTAAAAACAAAAAGGGGGCAAGCACTTTGCTGGGAGTGTAATATAGGCCCCCAAACAGTCAGGGGGAGATAGAGGAACAGATATGTAGTGAAATCTCGGAGAACTGTGCAAATAATAGGGTAATAATAGTGGGGGATTTCAACTTCCCCAATATTAACTGGGATAGTCAGAGTGTGAAAGGCTTAGAGGGTGCAGAATTCTTAAAGCGCATCCAGGAGAGCTTTTTGAACCAGCAAGTAGAAAGTCCTACAAGAGAGGGGTCGGTACTGGACCTAATTCCAGGGAATGTGGCCAGGCAAGTGGTAGAAGTGTTAGTAGGTGAGAACTTTGGTGACAGTGACCATAATTCGGTGAGATTTAAGGTAGCCATGGAAAAGGACAGATTCTAAATTGGGGGAAGGCCGATTTTAATATGATAAGGCAGGATCTGGCCAAAGTGGACTGGGATCAGCTACTTGTAGGAAAATCCACATCGGAGCAATGGGAGTCTTTCAGAAAGGAAATTGAGAGAGTACAATGGCAACATGTTCCTGTAAAGGTCAAGGGTTGGACCAACAAGCGCAGGGAACCTTGGATGGCAAGGGATATACGAGAATGGATTAGGAAAAACAGGGGGGCTTTTGGCAGATACAAAGGACTAAAGACAGAGGAAGCCCTAGAGGAGTATAAAAAGCACAGGGGGATACTTAAAAAAGAAATTAGGAGAGCGAGGAGGGGCCATGAAATAACACTGGCGAGCAAAATAAAGGAAAATCCTAAGGTGTTTTATAAGTATATTAAGGGCAAGAGGATAACTAGGGAAAGAGTACGGCCCATTAGGGATCAAAGTGGCAATCTGTGTGTGGAGCCAGCAGATGTAGGTGGGGTTTTAAATGATTTTTTTGCATCTGTGTTCATATTGGAGAAGGATGATGTAGACATAGAAATCGGGCTGGGGGACTGTGATATACTTGCACATATTAGCATCGAGAGGGAGGAGGTACTGGCGGTTTTAGCAGGCTTAAAAGTGGATAAATTCCCAGGCCCGGACGAGATGTATCCCAGGCTGCTGTGTGAGGCAAAGGAGGAGATTGCAGGGGCTCTGACACAAATTTTCCGAACCTCTCTGGCCACAGGGGATGTGCCAGAGGACTGGAGGACAGCTAATGTAGTACCATTATTCAAGAAGGGTAGTAGGGATAAACCAGGGAATTACAGGCCAGTGAGCCTAACATCAGTGGTAGGGAAATTATTGGAAAAAATTCTGAGGGACAGAATTAGTCTCCACTTGGAGAGGCAAGGATCAATCAGGGATAGTCAGCATGGCTTTGTCAAGGGAAGATCATGTCTGACTAATTTGATTGAATTTTTCAAGGGGGTGACTAGGTGTGTGGATGAGGGTAGTGCAGTGGATGTGGTATACATGGATTTCAGTAAGGCTTTCGATAAAGCCCGTATAGGAGACTGGTCAAGAAGGTAAGAGCCCATGAGATCCAGGGTGCCTTGGCACATTGGGTCCAAAACTGGCTTAGTGGCAGAGGCAGAGGGTGATGGTCGAAGGTTGTTTTTGTGACTGGAAGCCTGTGTCCAGTGGGGTACCACAGGGATCGGTGCTGGGTCCCTTGCTGTTTGTGGTCTACATTAATGATTTGGATGTGAATGTAAAAGGCATGATCAGTAAGTTTGCAGATGACACGAAAATTGGTGGGCTGGTAAATAGCGAGGAGGGTAGCCTCAGTCTGCAGGACAATATAGATGGGTTGGTCAGATGGGCGGAACAGTGGCAAATGGAATTTAACCCTGAAAAGTGTGAGGTGATGCATTTTGGAGGGATTAACAAGGCAAGGGAATACACAATGAATGGTAAGACCCTAGGAAAGACAGAGGGTCAGAGGGACCTTAGTGTGCATGTACATAGATCCCTGAAGGCAGCAGAACAGGTGGATAAGGTGGTTAAAAAGGCATATGGGATACTTGCCTTCATTAGCCGAGGCATCGAATATAAGAGCAGGGACGTTATGATGGAGCTGTACAAAATGCTGGTTAGGCCACAGCTGGAATACTGTGTGCAGTTCTGGTCGCCAAACTATAGGAAGGATGTGATTGCTTTGGAGAGGGTGCAGAGGAGCTTCACCAGGATGTTACCTGGGCTGGAACGCTTCAGCTATGAAGAAAGACTGGACAGGCTGGAGTTGTTTTCCTTGGAGCAGAGAAGGCTGAGGGGGGACCTGATTGAGGTGTACAAAATTAAGAGGGGCATAGATAGAGTAGATAGAAAGGAACTTTTCCCTTAGTAGAGGGGTCAATAACAAGGGGACATAGATTGAAGGTAAGGGGCAGGAGGTTTAGAGGGGATTTGAGGAAGAACATTTTCACCCAGAGGGTGGTTGGAATCTGGAACTCACTGCCTGAAAGGGTGGTAGAGGCAGGAACCCTCACAACATTCAAGAAGCATTTGGATGAGCACTTGAAATGCCATAGCATACAAGGCTATGGACCAAATGCTGGAAAATGGGATTAGATTAGACAGGGCCTGATGGCCGGTGCGGATGCGATGGGCCGAAGGGCCTCTTTCTGTGCTGTATAATTCTATGTCTCTATTACTCTATGAGCGTGTCAGGAAGGGACAGCATGTATAAAGATAAAGGTAAAGTAGTAAAGGGGGTAAAAGCCGGAATAAATTGTCACAAAACATATTTAAAAGTTCTTTATCTGAATGCACGCAGCATTCGTAACAAAATAGATGCGTTGACAGTACAAATAACTACACATGGGTATGATCTGGTGACCATTACAGAAAAATGGCTGCACAGTGACTATGACTGGGAACTAAACATCCAGGGGTATTTGATAATTAGGAAGGACAGACAGGAAGGAAAGGGAGGTGGGGTGGCTATGTTAATAAAGGATGGAATCACTGCAATAATGAGAAATGATATTGGGTCAAAGGATCAGGATAGTGAAACAGTTTGGTTGGCGATAAGGAATAATAAGGGGAAAAAGTCAATAGTGGGCGTAGTCTATAGGCCTCCTAACAGTTGCAACTCTGTTGGTCGGAGTATAAATCAGGAAATAATTAGAGCTTGTAATAAGGGAACAGCTATAATCGTGGGGGATTTTAACTTTCATATTGGCTGGACAAATCAAATTGAGCAGGGCAACCTTGACGAAGAGTTCATAGAGTGCATTAGGGACGGGTTCCTTGAGCAGTATGTTACTGAACCAACCAGGGGGCAGGCAATCTTAGATCTGGTCCTGTGTAATGCGACAGGATTAATAAAAGATGTCCTAGTAAAGGATCCCCTTGGAATGAGTGACCATAACACGGTTGAATTCCAAATTCAGTTGGAGGTTGAGAGAGTTGTATCTCAAACCAGCGTACTAAGCTTAAATAAAGGAGGCTATGAAGGTATGAGTGCAGAGTTGACTAAATTGGACTGGGAAAATGGATTAAAGTGTAAGACAGTACATGAGCAGTGGTGTACATTCAAGGAGATATTTCACAACTTTCAAGAAAAATATATTCCACTGAGGAAAATGGGGCGTAAAAGACAAGACAGCCATCCGTGGCTAAGTAATGTAATAAAGGATAGTATCTGACTGAAAACAAGGGCATATAAAGTAGCCAAATCTAGTGCGAGGATAGAAGATTGGGAAGCATTTAAAAGCCAGCAGAGAATAACTAGAAGATTAATTAAGAAAGGGAAGATAAATTATGAAAGTAAACTAGCAAAAAATATAAAAACAGATAGTAAGAGTTTCTACAGTTATATAAAAAGAAAAAGGGTGGCTAAAGTGAATGTTGGTCCCTTAGAGGACGAGACAGGGAAATTAGTGGTGGGGAACATGGAGATGGCAAAAACGCTGAACAAATATTTTGTATCAGCCTTTACAGTAGACGTCACTAAAAATATCCCAGCACTGGACAAACAGGGGGCTATAGGTGGGGAGGAGCTAAACATGATTAAAATCGCTAAGGAGGTGGTACTCGGTAAGATAATGGGACTAAAGTTGGATAAATCCCCTGGACCTGATGGCTTACATCCTAGGGCCTTGAAAGCAGTAGCGGTAGGGATTGTGGATGCATTAGTGGTAATTTTCCAAACCTCCCAGGATTCAGGAAAGGTCCCAGCAGGTTGGAAAACTGCTAATATAACGCCCTTATTTAAAAAGGGAAGTAGACGAAACGCTGGAAACTATAGACCAGTTAGCCTAATATCTGTGGTTGGTAAAATGTTGGAGTCCATTATTAAGGAAGCAGTAACAGGACATTTGGATAAATATAATTTAATCGGAGAGAGTCAGCATGGTTTTATGAAGGGGAAGTCATGTTTTACCAATTTGCTGGAATTCTTTGAGGACGTAACAAACAGGGTGGATAAAGGGGAACCAGTGTATGTGGTGTATTTGGACTTCCAAAAGGCATTTGACAAGGTGCCACACAAAAGATTACTGCACAAGATAAAAAATCACGGGATTGGGGGAAATATACTGGCATGGTTGGAAGATTGGCTATCTAACAGAAAACAGAGAGTTGGGATAAATGGTTCATTCTCGGGTTGGCAATCAGTGGCTAGTGGTGTTCCGCAGGGGTCAGTGCTGGGACCCCAACTCTTTACAATTTATATTAGCGATTTGGAGGAAGGGACCGAGTGCAACGTATCCAAGTTTGCCGACGATACAAAGATGGGTGGAAAAGCAGTGAGTGAGGAGGACATAAAAAACCTGCAAAAGGACATAGACAGGCTAAGTGAGTGGGCAGAAATTTGGCAGATGGAATATAATGTTGGAAAGTGTGAGGTTATGCAGTTTGGCAGAAAAAATCAAAGAGCAATTTATTATCTAAATGGAGAGAAACTGTAAAATGCTACAGTACAAAGGGATCTGGTGGTCCTGGTGCATGAAACACAGAAGGTTAGTATGCAGGTACAGCAGGTGATCAGGAAGGCCAATGGAATCTTGGCTTTTATTGCAAGGGTGGTGGAGTATAAAAGCAGGGAAGTCTTGCTTCAGTTATACAGGGTACTGGTGAGGCCACACCTGGAATACTGCGTCCAGTTTTGGTTTCCATATTTAAGGAAAGATATACTTGCTCTCGAGGCAGTTCAGAGAAGGTTCACTCAGTTGATTCCGGAGATGAGGGGGTTCACTTATGAGGAAAGGTTGAGTAGGTTGGGCCTCTACTCATTGGAATTCAGAAGAATGAGAGGAGATCTTATCGAAACATATAAGATTGTGAGGGGGCTTGATCGGGTGGATGCGATGAGGATGTTTCCACTGATGGGTGAGACTAGAACTAGGGGGCATAATCTTAGAATAAGGGGCTGCCGTTTCAAAACTGAGATGAGGAGAAACTTCTTCACTCAAAGGGTAGTAAATCTATGGAATTTGCTACCTCAGAGAGCCGTGGAAGCTGCGACATTAAATACACTTAAAACAGAGATAGACAGTTTCCTAGCTGATAAGGGAATTAGGGGTTACGGGGAGCGGGCAGGGAAGTGGACGTGAGTCTAGGTTCGGATCAGCCATGATCCTATTGAATGGCAGAGCAGGCCCGAGGGGCCGTATGGCCTACTCCTGCTCTTACTTCTTATGTTCTTATGTTCTTATGTTCTCTGATTTCCTCCCTCTCCCCCGATCTCCTCGCTCTCCCCCTCCAATCCTCTATCTCTCACCCTCTGATCCCCTCTCTCTCTCCCCTCTACTCACCTCTCTCTCCCCCTCTGATCCTATTTATTTTCTCCCTCCTCTCTCTTCCCCCTCCTCTCTCTTCCCCTCCAATCGCCTCTCCCCCCATCCGATCTCCTCTCTCTCTCCTCTGATCCTCTCTGTCTCTCCCTCCTATCACCTCCCTCCCATGCCACTCTTTCTCTTGCCTCCTCTCTCCCCTCCTCTCTCTCCCTCCTCCCATCTGCTCTCTCTCTCCCCTCTGATCTCTCTCTCTTTCCTCCCTCCTCTGTATCTCCCCCTCTGATCCTCTCTCTTTCCTCCCTCCTCTTGCTTTCCCCTCCGATATCCTCTCTCCCCCTCCACTCATCTCTCACTCTCCCCTCCGATCCTCTCTCTTTCCTCCCTCCTCTCTCTTCCCCTCCTCTCTCTTCCCCCTCCGATCTCCTCCCTCTCCATTCAATCTCCTCTCTCTTTCCTCCTCCGATCTCTCTCTCCCCCTCCGATCCTCCCTCTCTCCCTCCTCCAGTCCCCTCTGTGACCCCCTTCGATCTCTCTCTCCCCTCCACTCACCTATCTCTACCCCTCTGTTGCTCTCTCTTTCCTTCCTCCTCCCTCTTCCCCCTCTGATCTCCTCGCTCCCCCCTCTGTTCATCTCTCCCTCCCCCCTCTGACTCTCGCTCTTTCCTCCCCTCCTCTTTCTTTCCACCCCTCCTCTCTCTTCCCCTCCACTCTGCTCTCTCACCCTTCTGATCGCCTCTCTCTTTCCTCCTCCAGTATCTCTCTCCCCCATCCTCTCTCTCTCCCCCTCCTGTCTCCTCTTTCCCGTGCCTCTCTTTCCTCCCTCCTTTCTCTTCCTCCTCCGATCTCCCTCTCTCCCCCCCATCCCCCTCCTACGATTCCCTCTTTTTCTCCCCTTTCGATCCTCTCTCTCCACCCTCCCTCCACCCCCCGCCATCAACGGATCCCCCGACCTTCTCCCCACCGGCCGAGGAGAGCGAGGCTCATGCTGCACCCGCAACTGCTGAGTACCGCGCATGCGCTAGACTGCGCGCACGCGCAGGAAGGGATTCCATGTGCATGCGCGGCTCCCGTGTGCCGCGCGCACGCGCACAAGGCCGCAGAAGTGTCCGAGCAGATGATCACTCCGGGCAATTAGGGATGGGCAATAAATGCTGGCCTTGCCAACGACTCCCACATCCCACGAATGAATAATAAGAAAATAAAGCTTCAGGCAACACAGCTTGTATAGAGATGCCGGTCAGCACATTGATCCCCTACCCATTGGGTCAGTTCCTGTTGGGGGCGTGCTCTGTGGACCAGAATCCTGCCCGTTAGTTTCTGGGACAGTTCTGCTTCACAGACCCACCGTCTTCTTTGGGGACCGCTAGTGCTTTCCTCTATGATCGCCACGTAGGGTCGACCTGTTGTTGATGAGAAACCATGAATGGTGATGGATAATTGTTGTTCTTCTTGTCAGGTGGAACTGTTACCATAACAGATAATCCGAAGATCCTGCCGCAAATTAACAACAATATCACCACCAACTTCCCCACTGCCAGCAGACACCGTTTAAAAGTCAGACCCCTGATTTTGGGTGAAGACCAAACTCTCTTTCGCACCGACTATGACTTCCTCCTGGGTTCGGATCTTTTCAATAGCTCAGTTAGCTACTCCTCACTAATAGAAACACTGTGCTATCTCGCCATCCACAAGAATTAAATTTACCTCGCTTCCAAATTTCGAACGGGAAACGGCTCCCTCTCTTTCCATGATGTGATTCTACCTGATTATTTTAACTGCCAGGTTGTTGACAGGTTAGAGGACAAAGATATTACTGTGTACAAAATGACCAAGATTAGCACAAGTCCTGCGGATCAGGTATGGATGACAGCCGGAAGTCTGCTGACATGAACCTGACATTGGGATTGACAGAAGAGCCTCCCTATCAATAGCTTTTTAAGTTCTGTCCTTTACAAGGTAAAGGTGGCTGGAGATTCAAACAGTTCAGATGAAATCAATGTTTAACAACTATCTCATATTTCTTCACCCGTCTCCTATTGACAGGTTTAGTAAAAAAAAATAAAGGAGTTTCCCTCCCGGATATCGCCAGCCCATGCTCTATAAACCGTAGAAGAAGCTAGCGCCCGCCCGCTCATTTATGCTAAATCGCGTATGTGATATTGATACGTAAGCAAGTTGGTATTTGAAATGTAATTGGCTCAGTTATGAATGAAATGACATATAACAGACAAAGGTCGGATTTCCTAATTTTCTCTCACGATCAACATTTCGGGACTTAACTCTTTAAGAGAGCTTTATTAACAGTTGATTACATTAAGTACAGATATGAAGAGCCGCGCAGAGATTAATTTAGTACGGTAACTAACACTGCTGGATGGATATGTCCTAATTTAGTTGAAACCGTCAACGTGGTGAAGAATTGATGGATTGGCCCACATGTCTAAGACGTTCCTGTAGTTTAGACAATTTAAGCTATTTAAGTTGGGGCATTTTGTTTTCAGATCAGAACGTTTGTAAAATGTGCTGTATCACAGTACAAAAACTGACGTTATATTCCAGGCCAGGTATAGTGCAAGCGCACATCAGCGGCTACAGAGTTACACGCAAGGAAAAACCTTCAACTAACAGGGGAAAGAAAACGGCGGAGTACGAATGGAGATCTTAAATTGAATAATATGTACATAGCGATGTATCTGCCCTGTATTGACACGGCACCCACCGACTTCTACTAATGCAGTCCAAGTTATACCTTTAACACTCTAACTGCATAATCGTTAATCGAGAAAAGAGTGTAAAAGTTACATTGCCAAGCACGTACTGTTTTGTGTGTTTCACACCAGCCAATGCTGATCCAGTATATACTGTTGGAAAATGTCTAATACATTAAACTGATCTCATTTGATGCAGTGTAGTTTTAATGTTACAATGAACTTGAAATGAAATAAAGTAACTGTATGAAACTGAGATCCGTCCTGTCCAGTACGTGTTACCTTTAAGCTGAGCAAATCGACAATTACTCTTGAATAATAAATATTATGGTGTGGAGATGCCGGTGTTGGACTGGGGTGGACAAATGTAAGAAATCACACAACACCAGGTTATAGTCCAACAGCTTTATTTGAAATCACAAGCTTTCGGAGCGCTGCTCCTTCATCAGGTGAAGTGGAGAGAGGCATAAAAACACAGCTTATATAGTCAGAGAATAATGTCAGATGTTTACAGGTAATCTTTCTAACTGCCATTTATCACACCTCGGCAGAGAGATAATCACAGCAAAGGTGTAAATGGTGTCCAAACAGGTCAGTCAGGAAAACATCCTCACGCCTCCACTACTCGCCTTCAAACAACCGCCTAACCTCAAACAGACCATTGTTCACAGCAAATTACCCAGCTTTCAGGAGAACAGCGACCACGACACCATACAACCCTGCCACAGCAACCTCTGCAAGACATGCCAGATCATCAACACAGATACCATCATCACAAATGAGGACACCACCCACCAGGTACATGGTACATACTCATGTGACTCGGCCAATGTTGTCTACCTCATACATTGCAGGAAAGGATGCCCCGGAGCATGGTACATCAGCGAGACCATGCAGACACTGCGACAATGGATGAACGGACACTGTGCAACAATTGCCAGGCAGGAGTGTTCCCTCCCAGTCGGGGAACACTTCAGCAGTCAAGGACATTCAGCCTCCAATCTTTGGGTAAGCATTCTCCAAGGTGGCCTTCGAGACACACGACAACGCAAAATCATCGAGCAGAAACTGATAGCCAAGTTCCGTACCCATGAGGACGGCCTGAACCGGGATCTTGGGTTCATGTCATGCTACATGTAACCGCACTTGACGTAGGGTCATCCAGACTCGAGTCATCATTGGCTTATTCTCTCCACACAGATGTGGCCGGACCTGCTGTGATTTCCAGCAAAAAAAATGTTTTTTGTCTGTTTTTTTGTTTTTCATACAGACCCCAGCATCTGCAACATTTGACCCCTTGTGACCCCACCTCATTGCTCTTTGATGCAATGTTTTCCTGACTGACCTGTTTGGACACCATTTACACCTTTGATTGCTGTGATTATCTCTCTGCCGAGGTGTGATAAATGGCAGTTAGAAAGATTACCTGTAAACATCTGACATTATTCTCTGACTATATAAGCTGTGTTTTTATGCATCTCTCCACTTCACCTGATGAAGGAGCAGCGCTCCGAAAGCTTGTGATTTCAAATAAAGCTGTTCGACAATAACCTGGTGTTGTGTGATTTCTTAAATAAATATTATTGCAGTGCTGCCGTTTGCTCACACGGGTATCTGAGTCGTTCCTGGGTCCTTCGATTTCAGTCATTTTATTTATGACTACTCCAGGGCCCAATGAGGCATCACAAGGCACGGGAAGAGACAAACCCGACTCCCGAGAGATTTCTGCCTCAATGCAAATATATTGTAAAATCAGCAGGAATTGAATAAGCGAAAGTTGATGATTATCCTCCCCGCTGATGTGATAGTGAATGGATCACCTTGCCTTCCTTTTCACCGGTTTCACCTGGTTCATCTAAGGTAAATATCTATGCTGTTGATATACAACAGCCACGGCACAGACGATCTATCTTCTATAGGAATCCACTAGGCATCGATGTGTCAGTCGCTTAAATTGTAATCCCATTTACCCAGTTACTTTTTTCATTGTGTTTAAAACAATTTTAATAACAGGGTTCACAGCTGAATTATCCGAACAGATCGTTTGTGGGTTTGTACATAGATGGGAAAATATTACACATTGGTCCAGATTATCTGGAATTGATTAACTTGTTTCCAGCAAGGAGCCAACCCACTCAATTCGAATACAAGCATTTTGTAGGCTTTTGGACATATGTTTCATTGGCGACTCTACGAGTTTAAAATATACAGTTTTCATTTTCTTTGTGCCCAAATATTTTTAAAGAATTCGGACTGACTAACTTTACGTAAGTTAGCAGTCCTTCTGAAGCCGTGAGAGGCAGATACAGATAATAGACCCGGTCGATTAACAGCGAACTGCCACGCAATGTTAACATCCGGGTATGTTTCAGGGAATTTAAATTTGAGTGCTAGCAGAAGGTGCCATGAGTTTATTTTCTTTCTAAATTCCCAAAGCCAACAATAAATGAACTGTTAGTAGTTGATAGTGTTCTTTGGCACAGTTGCGTAGCAGAAGCCTGGATTTTAAAATTCTCATCCTTGTTTTCAAATCCCTCCAAGGTCTCGCCCTCCCTATCTCTGTAATCTCCTCCAGCCCCACAACCCCAGATATCTGTGATCATCTAATTTTGCCCTCTTGACGATCCCTGAATTTAATCGCTCAACCATTGGTGGCCGTGCCTTCAGCTGCCTCGGCCCTAAACGCTGGAATTCCCTGCCTAAGCCGCTCTCTCCTATCTACCTCACTTTCCTCCTTTAAGACGCTCCTTAAA
Source organism: Somniosus microcephalus (assembly GCF_052327205.1). NCBI lineage: Eukaryota > Metazoa > Chordata > Chondrichthyes > Squaliformes > Somniosidae > Somniosus > Somniosus microcephalus. The sequence continues at coordinate 161,178,726 of NC_140998.1, forward strand.
TCCTACCTTTTTAACCAAGCTTTTGGTCATCTGCCCTAATCTCTCCTTATGTGGCTCTGTGTCAATTTTTTTTGTCTTATAACCCTCCTGTGAAGCGCCTTGGGGCGTTTTATTACGTTAAAGGCGCTATAAAAATGCAGGTTGTTGTTCTTGTTGTGTCTATACATCGCCCAACTAGGGGTTAAAAAGCATAAAGCTTCTCATTTGGGCATTCATGTTGCTGCAGAACTGTTCAGGGTATTTCCATAGTTATTTTATTTTCCTTTTGGCCATTTTTTATAGTTGTCCTTCTAGTTCAGATATGCTGGGGGTAATTTAATTTATCTGACGGGATTGAATTGACTGCCCGTTTCACACCTTTCCCGATTTTACTCGCCATTGATTTCGAAAGAAAGTGAAGTCGGGCGGGGTGTAAAGCAAGTGACCGATCTGATCTCATTAGTTTCCCGCCGGTTGCGTTAGGTTAGAAATACCCCCTGCTGTTCCAAACACAACGCACGCAAATTTCTCCTTACAATCGTTTTGTTCTGCTCCTTAATATTGTTCGAGCTACTCTTAACACCGCAATTGCTGAGTTTTGGCCTGTGATCTGATAGCAAAGCAGTAATCTCTTCAAATGCAGTGACCACTGGGAATAAACTGGAGATGCATCGTGCACGAAGAAACATATATATGTGAATACCTTTTCTCTCATTTTAAGATGTGCATTGCTGAAGAGGATAAGACAACTTGTAATGTGGAAGACAGTCTTATGCTAGGCAATGTGCTTGGAGATGTCCAAATATGCATCATAATCCAGTCTGGTCCTCTGCATTGAAAACTCTTGAAACATCTTGGATTTCCGAAAGATTTTGATCAGTGGGAACGGTAGCATAGTGGTTAAATTACTGGACTAGTAATTCAGAGGCCTGGACTTAATGATCCGGAAACAGGAGTTCATAATCCCACCACGCCAGCTGGTGAATTTAAATTCAGTTAATTAAATAAATCTGGAATAAATAGCTAGTACCAGTAAAGATGACTGTAGAACGACCGGACTGTTGTAAAAACCCATTGAATGTCCTTTCGGGAAGGAAATCTGCTGTCTGGCCTATATGTGACTTCAGACCAAAAGCAACGTGATTGACTCTTAAATGTCCTCTGAAATGGCTTAGCATGCCATTCAGTCAAGAAGGCGGCTCACCACCACCTTCCCAAGGGGACACTTTGTAGTTTTAGTATCCATAACTGCCCTCTGAACTTTTCGCCTCTGAGTCTTTCTCAAAATCAAGAGCAGTGCTTAACGTTGGCCTATGGCGGTTGCTGGAAATAACTTTGTTTCCTTATTGTAATCTTATTGTGACTAAATCAACGTCACACTATGTTATTCGGGCAGGATTATAGCCTATGAGTTAATGGGAGCTGCTTCATTTCGGGCCTCTAGCTGTGAATTTACACCATGCGAGGAACTGCTGTTTCCACTGGTCCCGTGGAACGTGCGTGTAACCTTAGCTGAGCTGGGAATCTCTTGTTAATGATCATTGCGCACGGTGGGAATTCCGATCACAGGACCGGAGGGTGAATCCCTCACAGCAGAAGGTGTCGGCAGAACTGCGTTTACAGCCAGCTATAGTTACAAGGCCTTGGTTTGCTCTCAATATAGTTGGCTTATTTTGTTGTATAAAAGGCGTGTGCATTTTGAAAGATTTTGCATTTTTAAAGAAAACTAAAAGGATTATTAGTTCCGTTCTACCTCTCAAGGCTCCCGGTTCAGGTACTGCGACAAAAGACTGGAGGGACTTAGGCTTTACAGTTTAGAGAGGGAGTGACCAAGCGGTGATCTGATAGTGGTTGTACACAACGCTACTGCGAACTAGACTGTGAGAGCGAGGGAGGGACGGACTCAAAGTAAGAGAAAACAAACGAATTAATAGAAAATTTTAAAGTCTTAGCTGATATTACCTCTTGATTTCCCTAAAGCGTAAAGAGGGAGTTAATAAGTATATACTTTTTTTCCTCTATTCTCACTTTCAGATATCTATGTTTGTAAATACCGCCGGCTCTCCGCACTCTTTAAAGTGCCCGGATTGTTTTCAATCCCTAATATTGCATCATCCCTTTTGATTTATTCTGCCAGAAGGGTCATGGAGGGTGGAAGGGAAGAAGGAAGAATAGCCTTATGTGAAAGGACCACCCTTCATCGACCTCGGCACCGGCTACGGACACGGCAACGGCACACCCAGCCCAGTCCACCCTGCAAAGTCCTCCTCACCAAGATCTGGGGACCTGTGCCAAAATTGGGAGAGCTGTTCCACAGACTAGTCAAGCAACAGCCTGACATAATCATATTCACAGGATCATACCTTTCAGCCAATGTCCAAAACTCCTCCATCACCATCCCTAGGTATATCCTGTCTCACCGGCAGGACAGTCCCACCAGGGTGGCGGCACAGTGGTATACAGTCGGGAAGGAGTGGTCCTGAGATTGCTCAATATTGACTCCAGACCCCATGAACTCTCATGGCTTCAGGTCAAGAATGGGCAAGGAAATCTCCTGCTGATTACCACCTACCGCCCTCCCTCAGCTCATGAATCAATACCCCTCCATGTTGAACACCACTTGGAAGAAGCACTGAGATCAGCAAGGGCACAGAATGTACTCTGGGTGGGGGACTTCAATGTCCATCGCCAAGAGTGGCTCGGTAGCACCACTACTGACCGAGCTGGCAGAGTCGTGAAGGACATAACTGCCAGTCTGGGTGTGCAACAGGTGGTGAGGGAACCAACACAAGGGAAAAACCTACTTGACCTCGTCCTCACCAATCTACCTGTCGCAGATGCATCTGTTCATGACAGCGTTGGTAGCAGTGACCACTGCACAGTCATTGTGGAGATGAAGCCCCGTCTTCATACTGAGGACACCCTCCATCGTGCTGTGTGGCACTACCACCGTGTTAAATGGGATAGATTCAGAACAGATCAAGCAGCTCAAAACTGGGCATCCATGAGGCTCTGTGGACCATCAGCAGCAGCAGAATTGTATTCCACCACAATTTATAACCTCATGGCCCGGCATATTCCTCACTCTACCATTACCATCAAGCCAGGGGACCAACCCTGGTTTAATAAGGAGTGTAGAAGAGCATGGCCAGAGCAGCACCAGGCATACCTAAAAATGAGGTGCCAACCTGGGGAAGCTGCAACACAAGACTACATGCATGCTAAAAAACAGAAGCAGTATACTTTAGACAGGGCTAAGCAACCCAACAATCAACGGATCAGATCAAAGCTCTGCAATCCTGCCGCATCCAGTCGTGAATGGTGGTGGATCATTAAACAACTAACATGAGGAGGCGGCTCCATGAATATCCCCATCCTTAAAGATGATGGCGCCCAGCATGTGAGCGCTAAAGACAAGGCTGAAGCGTTTGCAACCATCTTCAGCCAGAAGTGCAGAGTGAATGATCTATATTGGCCTACTCCCGAGGTCCCCACCATCACAGCAGCCAGTTTTCAGCCAATTCGATTCACTCCATGTGATGTCAAGGAACGGCTGAGTGCACTGGATAGAGCAAAGGCTATGGGCCCTGACAACATCCCGGCTATCGTGCTGAAGACGTGCTCCAGAACTAGCCGTGCCTCTAGCCAAGTTGTTCCAGTACAGCTACAACACTGGCATCTATCCGACAATGTGGAAAACTGCCCAGGTATGTCCTGTCCACAAAAAGCAGGACAAATCCAACCAGGCTAATTACCACCCCATCAGTCTACTCTCAATCATCAGCAAAGTGATGGAAGGTGTCATCGACAGTGCTTTCAAGTGGCACTTACTCACCAATAACCTGCTCATTGATGCCCAGTTTGGGTTCTGCCAAGACCACTCAGCTCCCGACCTCATTACAGCCTTGGTCCAAACATGGACAAAGGAGCTGAAGTCCAGAGGTGAGGTGAGAGTGACTGCCATTGACATCAAGGCAGCATTTGATCGAGTATGGCATCAAGGAGCCCTAGTAAAACTGAAGTCCATGGGAATCGGGGGGAAAACGCTCGACTGGCTGGAGTCATACCTAACACAAAGGAAGCTGGTTGTGGTGGTTGCAGGTCAATCATCACAGCCCCAGGACATCGCTGCAGGTGTTCCTCAGGGCAGTGACCGAGGCCCAAACATCTTCAGCTGCTTCATCAATGACCTTCCCTCTAACATAAGGTCAGAAACGGGGATGTTTGCTGACGACTGCACAATGTTCAGTACCATTCACAGCTCCTTAGAAAATGAAGCCATCCATGCCCACATGCAACAAGACCTGGATGATGTTCAGGCTTGGGCTGATAAGTGGCAGGTAACATTCACGCCACAGAAGTGCCAGGCCAAGACTATCTCCAACAAGCGAGAGTCTAACCACCTCACCTTCACGTTCAATTCCATTAACATCGCCGAATCCCCCACCATCAACATCCCGGAGGTCACCATTGAACAGAAACTTAACTGGATCAGCCATATAAATACTGTGGTAACAAGAGCAGATCAGAGGCTTGGTATTCTGCGGCGAGTGTCTCACCTCCTGACTCCCCAAATCCTTTCCACCATCTACAAGGCACAATTATTGAGTGTGATGGAATACTCTCCACTTGCCTGAATGAGTGCAGCTCCAACAACACTCGAGAAGCTCAACACCATCCAGGACAAAGCAGCCCGCTTGATTGGTACCCCATCTACCAGCTTAAACATTCAGTCCCTCCAACACCAGCATAACATGGCTGCAGTGTTTACCATCTACACGATGCACTGCAGCAACTCATCAAGGCTTCTTCGGCAGCATCTCCCAAACCCACGACCTCTACCACCTAGAAGGACAAAGGCAGCAGGCGCATGGGAACACCACCACCACCAAATTCACCTTCAAGTCAAACACCATCCTGACTTGGAAGTATATTGCTGATCCTTCATCATCGCTGGGTCAAAATCCTGGAACTCCCTACCTAACAGAACTGTGGGTGTACCTTCACCACACAGACTGCAGCGGTTCAAGAAGGCAGTTCATCACCACCTTCTCAAGCCAATTAGGGATGGGCAATAAATGTTGGCCTTGCCAGTGACACCCACATCCCAGGAACAAATAAAAAACACCCACCTCGCTCAATTGCACCTGAAGCACCGCAGCAGGAATTATCATCTAGCTAGTGTTATAAAGCTTGAATATTTCAGTGGACCAGCGCAGGAGCAAACTGCGGCTAACCAGGCTGTAGTGATGCCTCACGATCCACACTGAACCATTAGGAACATCGGGAAATACGAATAGGAACAGAAGTAGACCATTCAGCCCATTGAACCTGTTCCAACATTCAATTGGATCATGGCTGATCTGCACCTTAACTCAATTTACTCGCCTTAGAATCAGGATGGGTGAGTGGGACTTGATGCGGGTTAGGCGAGGGGCAGCCTAATTTTCGATAAGCTGATGTTTATGAAGTATGGAGAATGGGAGCCAGAAGAGCATTGGAATTATCGAGTCTGCAGGTGACGAAATCATGGCTGAGGATTTCAGCAGCGGATGGGCTGAGGCAGGGATGGAGACCAGTAACATTATGGAACTAGAAGTAGGTGGTTTTGTAATGGAGATGATGTGGTGTTGGAAGCTCAGCTCGGGGTCAGATAGGAGGGCAAGGGTGTGAACAGTGCATTTCAACTTAAGATAGTGACTGGGAGGGGGATGCAATCGTTGGCAAGGCCACGGGGATTGTGGCGGGGGCTGAAGACGATAGCTTCAGTCGATCTCTGGTCCCAGAGCTGGAGTAATAGAAGGAGATGGGTTATGCCATGTATGGTATCTCGACAGTGCAGAACGTTCTTATTTGACCCAAGTATTGACTAAAACTTAATTGGGGATGGGGCATGATTTAACCAGGAGAGATTCCACTCTTGCAACCTACAGATGATTTCTGAGCAGCAGTCAATGCCAATTCCCTGTATAATAGCAAAATACTGTGGATGCTGGAAATCTGAAATAACAACAGAAAATGCTGGAAATACTCAGCAGGCCAGGCAGCATCTGCGGAGAGAGAAACAGAGTTAATGTTTCAGGTCTGGGACCCTTCATCAGGACTGGAAAAAGCTGGAGATGTAAAAGATATTAACCAGGTGCAGCTCTATTCCATTCTCCCAGTTTCTCTGTCTATGCCGCGTCTGTTCTGACGATGCCATCTTCCATACCAGTGCTTCCGACATGTCTTCCTTTTTACTCAACCGAGGATTCCCCTCTACTGTGGTTGACACGGCCCTTGACCATGTCCGTTCTATTTCCTGCACTTCTGCTCTCACCCCTTCCCCTCCCTCCCAGAACCACGATAGGCTTCCCCTTGTCCTCACCTTTCACCCCACCAGCCTCCACATTCAATGGATCATCCTCCGCCATTTCTGTCACCTCCAACGTGATCCCACCACCAAACACATCTTCCCCTCACCTCCCCTTTCAGCATTCCGAAGGGACCACTCCCTCCGTGACACCCTGGTCCACTCCTCAATCACCCCCAACAGCCCTTCTCCTTCACCTGGCACCTTCCCGTGCAAGCGCAGGAGATGCAACACATGCCCTTTTACCTCCTCCCTTCCCACTGTCCAGGGCCCCAAACACCCCTTCCAGGTGAAACAGTGATTTACTTGTACTTCTTGCAAATTAATATCCTGTATTCACTGCTTACGATGTGGCCTCCTCTACATTGTGGAGACCAAATGCAGATTGGGTGACTGCTTTGCGGAACACTTCCATTCAGTCCGTAAGAGTGACGCTGAGCTTCCGGTCACCTGTCACTTTAATTCACCGCTTCACTCCCACTCTGACCTCTCCATCCTCGGCCTATTACATTGTTCCAATGAAGCTCAATATAAGCTCGAGGAGCAGCACCTCATCTTTCGATTAATCACTTTACAGCCTGCCGAACTCAACATCGAGTTCAACAATTTCAGATAATTACCCCTGCCCCCACTTTTCATGCTATATGATTTTTGCCACTCCCATTTGCAACATTTTATCTTTCCTGCCTTACAAAAGTACAGGATGCTCTTCAATTCCTTCCTCCCCTCCTAACCCCCCCCAGCCCCCCCCCCCGTCTCTGCACCTGCTTAATATCTTTTACATCTCCAGCTTTTTCCAGTTCTGATGAATGGTCCCAGACCTGAAACGTTAACTCTGTTTCTCTCTCCACGGATGCTGCCTCGCCTGCTGAGTATTTCCAGCATTTTCTGTTGTTATTTCCAATTCCCTGTAGTTCACACGAATCCTTTATTTTGCAGTAGGTTACATACCCCCCGTTTCATTCCTGATCACAGGATTGAAGGCTAGCGTGCAAGTCCATTCTCAGCAATTGTTCACACAAACTACCTAATAAACCATGACTGGCGATCATTTGGAAGCACTGGAGTCCACAGTCTGTGTGAACCCTGCACAAGATGAGCACCCCTCCTGTGCCTGGTACCTCTGGCCCATTTTGCCAACCGTCATTGCTGCTGGGTCACCCTGTACCTCCAGCTTCATTTCTGGATGTTAGTTGGATGCTGCATCTGGTTTCTCCCACGGGTTGCTTCTGCCTGTCCATGTGTTTCATAGCCAAATGTAAAACTCGCTCAGCATCCAACTGGCTGGTGAACCACAAGCCCTCCATGTCTCCCTCATGAGCAAGACTGAAACAGCAGGCTATCTGATCCTGTACCAGGTATGGTGCAGACGTGATTTCCAAAAACCTCGTGTTTCAGTAGGTAACCGAGCACACTCTCCTAAAACTACCTTAGCCAGTAGGTTTCTTCGGATATGGGGAGCTATAGCCCTGATGTAACTCCAACAGCAACTTTAACAGCTGTTTACACTGGACCATTAAGGCGATCCGTGCAGTGTCCCACCATGAACCACTCTAGTTTGAGCTACCAATCTATATACCCACCAGTATCTATGCTAATGCCAATGATAACATTGAGCGGCATGGACGACTATTGTACAAATTCTGCATCTACTGCATAACCAAAATATTCCAACCAAACTCAAGGTCCGAGTACGTCTATGGCCATGTGCAGGTTCCAAATGCTGGCTTGGTTCGTCTTTATGTAATGGTAGCCCTTCACTTTTCACTGCTCTGAAACTAGGCCAGTATCTAGAAACTCCCTCAACTGTGCTCCATTCTCCATGACTGGGTGAAAATACGAAGTGAACATGCCAAAGCTTTCGGTGGGATGGACACAAATGAAACACTACAAAGCTGTTGTTTCATAAGGTCGTGAGTCGGTTGGCCAATTCACTTTTGCCGCACTTGTAGTTACCAGCTATCAATTTCATATTGTCAGAGACAACAAGCAATATTAGATCCTTTTTATAAACTTTGGAATCATATTTGATTTACTAATATGGTCGGTGCTGTGTTCCCTCACATAGAAGGGCCAGAGAAGATAATGATCTTTCACCTTCTCATTGGACTCATTAGCCTGATTCTCTTTCTCCCTAGGCTTCCATTAATGTCATTCCCTCTCTTAAGTGTTGTGTTTCTCTTCTTCCTGCCTGCGTCACTGAAGTTCTGATTGAACCTCAAACTCTGCATCAACTCTCTCTTCTGCAGCGAATCTGCAGCTTGATCTCCTTTAATTGGGACACCTATTAAATGTTTACCTTGGCACAGGTGTCAGCCTTGGTTCAGTAGTAGCACTCTTGCTTCTGTCTCATAAGGTCTTGGGTTCATGTCCCACTCCAGGGACTTCAGCACACAGTCTAGGTTGGCACGTAAGTGTAGTGCTGCTGGGATGGTTTTGTTCAGATGAGATATTAAACTGAGAAATCTGCCGTGTCAGGTGGATGTAAAATATCTCATGGCATTATTTAAAGAAGGACAGGGAGTTCTCCTGGTGATCTGCCCAATATTGATCTCTTAATAAACAGCACTGAACCATTTATCGCATTGCTGTTTGTGGGACCTTGCTGTGTGCAATTTGGCAGCTGCATTTCTAATATTTGTCTTTTCTCCTGTATTCTACTGAGTATTTAGTTAAACTACAAAGGCGGAGCTTACAATTACTTCCCTGTTTAGGAATTAGTCAGTATCCTAGCAATCAAAACAACTGCCCCTGCTCACAAGAAAATGTTCTCTGCAGACAGTTCATTGTGGGCATCCCCAATTCAGTAGGTGTGAATGTTAACTGGAATTTCTAAACTAACTTTCCTTGTGTAAAGTAGACCCCCTCAGACGTTTCTTCTGATCCCAATCTTACATTTCTCGGCTCTTGTGTGAATTTAACCCCCTGAGAGATACATATCTTTCAATATTAGGGTTTATAACATAAACTACAAGATCTGGCTGTGGCGGAACAGTCACAAGACCCAAAGCGCGCACAAGGCTAATATGTATTTAAGAACATAAGAACATAAAAAACAGGAGCAGGAGTAGGCCACTTGGCCCCTCGAGCCTGCTCCGCCATTTAATAAGATCATGGCTGATCCAATCTTGTCCACAACACCACTTTCACGCTCTCTCCACATACCCCTTGACTCACTTGTAGTTCAAATATCTGTCAATCTCTGCCTTGAATATATTCAGTGACTCCGACTCCACAAATCTCCGGGGTAGAGAATTCCAAAGATTCACGACCCTCTGAGAGAAGAAATTCCTTCTCATCTCCGTCTTAAATTGGTTACCCCTTATTCTGAAACTATGCCCCCTAGTTCTAGATACCCCCATAGGGGAAACATCCTCTCAGCATCCACCCTGTCAATCCCCCTCAGAATCTTATATGTTTCAATAAGATCACCTCTCATTCTTCTAAACTCCAATGAGTATAGGCCCAACCTGCTCAACCTTTCGTCATACGTCAACCCCTTCATCCCAGGAATCAACCTAGTGAACCTTCTCTGTACTGCCTCCAATGCAAGTATATCCTTCCTTAAATATGGAGACCACAACTGTACGCAGTACTCCAGGTGCGGTCTCACCAGCGACCTGTAAAGTTGCATCAAAACTTCCCTACTTTTATACTCCATACCCCTTGCAATAAAGGCCAACATTCCATTAGCCTTCCTAATTACTTGCTGTACCTGCATGCTAAGTTTTTGTGTTTCATGTACTAGGACCCCCAGATCCCTCTGTACCGCAGCATTTTGTAGTCTCACTCCATTTAAATAATAATTTGCTTTTTCATTCTTCCTTCCAAAGTGGATAACCTCACTGTTTCTCACATTGTACTCCATCTGCCAAATGTTTTGCCCACTCACTTAACCTATCTATATCCTTTTGCAAACTCTTTGTGCCCTCTTCACAACCTGCTAACCCACCTATCTTTGTATCATCAGCAAATTTGGCTACAGTACACTCGGTCCCTTCATCCAAGTCATTAATATAGATTGTAAATCGTTGAGGCCCCAGCACTGATCCCTGTGGCACCCCCCACTAGTTACTGGTTGCCAACTGGAAAATGACCCATTTATTCCGACTCTCTGTTTTCTGTTAGTTAGCCAATCCCCTATCCATGCCAAAATATTACCCCCAACTCCGTGCACTTTTATCTTGTGCAGTTACGTTTTATGTGGCACCTTATCGAATACATCCACTGGTTCCCCTTTATCCACTCAGGCGGATAAGGCAGAGAAACGAAATATTTAGTGATAAGCTTCGCCCTTTAATTGATGCAAATTTGCAGTATGATTCTATAATTCGACACCAATTGTGCCATCAAAGTTGTGTGTCCTTCACCGCTTCGTTCGATTGACTAAAATGTCTTAATGCCTTTTAACCCGGAGTTTCTGGTTTGAGTACCGGCCGTCTCAGATAATATGGATCCTTTGCGTCCTTGAGCGGCTCATTAGCGGTTCCTGAGTTGTCCCGCCGCTGGACCTTCGCATCATGGGTTTGACAGAGATCCCGAAGGAAGAGATTGCCTGCACAGCAGCTTTTCCCAAAGTCAATGGCAACTACTGTAATCGCTTTGACGAGTACTCATATTCTGCCAATTAAAACAGCGGCAGCATTCCTCTGGGCATCTAGCACCGACACAATAGATGTATTTGAATCTGATTCAAGACTGCAACTCGTGTGACAACAGGTTTCCAGCAGCCATCAGGAGACCCCTGTACTGTCCTAAGCTCACGGTTTGATTACAGGAAGACGATGGTCAGCAGAAATGAAGCGGCGCTCAGCAGGAGAATCTTGTGCTTGGCCTTCAGAGCCTGATCCCCCTCCACATCATCCCCAAACAACGGAATAGCAATTGGAATGTATCAAACCCTCAGTGATTGCGGCTGAAGCAACCCCAGCACTGTTACTGCAACCTGAAATGTTATTTTCAATGAAGATGTGAGGCCTGCAGTTTGTCAGAGCCCTGACACCAGTCCGTCGACTAGTAAAAAGACACGTGAACAAGAGGTAGCTGCATGTTCCATCAACGGAGTAGTACAATGAAGAGTAGTTAGCACATTGTACATGCAACAAAGTTGGGAAATAATGTAATCAAATGCATTAGTTTCAATAAGGACACAGAGTTCTGCACTTTGTTTCGCCATCATCAATATAAGTGCAGCACTAAATATGCTTAAATTAACCATTCAATCGCTACAATTCGCACTGGGTGAAAATGTGTCTCTCTGACCTCCCTGATACAAAGGACACATGACAAGGCCCTCCGCCTCTCACCCTCTCCTCCATCTGAGTAATCATTTTTTAAATTCATTCACGGGGTGTGGGCCAGCATTTATTGTCCATCCCTAATTGCCCTTGAGAAGGTGGTGGTGAGCCGCTTTCTTGAACCGCTGCAGTCCGTGTGATGGAGGTACTCCCACCTACAGCAATACCCTGGGCTGAGATGAATGGCCCCCAGGAACTGCAACCATATTTCTTTCAGAAGAACATAAGAAGTAGGAGCAGGAGTAGGCCATACGGCCCCTCGGGCCTGCTCCGCCATTCAATAGGATCATGGCTGATCCGAACCTAGACTCACGTCCACTTCCCTGCCCGCTCCCCATAACCCTTAATTCCCTTATCAGCTAGGAAACTGTCTATCTCCGTTTTAAATTTATTTAATGTTGCAGCTTCCACAGCTCTCTGAGGTAGTAAATTCCATAGATGTCAAGATGGCGGCCATGACGGTCCAGTGCTGAGATCGCTCTCCCTGTTTTGGGCAGCCAGCTCTCGGCGCTTGCTCCCGCAACCGGAGCGAGGTGCTCAGCGAGTCGGGCAGAGGCAGCGCAGCGCAGTGAGCAGCAGCAGCAGCCAAGCCGACCCGCTGGAGCACATCGGCCGGCAGCTCCTCGGCGGGAAGGAATTCTGACTGGGAGGAGGGGAGACGAGCATGGCGGCCAGAGTCCAACCCGTGAAGAGAGAGAAGTAGGCCCTGGGCCATGGAGCGTGGAGCCGGTGATGGTGAAGAGGATGCCGCATTGGAGCATTCACATCCCGATGATTCGGCGAGTCGGGCAGAGGAGCACAGCGCAATGAGCAGCAGCAGCAGACTCACGACACGCTGCAGCACGTCAGCCGGTAGCTCTATTTCGGGTAACTTGCAGTCCGGATGGGAGGAGGGGAGCCGGGCATGGTGGCCAGAGCAGGAGAAGCAGGCCACCACACGTGGAGCCGGCAACAGTGAGGAGGAGGCCGCGGTGAAGAGGAGGACGGAGCGGCTGAGGGACATCGTGCTCCCACTGCCACGGGAAGCCTTTGTATTGACTCTGAACGCGACGCTGTATGTATAGCTGACGCATCCCTATGGGGAACAAGCATTCCATTGTACTTGTTACATATGGCAAATAAATCTAATCTGAATCTGAATCTGAATAAGTTTCTCCTCATCTCAGTTTTGAAACGGCAGCCCCTTATTCTAAGATTATGCCCCTTAGTTCTAGTGTCACCCATCAATGGAAACATCCTCCGCGCATCCACCCGATCAAGCCGCCTCACAATCTTATATGTTTCGATAAGATTGCCTCTCATTCTTCTGAATTCCAATGAGTAGAGGCCCAACCTACTCAACCTTTCCTCATAAGTGAACCCCCTCATCTCCAGAATCAACCGAGTGAACCTTCCCTGAACTGCCTCGAGAGCATGTATATCTTTTCTTAAATATGGAAACCAAAACTGTACGCAGTATTCCAGGTGTGGCCTCACCAGTACCATGTATAACTGAAGCAAGACTTCCCTGCTTTTATACTCCATCCCCCTTGCAATAAAAGCCAAGATTCCATTGGCCTTCCTGATCACCTGCTGTACCTGCATACTAACCTTCTGTGTTTCATGCACCAGGACCCCGAGATCCCTTTGTGCTGTAGCACTTTGCAGTTTCTTTCCATTTAGATAATAACTTGCCCTTTGATTTTTTCTGCCAAAGTGCATAACCTCACATTTTCCAACATTATATTCCATCTGCCAATTTCTGCCCACTCACTTAGCCTGTCTATTTCCTTTTGCAGGTTTTTGATGTCCTCCTCACTCATTGCTTTCCCTACCTTCTTTGTATCGTCGGCAAACTTGGATACATTGCACTTGGTCCCCTCCTCCAAATCATTAATATAGATTGTAAAGAGTTGGGGTCCCAGCACTGACCCCTGCGGAACACCACTAGTTACTGATTGTCAACCCGAGAATGAACCATTTATCCCAACTCTCTGTTTTCTGTTAGATAGCCAATCTTCCACTCATGCCAGTATATTACCCCCAATCCTGTGATTTTTTATCTTGTGCAGTAATCTTTTGTGTGGCACCTTGTCAAATGCCTTTTGGAAGTCCACATCCACTGGTTCCCCTTTATCCACCCTGTTTATTACGTCCTCAAAGAATTCGAGTAAATTTGTCAAACATGACTTCCCCTTCATAAAACCATGCTGACTCTCTCCGATTAAATTATGCTTATCCAAATGTCCTGTTACTGCTTCCTTAATAATGGACTCCAACATTTTACCAACCACAGGTGTTAGGCTAACTGGTCTATAGATTCCAGCCTTTTGTCTACCTCCCTTTTTAAATAAGGGTGTTACATTAGCAGTTTTCCAATCTGCTGGGACCTTTCCTGAATCCAGGGAGTTTTGGAAAATTACCACCAATGCATCCACAATCCCTACCGCTACTTCTCTCAAGACCCTATGATGTAAGCCATCAGGTCCAGGGGATTTATCCGCCTTAATCCCATTATCGTACCGAGTACCATCTCCTTATTGATTTTAATTGTGTTTAGCTCCTCCCCCCCAATAGCCCCCTGTTTGCCCAGTGTTGGGATATCTTTAGCGTCCTCTACTGTAAAGACTGATACAAAATATTTGTTCAGTGTATTTGCCATCTCCATGTTCCCCACTACTAAATTCCTGGCCTCGTCCTCTAAAGGACCAACATTCACTTTAGCCACCCTTTTTCTTTTTATATAACTGTAGAAACTCTTGCTATCTCTTTTTATATTTTTTGCTAGTTTACTTTCATAATCTATCTTCCCTTTCCTAATTAATCTTTTAGTAATTCTTTGCTGGCTTTTAAATGCTTCCCAATCTTCTACCCTCCCACTAGATTTGACTACTTTATATGCCCTTGTTTTCAGTCAGATACTATCCTTTATTACTTTACTTAGCCAGGGATGGCTGTATTTTCCTTTATGCCCCTTTTTCCTCAGTGGAATATATTTTTCTTGAAAGTTGTGAAATATCTCCTTGAATGTACACCACTGCTCCTGTACCGTCTTACACCTTAGTCTAATTTCCCAGTCCACTTTAGTCAACTCTGCTCTCATACCTTCATAGCCTCCTTTATTTAAGCTTAGTACGCTGGTTTGAGGCCCAACTGTCTCACCCTCTAACTGAATTTGGAATTCAACCATACCAAGGGGATCCTTTACTAGGACATTTTTAATGAATCCTGTCTCATTACACAGGACCAGATCTAAGATTGCCTGCCCCCTGGTTGGTTCAGTAACATACTGCTCAAGGAACCCGACCCTAATGCACTCTATGAACTCTTCCTCAAGGCTGCCCTGCCCAATTTGTTTTGTCCAGTCAATATGAAAGTTAAAAATCTCCCATGATTATAGCTGTTCCCTTATTACAAGCCCCAACTATTTCCTGATTTATACTCCGACCAACAGAGTTGCAACTGTTAGGAGGCCTATAGACTACGCCCACTAGTGACTTTTTCCCCTTATTATTCCTTATGTCCACCCAAACTGTTTCACTATCCTGATCCTTTGACCCAATATCATTTCTCACTATTGCAGTGAATCCATCCTTTGTTGGCCCAGTAATTCGGGTCCAAATGCGTGAGTACGGTCTGGGTACTCACGCATCTGGCCGGATGAAATGCCGGCATTCAGGAAACACCGTGCATGCGGAGAACGCCGGCATTCCCGGTCCTCTGAACGAAGGGGTTCAGAGGCACAGCACGTGCGACTGCACAGGCAGCGCGTGCACAGTGAACTTCATCTATTTCATTCATGGATTCAGTGAGGGTAAGTCCTTAAAAGTTACACTTGAAAAAAGCATGTGTAAAGTTGTTTCAAGGCTGCGGAGGAAGATATATTTTATCGTGGAGCTATTGAAAGGCAATATTTTTGTTTGGGAAAGAGAGGAAGGTTATTTTAAGAAACGCTGAGGTTAGTTTTAAAGTTTAAATTTTTTTTTAAAAACGGATTTTCAGTACGGTAGGTAGAAGGAGCAATTGTGGCTGTGTGAATTGAATGTGAGAATGAGTGTTCTAAAATGAGTCATGTAACATTTGCAACACTTTTAAGAAAGAAACTTTTCATCAGTAATAAGTAATTATGTATGTATGTCCACATATATTCCTTTACGTATATGTATGTATGTTTTATATTCCTTTACTTATGTGTATGAATATGTTTTTAATTATGATTTTCCAATAAGTTACTTTCTCTGAAAGTCATAATTAAATACATACATTCATACACATAAGTAAAGGAATATATACATACACGCAAAGGAATGTATACAGACATACATACATACATAATTACTTAAAAGAATATATTACTGATGAAAAGTTTCTTTCTTAAAAATATTGGAGTCATTTTCACATTTAATAAACACAGCAAATTCAATTCACATAGCCACAATTGATCCTTCTACCTACAGTACTGAAAACCCGTTTTAAAAAACAAAAATAAACTTTAAAACTTACCTCAGCATTTCTTAAAATAACTTTCATCCCTTTCCCAAACAACCGCAGCCTCTGGAGCAACTGCACTCATGCTTTTTTCATGTGTAAGTTGTAAGGACTTGACCTCACTGAAAGCATGAATGAAAGCGGCGAATTTTACTGCGCACGCGCTGCCTGTACAGTCGCACGCGTTCTGCCTCTGAACCCCTTCATTCAGAGGACAGGAAATGCCGGATTTCCCCGCATGTGCTGTGCATGCTGAAAACCGGCATTTCCTCTGGACAGACGCGTAAGTACCCCGACCGTACTCGCGCGTTTGGAAGGGAATTACTGGGCCAACATTTTACATGTCAATAAAATGAAAAATTTAACAATTGCACGATTTTCCCCCTCGCATCTGCGACTGAGGGTCCAAGGAGGTGCATTGCGCAACAGGTCAGCGTCGTACGTATCCTCACACTGTTCCCTTTCGGGAACTGTATGAAGTGGTGGAAGGATTTCTGGCCACATTAAGACTCCTTCCGTGACCATAACCATCTTCATACCAGCCATTAGGGTGGTTAGTCCTATGGCGTGAGGGTTTTACGGGCTCCCACAACCCATCTGGGGGGGGGGCACCCACACCCGCGGATGCAAGTATCCCGCTGGATGTCCACCCAGAATTTATAGTTGGAGCTCCGACTCCACTTGCCGGGACTGTCTGGAGCAGGGTTTGAAACCCTACTCCTTCTGGCCCAGCGGCGGGGATGTTTACCACTACGCAAAAGGCCCACTCCGCGCAAAAGGTGACACCCATACGTTTCCTGCGCCTTTTCCCTCCCCCGTGACTGGAGCCCTATGCTGCCACTTGAAAGACCAAGCTATCATCTGTCCTTTTTGCGGCGCCTTTGACTTCTCATTACCAATGATGAGCAGGCGCTGCGCCTCCACCTCATTGAGGAGATTGCTGAGGTCATCATCAGTTCAATTGTGAGTTCTTTTAATGCCGTGAATTGTGCTCATTCCAGCCATTTCACGTTGCTAATCGGATTGGGCCTTTGGCGTAGCGGTAGGATCCCTGCCGCTGGGCCAGACGGGTTAGAGTTTCGAACCCTGCTCCAGACAGTCCCGGCAAGTGGAGTCGGAGATCCAGCTCTAAATTCTGGGTTGACATCCAGTGGGATATTTGCGTCCGTGTGGGTGGCCCCCCCTCCTTGTATAGCTTGTGGGAGCCCGTAAAACCCTCCCGCCATAGGACTAACCCCCCTCATGGCTGGTTCAAAGATGGTTACGGTCATGGAATGAGTGTTAATCATGGCCATAAATCCTTCCACCACTTCATACAGTTCGCCAAAGGGAACAGTGTGAAGACACGTATGACGACGACATTGGTAAATAAATAAATGGAATAAAAAAAATTATTTTAGGGCTTTTAAAAGTCTTTAAATCTGTTTAAAACTACTTCAGATTCTTCAAAATAATGTAAACGTTTTTAAAAGTTTATAAAAGTTACCAAAAGCTTCATAAAAATACCAAAAACCTATTTAAAATGCTGCTTTGCATGTAAAAATGCTTAGCAGCTTGTGAGAAACATTGGGGGCGTGTCCTATTAAACTGAGACCTCAAGGGGCGTGTCTCACTTGCACAGCGCGCTCCAGGCTTCGCGCTGGCTGCACTCCTGCGCGGCGTGACGTCAGACACTGCCCGGGATTCTTCTTTTTCAAACTCGAATTGCAGGCGTCCCTGGAGGTGAAATGTCAGTGCGTCGGGTAAGTGCATATATGGGGCTTGCACGCGCAGCAAGCCCCGGACCCGAATTACTGGGCCGTTAACATAGCCACCCCACCTCCCTTTCCTTCCTGTCTGTCCTTCCTAATAGTCAAATACCCCTGGATGTTTAGTTCCCAGTCATGGTCACCTCGCAGCCATGTTTCTGTAATGGCCACCAGATCATACCCATGTGTAGTTATTTGTACTGTCAACTCGTCTATTTTGTTACGAATGCTGTGTGCATTCAGATAAAGAACTTTTAAATATGTTTTGTGACAATTTATTCCTGCTTTTACCCCCTTTACTACTTTACCTTTATATATTCTGTCCCTTCCTGACACGCTCTGGTTTTTAATTTCCCCACTGCTACTTTGCTCTGTTGCCTTTTCCGCTGACATTTTTATTTTTCGCTCTCTTGAAACCTCCCCCCCACTAATTAGTTTTAAGCCCTCTCTACAGCCCTAGTTATTCGATTTGCCAGGATTCTAGTCCCAGCACTGGCCAAGTGAAGTCCATCCCAACGGAACAGCTCTCTCCCGTCCCAGTACTGGTGACAGTGTCCCAAGAAGCAAACCCATTTCTCCCACATCAGTCTTTGAGCCACGCATTTAACGCTCTAATTTTATTTACCCTAGCCAAATTTGCTCATATGACTGAAGCCAGTGAATAATTTTCCCCCCTGATTCCGATTGTCTTCAATTTTATTAGGGCTCCTTGATGCCACACTCGGTCAAATGCTGCCTCGATGCCAAGGGCAGTCACTCTCACCTCACGATTCAACTCCTTTGTCCATGTTTGGACCAAGGCTGTAATGAGGTTTGGAGCTGAGTGGTCCTGGCGGAACCCAAATTGAGCATCAGTGAGCAGGTTATTGGGGAGTAAGTGTCACTTGATAGCATTGTGGACGACACCTTCCTCACTTTGCTAATGATTGAGAGTAGGCTGATGGGTGATAATTGGCTGGAGGTGATTTGTTCTGCTTTTTGTGGACACGATATACCTGAGCAATTTTCTACTTCGTCGGGTAGATGCCAGTGTTATACGTGTACTGAAAAAGCTTCGCTGGAGGCACGGCTAGTTCTGGAGCACAGATCTTCAGCGCTGCAGCTGGGGTGCCGTCATGCCCATAGCCTTGCTGTCGACCTCTTCCTGATTCGGTCATGTGGATAATGGTTTGTAGAGATTAAAATAACCATCTTGGGAGCTCCAATCTGAACTTATTTTAGTTGATTATCAGGTACAATAAAGACTCCCAATTGCACAAGACTACAGTGCACATTAATCCCCAAAGTGTATTATTTTGTATAAATCAGAATAACTGGTGAATATCTAGCAGAGCTCTTTCCCCATAAGTCGCATTTCTTATGCTTCATTTTGTTTCTAATTTCGTTTTGGGACAGTTTGTTTATCATTGTCCACAGTGATAAGAGATACCAGCTGAAATTTGGGAAAGGGCCGCAAGTGAAATCCATGGTGAATCGCCCCATTAATGAAAAATAACATTGAATATTGAAGGGATGGCAGGTGAGTTGGGGCGGGGAGCGGTTTTATTGGAGTATTTCACATCCTAAAGGGTACAGACAAGATAAACTTCAATACATTTAACAGCGTCATAGATTTTCAATTACAAGAGGGCACAGTCTGAAGAGTGGTGTTCAGCAGTCAGTTTAGGACTAATTACTTTAGGTGATGGTGATGAGTAGATGGAATGGTCTTCCAATGGAAGTAACAGGGGCTAATTGTATCAACAAATTATAGGGAAATAATTTGATAGAGTGGTTTGTGAGCTATGAAGGGATATAACATTTCCTCTACACTGGAACCAGCGAGATGGATGGGGTTGGTTTGTTGTGCATATCCAACCTTATGTTCCTATTTTTCTGTGCACATTCCAGTCAAAGTGTCACCATAGATTTCATAACTGAACTACTCATGTTCCCTTCTATAAATTGACTTTCTTACTGTTTTCTGGAAACCAATGCAAAGTTTAAAGTAGTTCCCTTCAGATGCAATTTACTTGCATAACGGTAGAAATAATGCAGTACTGTTGTAACAAGTTCACTTTCTGATGCTTCTATTTTGTTTCCAATTTGGTTTTGGCAGTCCATTTATCATTTTCCACCATGGGATGAGATATCAGCTGAAATGTGGGAAGGGGCCGAAAGTGAAATCCACTATGATCGCCCTATTATTGAAAAATAAAAGTGACCATTGAAGGGATGGATGGGGGTTGTGGTCTTATTGGAATATTTCAAACCCTAATGCATACTTCGAAGATAAACATCAATACGTTTAACATGGTCATAGATTTGCAGTAACAGGAGGTGACAGTCTAAAGAGGGGCGTTGAATATACAGTTTAGATCTTACTACTTTTGGTGAAGGTGATGAGTAAATGGTGTACAATAGCAAAATACTGCGGATGCTGGAAATCTGAAATAACAACAGAAAACACTGTAAAAACTCAGCAGGCCAGGCAGCATCTGTGGAGAGACAAACAGAATTAACGTTTCTGGTCTGGGACCCTTCATCAGAACTGGAAAAAGCTAGAGACGTAACAGATATTAAGCAGGTGCAGAGATGGGTGGGGGTGGGAGGGGAGGAAGGAATTGAAGGAACATACTGTACGTTTGTAAGAGGCAGGAAAGATAATGGCCCAGAAATTCGTGTCGGGGGCTTCCCGCGGTTGCAAGCCCCTGACCTACACTTACCTAGCGCGCTGGCAGTTGAGGCCTGGGCCTGTGTGGATTTCCTCTCTGTGGCCCGGTCCAGCTCCCGGCGTGTCGTTCTTGCGTGATCCAGTGGCGTAGTTAGTGCGATGCATCCGCTGGGATCACGTGAGCCAAGGGAACCAATCGAAGGAGGGAAAAGCCCATTCATGTGATTGACAGAAAAAACTGTCAAACTTAAGAAAACTCCGGCCTCCAAAACAGTAGTTAACCTTCAAATAATTTTTTTTTTAAATCACACTTTTTAAATAAACTATAAATAAAATTAAATAACTATTTTAAACAATAATTTAAATTTTTGAAAAAAATAATTTTATAAAAAAACGGGGCTAAAAATACACTTACCTTACTTTAAAGTATTTAAAAATAATAAACTGGTGGACAAAATGTTCTAATTTTAATTAATTGACCACTTACCTTTTAAAATGAAGTCCTTACGCCTGGTTTTTAAATGTGTAAAATGTAGAGACTTACACGCATGGAAAAACCTGTAAAAAAAAAAGGAAGTTCAACGTGCACGCGCAGACTCCCACGCGCACGCGTTCGACCTCTGAACCCCTTCGTTCAGAGGATCGGAAATGTCGGTTTCCCGTGCATGCAAGAAACTGGCACTTCCATCGGGTCCACGCGTGAGTACTGATGCGTTGGGACCCGAATTTCTGGGACAAAATGTTGCAAATGGGAATGGCAAAAATCATACAGTATGAAAAATGGGGGCAGGGGCTGAGGTTTGAAATTGTTGAACTCAATGTTGAGTCCAGAAGGCTTTAAAGTGCCTAATCGAAAGATGAGGTGCTGTTCCTCGAGTTTACATTAGTAGAGTAAGTGGTGTGGTCTTCCAAGGAAGGTAAAGTGGGGTGATTGTGTCAACAAATTCAAGAAAGGTAATTTGATGAAGTGGTTGTGGGGTATGAGGGGATATAATATATCCGAGACACTGCGGAAAAATAAGCAGAGTGTGACAGGAAGGGACAGATAGTTTAATGGTAGCATTGCAGCAGAGAATATGGGCAAAGCAGGGAACAATGGTAACAATAATTAAATTAAAGGCACTTTATCTGAATGCACGAAGCATTTGTAACAAGATAGACGAACTAGTGGCAAAAATAGAGATAAATGGGTTTGATCAAATAGCCATTACAGAGGCATGGTTGCAAGGTGGCCAAGGTTGGGAACTAAATGTTCCAGGGTACTTGACGTTTCGAAAAGACAAGCAGAATGGAAAAGGAGGGGGAGTAGCACTGATAATAAAGGATGACATAAAGACTGTAGTGAGAAAGGATCTTGGCTTGGAAGATC
The DNA here is from genome assembly GCF_052327205.1 of Somniosus microcephalus. Taxonomy (NCBI): domain Eukaryota; kingdom Metazoa; phylum Chordata; class Chondrichthyes; order Squaliformes; family Somniosidae; genus Somniosus; species Somniosus microcephalus. The sequence goes on from NC_140998.1 coordinate 161,200,591, forward strand.
AGGAAGTAGAATCATTATGGGTGGATATAAGGAATAACAAGGGGCAGAAAACACTGGAAGGAGTAGTAAATAGACCCTCCAACAGTAGCTATACCATTGGACAGAATATTAATCAACAAATAGTATGAACTTGCAACAAAGGTAATACAATAACCTTGGGGGACTTTAATCTTCATATAGACTGGACAAATCAAATTGGCAAAGGTAGTTTGGAGGACGAGTTCATGGAATGCATTCGGGACAGTTTCCTAGAACAATATATAATGGAACCAACCAGGGAACAGACTATTTTAGATCTTGTATTGTGTAATGAGACAGGGTTAATTAGCAATTTCATAGTAAAGGATCCTCTGGGACAAAGTGATCATAATATGATAGAATTTCTCCTTAATTTTGAGAGTGACTTGCCTAAGTCCGAAACTAGAGTCGTAAACTTAAATAAATCCAATTACATAGGTATGAGGGGCGAGTTGGCTAAGGTAGATTGGAAAAATAGATTAAAAGGTATGGTGATAGGTAAGCAGTGGGTAGCATTTAATGAAATATTTCATAACTCTCAACAAAAATACATTCCATTGAGAAACAAAAGCTCCACGGGATAAGTGATCCAACCATGGCTAACTAAAGACGTTAAGGATAGCATTAGATTGAAAGAAGAAGCTTATAATGTAGCAAATAATAATAATAAGCCTGAGGATTGGGAGAGTTTCAGAAACAAGCAAAGGTTGACCAAAAAATTGATTAAAATAGAATGAGAGAAAACTTGCAAGAAATATAAAAGCAGATTGTAAGAGTTTCTACAAGTATGTAAAAAGGAAAAGAGTAGCAAAAATAAACGTTGGTCCCTTAGAGGCTGAGACAGGAGAAATTATTGTGGGGAATAAGGAATAGGCAGAAATGTTAAACAAATATTTTGTATCTGTCTTCACAGTAGAAGACACAAAAAGCATACCAAAAATGATGGGGAACCAAGGGTCTAATGAGGGCGGTGAACTTAACGTAATTAATATAAATAGAGAAAAAGTACTAGAGAAACTAATGGGACTAAAAGCCAACAAATCCCCTGGACCTAACGGCCTACATCCTAGGATTCTAAAAGAGGTGGCTGAAGAGATGCACTGGTTTTGATCTTCCAAAATTCCCTAGATTCTGGAATGGTCCCAGCAGATTGGAAGATCGCAAATGTAACACCACTATTCAAGAAAGGAGGGAGAGAAACAACAGTGAACTACAGGCTAGTTAGCCTGACATCAGTCATAGGGAAAATGCTGGAATCCATTGTTAAAGAAGTGGTATCAAGTCACTTAGAAAATCATAACATGATTAGGCAGAGTCAACATGCTTTTATGAAAGGGCAATTCGTGTTTGACAAATTTATTAGCGTTTTTTGAGGATGTAACTAGCAGGGTAGATAAAGGGGAACCAGTGGATGTAGTATATTTGGATTTCCAGAATTCATTCAATAAGGTGCCACATAAAAGGTTATTACACAAGATTAGGACTCACGGGGTTGGGGGTAATATAATAGCATGAATAGAGGATTGGTTAATGGACAGAAAACAGAGAGTAGGGATAAACGGATCTTTTTCAGGTAGGCATGCTGTAACCAGTGGGGTGCCGCAAGGATCAGTGTTGGAGCCATGGCTAGTTACAATCTATATTATTGACTTAGATGAAGGGAACGAGTGTAATGTATTCAAGTTTGCTGATGATATAAAGTTAGGAGGGACAGTAAGCTGTGAGGAGAACACAGAGTCTGCAAAGGGATATAGAAACAATAAGTGAGTGGGCAGTAAGCTGGCAGATGAAATATAATGTAGGGAAATGTGAGGTTATTCACTTTGGTAGGAAGAATAGAAAAACAGAATGATTTTTAAATGGTGAGAAACTTTCAAATGTTGGTGTTCAGAGAGATTTGAGTCTCCTCGTGCAAGAAACACAGAAAGCTAGCATGCAGGTACAGCAAGCAATAAGGAAGGCAAATGGCATGTTGGCCCTTATTGCAAGGGGGTTGGAGTCTAAGAGTAAGGAAGTCTTGCTACAATTGTACACGGCCTTGGTGAGACCACACCTGGAGTAGTGTGCACAGTTTTGGTCTCCTTATCTAAGGAAGGATATACTTCCCTTGGAGGTGATGCAACGGAGATTCACTAGATTGATTCCTGGGTTGAGAGGGCTGTCCTATGATGAGAGATTGTGTAGAATGAGCCTATACTCTGCGGAGTTTAGAAGAATGAGAGGTGATCTCAAAGAAACATACAGGATTCTGAAGGGGATTGACAGGGTAGATCATGAGAGGTTGTTTCCCCTGGCTGGAGTGTCTAGAACTAGGGGCATACTCCCAGGATAAGGGGTAGATCATTTAAGACTGAGATGAGGACAAATTTCTTCACTGAGAGGGTTGTGAATCTTTGGAATTCTCTGCCCAAAGGGCTGTGAATGCTGAGTCTATGAGTATATTCAAGGCTGAGGTAGATATATTTTTGGACTCTAGGGGAATTAAGGGATATGGAGATCAGGTGGGAAAGTGGAGTACAGGTCAATGTTCAGCCATGATCTTATTGAATGGCAGAGCAGTCTCGAGGGGCCGTATGGCCTACTCCTGCTCCTATTTTTTACGTTCTTATGAACCAACCAGATGGACGGGGTTGGTTGGCTTTGCCCATCCAATCTTATGTCCAATGTTTCTGTGTACATTCCAGTAAAATTGTCACCATAGGCTACGTAACTGAACTACTCACGTGTCTTTCCATATCCAATATAAATTGAAGTTCTAAGCGTTTTATGGAAAACATTAGCAAAGCTTAGAATATTCCCACCAGAGGCAATTTAATCATACAAGGGTAGAAATAATACAGTACTTTTTAAAAAGTGACTAAAGTTACATTGATAGGTTGGCTCAGTGGTGGCATTCTGGACTTTGACAAGCTTGGATCACAGTCCCACTGCCAGATCTGAGCAACTACACATAAGAACGTAGGAAATAGGAGCAGGAGTAGGCCATTCGGCCCTTCAAGCCTGCTCTGCCATTCAATGAGATCATGGCTGATCTTCTGCCTCAACTCCATTCACCGACCTTATTGCCATACCCCTTAATTCCCTTACTAGTCAGAAATCTATTGACTTCTGTTTTGAATATACACAATGACTGAACCTCCACAGCTCTATGGCATAAAGAATTCCAAAGATTCACAACCCTCTGTGTGCAGAGATTTCTTCTCATCGCAGTCCTGAATGGCTTACCCTTTATCCTGAGGATGCAGCCCATGGTTCTAGACTCCCCAGCCAAGGCAAACATTCTCTCAGCAACCACCCTATCAAGCCCTGTAATAATTTTGCATGCTTCAATGATATCCCTCTCATTCTTCTGAATTCAATAGAATACAGGCCTAGTTTACACAATCTCTTCTCATACGACAGTTCCGCTATCCCAGGAATCAATCTCTTGAACCTTCGTTGCACTCCCTCTATGGCAAGTATATCCTTCCTTAGGTACGGAGACCAAAATTGTACACAGTACTCCAGATGTGGTCTCACGAAGGCCCTATATAATTGGAGTAAGACTTCTTTACTCCTGTACTCAAATCCTCTTGTAATGAAGGCCAGCATACCAGTTGCCTTCCTAATGTCTTGCTGCAGCTGCACATTCACTTTCAGTGACTCATGTACAAGGACACCTAGGTTCCTTTGACCATTTGCATTTCCCAATCTTTCGTCATTTAGAAAATACGCTGACTTTCTGTTTTTTCTACCAAAGTGGATAACTTCACATTTATCCACATTATATTCCATCTGCCAGGTTCCCGCCCACTCATTGAGCCTGTCGAGATCCCCTTCAAGCCTCTTCACATTCTCTTCACAACTGCCACTGCCACCTAGCCTTATATCATCAGCAAGTTTGGAAATGTTACATTTAGTCCCCTCATCCAAATCATTGATATAGATTGTGAATAGCTGGGGCCCAAGCACCGATCCTTGTGGTACCACTAGTCACAGCCTGCCATCCAGAAAAATACCCTTTTATCCCTACTCATTGTTTTCTGTCTGTTAACCAGTTCTCAATGCATGCTAGTATATTACGCCCAATTCCATGTGCCCTAATTTTGTTCACCAACCTCTTGTGTAGGACATTATCGAAGGCTTTCTGAAAATCCAAATACACCACATCTACTGGTTCCCCTTTGTCTACTCCAGTAGTTACATCCTCAAAGAATTCCAATAGGTTTGTTAAACAGGATTTCACTTTCATAAATCCATGTTGACTCTGCCCAATTAGTTTCTAAGTGCCCAGTTATTGCATCCTTTATAATAGATTCCAGCATTTTCCCAACTACTGATGTGAGGCTAACAGGTCTGTAGTTCCCCATTTTCTCCCTCCCTCCTTTCTTAAATAGCGGGGTTACATTTGCTATCCTCCAATCTGCAGGAACCTTTCCAGAATCTATTGAATTTTGGAAGATGACAACCAATGCGTCCACTATCCCAATGGCCACCACTTTCAAAACCCTAGGATGTAGGTCATCCGGTCCTTGGATTTATCAACTTTTAGTCCTATTAATTTTGCTAGTACGGTTTTTTTACTAATAATAATTTATTTAAGTTCCTCATTCTCGCCACACCCTTGATTTTCTCGTATCTCTGGGAGGTTTTTATTGTCTTCCTCCACGGAGACAGAAACAAAGTATTTATTTAATTTTTCTGCCATTTTCTCATTCCCCATTATAAATTCTCCCGTCTCTGACTGTAAAGAAACTCCATTTACCTTCACCACTCTTTTCCTTTTCACATACCTATAGAAGCTTTTACAATCCGTTTTTATATTTTTCACTAGTTTGTGCTCTCATTCCATTTTCCCTTTCTTTATCAATTTCTTGGTCACCTTTGCTGATTTCTAAAAAGATCCCAATCCTCAGGCTGACTGCTTTTTCTGGCAACTTTATAAGCTTCCTCCTTTGACTTAATACTAGCTTTAATTTCTTTTGTTAGCCGTGGTTGGATCACTTTTCCTTTTGTTTTTTTTTGCCCTAGAGGAATATATGATTTTTTGCAAATTATGCATTATCTCCTTGAATGTTAGCCATTGTATGTTCACCTTCATACCTTTTAGTGTAGTCTCCCAATCTATCATGGCCAACTTGTCCCTCATCCCCTTGTAGTTTCCTCTGTTTAGATTGAAGACCTTAGTTTCAGATTAGACTACATCACTCTCAAGCTTAATGTAAAATTCAATCATATTATGATCACTTGTCCCTAAAGGCCCCTTTACCACAAGATTATTGATTAGCCCTTTCTCATTACAGAGTACCATATCCAGAATAGCCTGTTCCCTGGTTGGTTCCTCCACATACTCAGGAAACCATCTCACTGGCATTCCATGAATTCGTCCGATAGACCATTTGTGGCAAATTGATTTGCCCAGTCAATATGTAGATGAAAGTCCCCCATGATTACTGTATTGCCCTTGTTACATGCACTTCTAATTTCTTGATTGATACTGTGCCCTACATTACCACTACTGTTTGGTGGCCTATACCAAACTCCCACCAATGTTTTCCACCCTTTGTTTCTTAGCTCCACCCAAATTGATCCCAGTTTTACATTACGATCGGCCGAGCCAAGGTCATTTATCTCTACTGTACCAATCTCATCCCTTATTAACAGCGATACACCACCTCCTTTTCCTTTTTGTCTGTCCTTCCTAAATGTTGAGTACCCTGGAACATTCAGTTCCCAGCTAGACTCTGTAATGGCAATTAAAGCATACCCATTTACTTCTATTAGTGCCATTCATTCATCCACCTTGTTGCGAATGCTACCTGCATTTAGATAAAGTGCCTTCAACTTTGCCTGCTTAATATTTTTCTGCACTTTGACCCTCTTTACTGTTAGCCTTTGTTTCTGCTCCCTACTAGTTTTGCTGACTACTTTTCTAACTTGCACTTCTAGCTTTATTTCTCTTCGTTCTGGGCCCACACTTAGGTTCCCAGCCCCCAGACAAACTAGTTAAAATACATCCCAACAGCACTAGCAAACCCCCCAGAAAATCTGGAGATTGACCCAGGGGACTCCTGCACTACCTTCCTAGTTCTTTTACTCTGTCTGGTGGTCACCCATTCCTTTTCTGCCCGTGCACTCTTTACCTGCGGTGTGCTATCCACGTGGATCTCAGCCTCACAGATGCTCCACCATGACTCCAGCCACAACTCCAGCTCCAAAATGCAGATTTCGAGTAGCTGCCGCTGGAGACACTTCCTGCACATGTGTTCACCCTGGACACCGAAAGTGTCTCTGACTTCCCACATAGCACAAGAGGAGCACTCCACACTGCCGAGCTGCCCTGCCATGTCCTACCCTTAATTTACTCCCTTTACTTCCTCTAAATTAAAGAATATTTAATATGCTAGGGCCCATATTTCACTTTACTTACTCTAAACTAGAGACCTTACTTTTACTTTAACGACTGGACTGTAGAAATACTCACCAGGTCCTACTTACCAATCAGCTCCTTCCCTGGTTGTGATGTCATTAGCGGTTTTGCAGTTGTAGTTGTTGTTTGAGTGCTCCCGCCCTCGGACGCTTTCCTTGGTCTAAAGTAAGAACCAATTCTTACAGGGTGAAAAGTTAGGAAAAGCAAAGGTGAAGCATGGGAGCTCCTTCTCCTTCCACTCCTCACCTAAGTCCCTCACTCACCCAACTCCAGCACTCAGTGCAAATCACACTACGAAGACTGTTTTTATAGGCCCTGAAACAAAGGAGCCTTGAGACCTGCTATAGGAAAACCAGTTTAATCTAGTTCCCCCAGTTAACTGCCTTCAGCTGCTCTGAATTGTAGCATGTCAACACGTTGCTCCTGGAAAGAGGGAGCACCGCAGTTTGAAACGTGTCGCCTTTCTTATAGGACCTTAAACTATGACCACCATTGACTGTTCAGGCGGATGTACAGAGCACATGCCAATATTTGCTGAAGCACAGAGGAGAATTCCCGATGTCCTGACCAACATTCTTCCCTCAACCAACACCAATAAAACATGTTGACTGGGTTTTTAACTCATTGCTGTTTGGGAAAACCTGCTGTTCACAAAATTGGTAGTTGAGTGTGTCTACATAGCAGGCGTGATTACATTTCATTGGCTGTGAGGAACTTTGGGGCGTCCCGAGGACTCAAGGGGCGTTATATAAATGCATGTTCTACCGTTTACAGAAATCTTCATCCTGCGCCGGGAGCGAACCCCACTGCAGCTCACAGAGGAACCATCAGGGGAATTCCAGAGAAAGATTAAATAGGATGACGACTGTCCGGCGGCTGGAGAATTCCAGCAACGATGCGGGGGCTGGCAAATCGACTAAAATTATCATTGAGAACAAATATGAGTTCTGCGGATACAGTTTCAAGATCGGTCGATTCGTCAATGCTGATATTGACTATTCTGCTGATGTCTGGGAAGCTGTAAGTCAAATGGATTAATCGGATAGAAGCAAAGCCGGCCTGTCACAGCTCATGTATTTACCAGAAAAAATGCAGCTTCTTTTAATCTGTCTCTGTTCTAAGCAACAGTTTAGAATCTTCCTTTTTTTCTGAAACAAGATGCTGGTGTTTGGGGAATATATCACCGATCTGGCACATCTTGTCCACAGTCCGTTGTGTGGCTGGCTGGAACCTGCATTTCTCACACACATTTGACACAGAGCAATGTACGTTTCTCTGATCTCAAGTCTTGGTTTTAATAAGGGTTGAAGGCTCAGTGTAGCTAATTAAATGATCTGCTCTCACTGGTGCCGGTAGGGTGTTTTATATTTGCACCCTCCAGTTTCCCCCTCTCCTCCTAGAGTTTTTGACCTGTGCTGCTCCACAATCACCCGTTGCTTCCTCGCCATAAATGGCCATTCTACGCATGTGAGGCCTGAGGCGTAAAGTCTACAGAGGCCGCACACACTGTTGCTGAGAACGACTCTTCCCTCACAGTGTGCGCACTTTAGAGCAAGGTCATTGGCTGCTGTTCACCAGGGTGGGTAAAGCAGTAGCGACCGGGACTGAAAACTGAGACCTTCTACTTCTTTGAGACTCGGTACCACAAGCGGTGCTGTATCTTCACGTTGAGTCATTGCTGCAGCTTTGACTGCACTCGGGATATGTGGCTGATGAAATTGGTGAGACTGGGAGTGATTGTGGGTGGGGGTGAAGCGGTGGGCAGCAGGTAAGATCACTTCTGCGACCCATTGCATCAGCAGGTGAAAGACAGAACACTGTATGATCAGACTCGCCAGTGCTGATCTGAATCCACTGGGAGGTGAGTGAGAGTGTCCGATTGGCAACTGTTCCCATGAGCCTTCCTTTACATCTCTAGGGAATTACTTGTTCCCAGTTCCCACCCTCCGTTAACAGCAGGTGTTGGGATCCAGGAGAGTCGCATCACTTTCTGAATGAATTAATCCTAACGTACATTAGTTTCATCTTTTCAGGCAATTGCTCTTTGCCGGTATTTTGAGAAAGAGAACATCAGTTTTCATGGGAAGAAAGTGATTGAGTTGGGATCGGGCACTGGAATCGTGGGGATTTTAACAACACTACTTGGTAAGTGAAAGGTTGGGAAGTGAACTGAACCGCATCACTTTGTTGATATCAGAAAGGAATATGGATGATAATGACAAACATAGAAACATAGAAAGTAGGAGCAGGAGTAGGCCATTCGGCCCCTCGAGCCTGCTCCGCCATTCAATGAGATCATGGCTGATCGTCCAAATTCAGTACTCTGTTCCTGCCTTCTCTCCATATCCCTTGATCCCTTTAGCCTTAAGAAATATATCCAACTCCTTCATGAATAAATTTAATGAATTGGCCTCTACTGCCTTCTTTGGTAGAGAATTCCACAGGTTCACCACTCTCTGGGTGAAGAAATTCCTCCTCATCTCTGTCCTAAATGGCTTACCCCTTATCCTTAGACTGTGACCCCTGGTTCTGAACTCCCCCGCCATCGGGAACATCCTTCCAGCATCTAGTCTGTCTAGTCCTGTTAGAATTGTATAAGTTTCGATGAGATCCCCTCTAATCTTCTAAACTCCAGCGAGTACAAGCCCAATCGACCCAATCTCTCCTCATACGTCATTCCTGCCATCCCAGGTATCAGCCTGTCTATATTGGAAAGGCGTGTTACCAGTCCGAGAGTGTTTGAGGATGTTAAGGGCCCTCGTCGCTCGTAAAGGTGGATTGGGAGGATTATGTCGCCTTGCTGTAAACGTTTAGTGCTCATATCATCGTCAAAGAGAATGTAAATGAAGCCTAAAAGATTTCCAAATGAGATGCTGCTCCTATGTAGATCTTCATCTGTCCTCTCCTGAATGGAAAATATTCCACGGCACTATTTCAGGAAGTGCAGGACAGTTCTCCTGGTGTCCTGGCCAACGTTTATCCCTCAACCAACACCAGTAAAAACAGATTGCTTGTACATATATCCTATTGCTGTAAGTGTGAACTTGCTGTACGCAATTTGAGCACTGAGCAAATGAGGTTTGGCAATGAATCGGACTGCCAACTCTCCTGTCCATGCAGGTAGATTAAAAATCAGGTTAGAAATTGTAGAATTGCCTTACTAAAAAGTCTCCACCTTTCTATCTCTCTTTCCTCCTTTAAGATACCCCTTATACCCAGCCTCTTTGAACAAGTCTGCCCTAATATCCCCTTGTGTGGCTCGGTGTCAATCTTTTTTTAATATCGGTCCTGTGAAGCGCCTTCAGACATTTTACTATGCTACAGGCGCTATATAAATGCAAGATGTTGCTCTTATTATTCTTCTTGTTGTAATTGAATTCGAATTAAATCCAGCCAACACCATCCGATTATCTATATATATAAAACGGTTGGTCTGTCTGTCTTTCTGTCTGTCTGTTTGTCTGTCTGTCCAGCTATACAATCAAAGGTTATACAGCGTACCTACACATATGTTATATCAAAAGAAAGCTTATCATTTGGGGACTCTAATAGGCATATGTACTTTTTGGTCAGACAAAAATTGTTCCGACAGTATACAAAAACGGTTAAAAAACAGCAACATTCTGCTCATTAGCATTGAGTGACGTGATAGTTGACCAATCGTATAGGGGATTAACCTGATGGTTGACCAATCGGTGCGTCACAGGGGGCGTTTCATTGCGTGTGTGGGCGGGCCTAATCCTTCTGAGCTGAGGTGAGTGGCCGCCATCTTGATTCCTAACTGTTGATTTCTTTTTCCCACATTTTGCGTGTAAATATAGATTTCCAGCAAAAAAAAGTTGCTTTTAAAAGAAAAAAAAATCCTTTTGCAAAGGGGACTCAGGCTTTCCCCCCCTCGGTGGTGGATGAGCTGCCTGCAGGCCTTGAAGCCTCGGCCCCTCCTCGCCAGCCCAGCCCGAGCTAGGCACCGCCCGTCCCGCCCCGCGATCGCCACCATCTTGGTAAAGGCTGGCGGCGTGGGACTGAGCCGAGAGTAGCCATCACCGCCATCTTATTAAAAGCTGGTGGGGCAGGAGTCAGCGTGCGCATCAACGTCGGCCCGGAGCGTGACCTGAGCTAAGGTGAGTCCGGCCGGGCCTCATGCGCTAGGCCGCACACCGGCCGGCCCTGAGTCACTGATCCACACACGGACGCTTCGGCTCACCGCGTCTGGGCTCTGAGGAAAGGCAGAGAGAGAGGGGGAGGGAGGGACAGAGAGGAAATCAGGGAGAGGCAGGGGGAGGGAGAGGAGAGGGGGAGGGAGAGGAGAGGGGGGGAGGGAGAGGAGAGGGGGGAGGGGAGACGAGAGGGGGAGGGAGGGGAGAGGAGAGGGGGGAGGGGAGAGGAGCGGTGGGGAAGGAGGGGAGAGGAGGGGGGAGGGAGAGGAGGAGGGGAGGAGAGGAGGGGGGATGGAGAGGAGGGGTGGAGGGAGAGGAGGGGTGGAGAGGGAGGGGGAGGGAGAGGAGGGGGAAAGGGAGAGGAGGGGGGAGTGAGAGGAGGGGGGAGTGAGATGGGAGGGAGAGGAGAGGAGGGGGAGGGAGAGGAGAGGGAGGAGGGAGAGGAGTGGGAGGGAGTGAGAGGAGAGGGGGAGGGAGAGGAGAAGGGGGAGCGAGTGGGGAGGGAGAGGAGGGGGGAGGTAGGGAGAGGAGGGGGGGGAGGGAGGGAGAGGAGAGGAGCAGGGAGGGAGAGGAGAGGGGAGGGAGGGAGAGAGAGTAAAGCAGGGAGAGACAGGGGCAGGGAGAGAGAGAGTGTGAGGGAGGGAAAGAGTGAAGTGGTGGGACAGGGAGGGAGAGCTCGCCTTCTTTCATCCTTCCTTCCTTTGCAGGGGTCGATCGGGCCAGGCCTGACGTGCTCCTTCCCCCCCCCCTCTCTCCAGGCTAATCCCGAACTAAATCCACCAGTCTCTCTCTCTTCTCCACCCAATCTCTCTCTTCTCCCCCCAGTCTCTCTCTCTCTCTCTTCCAACAACAACATGCCCTCAAAAAACCCTCTGCACCACCAGGCACTCCAGCTAGTACAACGAATAAAGGGGCCAAGCCTGGAGCCTGCCAGCAAATAATGGTGAACTTTAATGGTTTCTCTGTCAACACGTGGCAATTAAAGCTTCAGTAATTACTGAGCATGTAAGTGCCATCTGGTGACAGACAGCCATACCTGATAGAAAGTTTGATACAGACATCAGGGAGGTACAATGTCATTGTGTCTTCGATTCTGTGAATCCAACGCTCAGCTTCTGACAATTGAGAACAAGAATGCAAACCACAACAACAACCTGCATTTATATAGCGCCTATAACTGGTGAAACATCCTAAGGCACTTCACGGGAGCGTAATCAGACAACGGTTGACACACAGCCAAAGAAAGAGATATTAGGATGGGCGACTTAAAGCTTGGTCGAAGACGTAGTATTAAAGAACCGTCTTAAGAAGAAGATAGAGTTCGAGAGGTTTAGGCAGGGAAATCCACTGCTTAGGGCCTAGAAAGCTAGAGGCACGGTGTTCAAGGCTATGGTGGAGGGAGGGAGGCGCGCTCCCCAGGCTAGAGTTGAAAGAACGCAGAGTTCTTGAAGGTTGTAGGGCTGGAGAAGGTTCCAGAGATAGTGAACGGTGAGGCCATGGATGGGCTAGAACACGAGGGTGAAAATTGTAAAATAAACTGCTGTAATGAACTACTGGAAGATTATTAGACCGAATGGTTGATCAGTGGTTTGTAAATATTTCCAAGTTCCTCTAAGATTGCTGAAACATATACAGGGAATTCTGCATTACACTGTTGAGGGGAAGGTCCGGGTCCCATTGGCATGATCTGAGAGACAGATTCCTTCCCCATCCATTTGCTGCTGCGTGATTGATATGAATGATTGGATATAACTAGGCTACACTAATCCCCGCATCCAAGCGATCGATAGCTGTTTTTTGCAAGTTTATAATTATCTCTGCAAAATGTAATTCTAGCGAACTGTAGTGAATTGTATCAGTAATTTGTTTCTGCCCGTTGAGCGCATTCTATGTGTAAACTGCTTACTGAATCTGATACATCAAAGAACCAGTTGAGCTGAATGTTTTCGTGACGTCAGCCATTGCATGAAAGCGTCGAGGAATATGACCTCAAATTTAAAGAAATGTTTACATGTGCTGTTGGCGTGAACAAGTCAGTCGAGCTGCTACAATCGAGCCTCTGTACCCGCGTGTTCTGAAGGGGTACCACCTACTCCACATCGCCATACAGCGATGCCGTTAATATTTGCTCTGTGATCACAATAGAGGATCAGTAGTCGAGGGCAAACCGAAATGGACCTGTCCTTTTTTCTCTCGTCAGGTGGAGATGTTACCTTGACAGATAAACCGAACATCCTGAAGCAACTAGAAAACAACGTCTCCATCAACATCCCCACTGCCTGCAAACAGCGTATACAAGTCTGCCCCCTGACATGGGGTGAAGAGCACACTAACTTTCCGACCGACTATAACTACATCCTGGGTTCAGATATTGTATATAGCTCAGTTACCTACCCGGCACTCATAGACACGTTGCGCCATCTCGCCAACCAAGGCGGTACAATTTACCTCTCTTCAGAAATATGAAAGAGGAATGGCTCTCCTTCTTTCCACGAGGAGCTTCTACCTCAGTATTTTAACTGCCAGATTGTTGACAGGTTAGAGGGCAAAGATATTATTGTGTACAAAATGACCAAAATTGTTACAAGTGCTCGGGATGGGCTGCTAACTGAAAAAATATAATTTCTGATCACTGAACCTGACACTGGGATTGAGCTAGCCTCCCTAGCGCTGGCCTTTTAAATTTCAGAAGAAATAGTCAATATTCCTTTTTTAAATTTAAGCCCCACTTTTATTTCTCACTTTCTACCACGTGACATGACTTCCTGGGCGCTGAATACTTTCTGATATCTCGGCCAAGTGTCTATTTGCCCTGCATAAGGATAGAGGGATCGTGTAGGCGACCCTTATCACGATGCGCTGGTAAAGTGGTAATGAGCTTAACAACAGTTCCAATTACAGCATGGCAAATTATGCAATTAATTGCAATATATCTAGTAAGTTGTGGACTGACACCAGTAAAATGATGAGGAAAACTGAGGATTGCAGCTAAATGTCCCACTATTGCTGCAGGTGACTCCTGCCCCATGCTAAGTGATTGACTCTTAAGGCCCTCCGGTCTCCAGCAGCGCCATTTCATGCGTCTCTTGGCCATTATCTTGGGCCTTGCCGGGGTCGTGCACATCGTGAAAACAAATGAAATAATATTCCAGCAGGGAAGGTCTGAGTTGAGCAACATCCTACAGTGACTACCATTGTATTACTCCTCCGGCCGTCAGTCCTGAGCTGAACTCCATCTGCACAGATAAGAGACTGAACCCATCACCTTACTGGTCTGCAGCATTGCCAGCCATAACACTGACAGCTACAGGAGGCATTGTTAGGGAGGCCAGGCACTTGGGGAACGGTATTTAAAGGAAAGGACACTTGTGTCAATGAAACATTTGAGTTCACAACTTAGGTTGTTTTTTCAACTTTTCCCTGTACCACGATTGATCAGCCCTGCACTCTGTTAGTATGCCTGGGGCTGATTGTCGCTGATCCCGGCTGCCGTCGGTGACGAGGGACATCGATTTAATGCAGAAACTGCAGCAATGGCCCCTCCCTTTAAGCCTCCATTCCCAGCAACGCTGCGCTCGACATTGGGCAGCGCTGCACTGCTACCGTGCCACTTGCCAAACTTCTGTGCTCCAAGTGAAGTGGTAGCGCTTGATGTAGCGCTCCACTTCCTTCCTGGAGCGCTAAACACGAAGTTCGCGTCGGATTCCCTGGCGTAGCGCACGGCGCTACTTTTTCGTTACCGCTAAAGTTATCACCCCAAACTCAATTTCTCTCCCTTCATATTTTAAAGACCTCTTTCAGGATACTTTTCAGTCTTGCTTTTCTACAGAAAACAGCCCAGCCTGTTCAGTCTTTCTTAATAATTCTGCTATTATCCTTGTAAATATTGTTTGTACTTTCTCCAGTGCTTCTGTACCAGTTTTGTAATTTGGAGGTCGGAACGGTGCACAGTATGTTCTAATCAAGGTTCTATATACATTTAACATAACTTCTCGGCTTTTGAATTCTATTCTTCTGGAAATTAACCCCACATTAATATAGGTAATCCTGTTGGAATTTATGTAATCATGGCAAGTGCTGAAATGCAGTCCTTTTATGTGAGGCAGTGGGTCTAAAAGTAGGGACAAATGGCCAAGTGGTGTAGCGTGAGGTGAAAAAGAAGAGGGGGGGGGAATCTTAAGTAGCTGATACTTTGTTTACCGTCACGCAATAAACCATACTTGTTATGCACAAACTAATTAGTCCCTCCCGATGTGATTTTCTTACATAATGTCACGTAATTCGAGAGGCCGAATGGCCTACTCCTGCTCCTATTTCTTATAATCGTATGTCTTAGAATCTGTGAATCCAACGCCAAGCTTCCAATAATTAAATGCAAAATCTTAATGAGGCCCTGTAAGATTTGTAGATCTAATGATAATATGAATCTTTGATCAGTTGATTGAATATTGGGCCAACGCTCCACAAACATATAAACTGAATGCCGCATCGCAGACTGTTGGCTATAATGCCCGGGTCCCATGCGCATAAGCTCAGGAACAGATTCCTCCCAAATCCATTTCATTCTCTCTGATTGATAAGAATGTACCAAGGCTGCATCAGTCCCCAAGGGCTCCACATTTGTTTTATCAAGGTTGTATCAATGCACGATGCAACAAATCTTGTGGAGTAAACTGAATTATAACAGTAACTTTGGCCTAGAAATTCAGTTGCTTGCGCCACCAGTTTGCGCCCAAAGACGCCACTCAGAGGCTTTAGCGCCACTGGCCACAACCACCACGATATTCAGCGGGGCGCTAATGGCGGCGTTAGCCTGTAGCGCTGCGCCACCACCGATGACGTCATCGGTCTGCGCAGCGCCCCGCTACCACCCCGAACGCCATATTAGGTCGCACCCGCCTCTTCCGCGCCGGCCGCAAATAGCGACCGGTACACAGGGGCCAACCTGTGGCGGTAGTGGCGCTAGTTAAGGTGGAGGTGCGGCCGGCCGCTTTTTCGGCGGCCGCCTGCCCGCACCTCCGTCCCCGGCCTCCTACACCCCCCGCGGCATTGCCGGCTGTTTCCCGAGAGCCCAGCACTTCTCCTTGGTGCCGGGCTCATTTGCCGGCACTCGTGAGCGGGGATCGCGGTGTTGCAGGCACCTCCCCCTTAACAGTGGGAGGAAGGCCTGCAGTACAGCAGCGTGCCGTGCCGCAGCGGGTGGCGCTGCAGCACTTTGCGCGCTGATATTCAGTTTCAGCGCCCCAAGCGGCGCGGGAAGCCTCCTTTAGCGGCCCGCTTCCATTTGGGGCGCAGAAACTGAATATCCCGATGGCGCAAGTGGCTCCGCGCGCAGCGGTAATTCCGGCGCCCAGGCGAGCTTGGCGCCCTAAACTGAATTTTTAGCCCCTTGTTTCTGACAATTGTGGGAATTCTAAGCTACAAACAGCTTTTTGATTACTTTTAGTTGCAGAAATGGAAAACGAAGCACTTAATTATAGCACAATTTTGGAAAGACCAACAGAGCTAAACGGTTTCCTAACATAGAATAATGGATCATGGACCAAAGGAAATGGTCATAACTTTAACGAAATGTTCACGTGTTCCTGGAGTGAACGAGTTGATCGGGGTGCTGCAACCCGGCCGCTGTGTCCGTGGGTTAGGAAGCGGTGATTCCTACTCCTGATTGCTAGAGACCGCTGCTGACAGGGCGGACGCGTGGGCATCGGGTGGGAATAAGATCGGGTTCAGCGGAGACTCCTCCTGCTCCTATACCAGTTAGAAATAACTCATTAATGTTTCCGTAGAGCAATAAGTGAAGCTAGGTGGACATCATGCCGTCATTTTTTTCTTGAAATAAGTTTCTTCGATCCTATTTTGCTTTGACCTCGTGAAAGCTTCAGGCGACACAGCTTGGATGGAGATCCCGTTCAGCACATTGATCCCTTACCCACTGGGTCAGTTCCTGCTGGGGGCGTGCTCTGTGGATCAGAATCCTGCCTGTGTGCTTTCTAGAGCCTGTTACTGTTTGGTAAATCGTGTATATGATATTGATTGATCCGTAAGCAAGCTGGTATTTGAAATGTAATTGACTCAGTTATGAATGAAATGTCATATAACAGATATAGGTCGAATTTCCTCGTTTTCTCTCACGATCAAAATATGTTGGGACTTAAATCTTTAAGAGAGCTTTATTAACAATTATATGTACGTTGCTTACATTAAGTACAGATATGAAGAGCCGTGCAGAGATTGAATTATTACGGTAACTAACACTGATGGATGGATATGTCCTACTTTAGTAACCGTCAACGTGGTGAAGATTTGATGGATTGGCCCACATGTCTCAGAAATTCCTGTAGTTTGGACAACTTAAGGTATTTAAGTTGGGGCATTTTGTTTTCAGATCAGAACGTTTGTAAAATGTGCTGTATCACAGTACACAAACTGGCGTTATATTCCAGGCCAGGTATAGTGCACACGCACATCAGCGGCTAGAGTTTCACGGAAGGAAAAACCCTCAACTAGCAAGGGGAAAGAAGACGACGGAGTACGAATGGAGATCTTAAATTGAATAATATGTACATAGCGATTTGTCTGCCCTGTATTGACACGGCACCCACCGTCTTCTACTAATGCTGTCCAAGTTATACATTTAACACTCCAACTGCATAATCGTTAATCAAGCAGAATGTAAAAGCTACATTGCCAAGCACTTACTGTTTTGTGTGTTTCACACCAGCCAATGCAGATCCAGTATATACTGTTGGAAAATGTATTATACATTAAACTGATCTCATTTGATGCAGTGTAGTTTTAATGTTACAATGAACTTGAAATGAAATAAAGTAACTGTATGAAACTGAGATCCGTCCTGTCCAGCACGTGCTACCTTTAAGGTGAGCAAATCGATAATGACTCTTGAATAATAAATATTATTGCAGTGCTGCCGTTTGCTCACACGGATATCTGAGTCGTTCCTGGGTCCTTCGATTTCAGTCATTTTATTTATGACTACTCCAGGGCCCAGTGAGGCATCACAAGGCACGGGAAGAGACAAACCCGACTCCCGAGAGATTTCTGCCTCAATACAAATATATTGTAAAATCAACAGGAATTGAATAAGCGAAAGTTGATGATTATCCTCCCCGCTGATGTGACAGTGAATGGATCACCTTGTCTTGCACGATGCTTCATCTAAAGTAAATACCCAAGACCTTGATATACAACAGCCAGGGCACAGAAGATATATATTCTATAGGAATCCAATAGACATCAATGTGTTTAGTCCCGTAAATTGTAACCCCACTTACCCAGTTACTTTATTCATGTGTTTAAATCAATCTTAATAACAGGGTCCACAACTGAATTATGAACAGATCGTTTGTAAGTTTGCACATAGATGGGAAAACATTGCATAATTGCTCCATGATATCTGGAACTGATTGATACGTTTCCAGCAAGGAGCCAACCCAATCAATTCGAATACAAATATTTTTAAGGCTTTTGGGCATATGTTTCATTGGCTAATCTGCGAGTTTAAAGTATACATTTTAAATTTTCTTTGTGCCCCTATATTTTCAAAGAATTCGGACTGACTAACTTCATTCAAGTTAGCAGTCCTTCTGAAGCCGTGAGAGCCAGATATAGATAGTAGATCCGTGGTCGATTAACAGCGAACAGCCATACTTCAGAGAATTTAAATTTGAGTGCTAGCAGGAGGTGCCGCGAGTTTATATATTTTTTTAATTCCTAAGGGGAACAATAAATGAACTGTTAGTAGCTGTAAGTGTTCTTTGGCACAGTTGCGAGGCAGAGATAATCTTTCCATACATCGCCTAACAAGGGATACTTCAGCTGAAAGCTCAGGTAATATGAGCGCTTCTTCCCCATGTATAGCGCACTTGTGAACAATTTCCCCTCATTTGGTATCCACGAAGGACGTTTGTCGGGATTGGTTGGATTCCAATAACTGGTTAAAAAGATTACAACATAATTACGGATGAGAAGTCGCCGTCACGTTTCAGCTTCCAATTGCTTATTTTTTAACGAGTCCAGGGTTTTCACGCCCACCATTCTGTCTAGGAGCCAATTTCATGTGACGATAACGCTTTATCTGAAGAAACACTTCCTGTTATCGGGATACTGTGCTGAAATGTCCATGCTCAACTTAGGAGCACCAGACCTTCTGATATCCTCTCCCTTCACTCCCACCAAAATCATTCCTGGTCTATGGTGAAAAGTCTTAATGGGCTCTCCCGATTTCCCAACTTTCTCTCTCACTTCACTCTTCCCAAAAAAACACAGCCCAGGGCACTTCCTGATTCGCATGGATCAGTTACTTAAGGATGCACTCGCACGTGCACCTTCATCCCGTATATTTAAATGACATTCGCGACTTTATTACAAATGATTAGGCTGAGAACGACAATGGGTGAAATTCTGCATCCGGAGCTTCCTTCTCAACGAAGAAGGACACTCGAATTTGCTGTGCTGAATGGGCCGCTCCGTGTGAGGGTGGAGGTTACAGGTTTCCAATGCAGTTGCTAACTACAGGAGCAGGTTATTAGAAAATCGTCAACTTGGCTGCGTGTTTCCTGCAATAAATTAGACACTTCGATGTTTCCGTATCCTAAACTGCCCAGTGAACACGAAGTCAGCACCAAACCCAAGATCAGTGCGTAAGTTTGAACGTTGTCCTACGGCGGATGCTGGAGATAAAATGCTACCGTAATATTATTGTGACTGAATCAATGGCAAAATATATTATTCCGGCAGGATTAGTAGCCTATGAGTTAATTGGAGCTGGTTCCGTTCGGGGCTCTAGCTGTGAATTTACACCATGCGAAGAATTGCTGATCCCATTGACCTCGCGGAACGTGTGTGTAACCCTAGCTGAGCTGGGAGTCTCTTGTTAATGATCATTGCGCACGGTGGGAATTCTGATCACAGAACCGGAGCGTGAATCTCTCACAGCAGAAGGTGTCAGCAGAACTGCGTTTACAGCCAGCTATAGTTGCAAGGCAACTATAAGACAACGGAGCAGGGTCTTGGTTTGCTCTCAATAGAGTTGCCTTATTTTATTGTTCAAAACGCGTGTTCATTTTGAAGGATTTTGCATTTTTAAAGAAAACTAAGAGGATGGGCTCGAAACCCTGGACTGCTCAAAAAGCACTATTTGGTTAAATGCATTAACAACAAAGGATAAAACGCAGAAACTTTACTCTTTAGAAGTCAAGCTGAGAAGCTTGGCTCAGTTCAAAAGGCATTATTATTGCTCCAGACCTTTGAAGGCTACTTAGATTAAATACTTTCGCGGAGACAAGCTAAATATAAGACAGCTGCCTCGCTGGGCCTTGGAAAACCGTGAACAGAGCTATTTCTGTAGCAACAGCTTGTTTGAACCATGGGAAAGAGAGAGAGAGAATGGAAAATTACCAGCACCTTGCTTTTGCACCAGCAAGAAGGGTATAAACGCAGCTACTTTAGTATTTCGACGAGACAGACCAGACACGGATCAGAAGAACACCAGGAAGCATGTCAACTGAGAATTAACTGATCAGTCTTCCGAAGCAGGAGAATTTGACCATTTTGAGTTTGGAGTTGTATAATTGACTAGGTTGTACACATCGCTATCTGTAAAACCGTTGTGTTTTAATGTCGATAAAAATAATTGATGGAAAAGTTTAAAGCCTTGGTTCATCTTACTTCTTGATTAACTTAAAAAGTAAAGAGAGAGTTAAAAAAACGATAGCTTTTGCCTCTATTCTCACTTTCAGATATCTATCTCTACATGGCGCCGGCTCTCCGCACTCTTTAAAGTGCCCGGGCTGTCTTCAATTCCTAATATTGCATCTTGCCTTTTGATTTATTCTGCCAGCAGGGTCATAGAGGATGAAAGGGAAGAAGGAAGAATAGCCTTATGTGAAAACATCAGGCTCAATTGTACCTGAGGCATCGCAGCAGGAATTATCATCTAGCTAGTGTTATAAAGCTCGAATATTTCAGCGGACCATTGCTGGAGCAAACTGCGGCTAACCAGGCTGTAGTGATGCCTCACGGTCCACACCGAGCCATTAGGAACATCGGGAAATCAGAATAGGAACAGAAGCAGTCCATTCAGCCCATTGAACCTGTTCCAACATTCAATTAGATCATGGCTGATCTGCACCTTAACTCAATTTACTCGCCTTTGAATCATATCCTTTGAGACCGTTACCTAATAAAAATCTATCAACTTCAGTCTTCAGAATTACAATTGACCCAGCACCTATCGTTTTTGGGGGGAAGAGAGTTCCAGATTTCCACTATCTTGTATGTGAAACATTCAGGGGCTAGGAGAGGCCTAATTTTGGATAAGCTGATGTTTATGAGGTATTAGCCATGGTGTGGAGATGCCGGAGTTGGACTGGGGTGGACAAATGTAAGAAATCACACAACACCAGGTTATAGTCCAACAGCTTTATTTGAAATCACAAGCTTTCGGAGCGCTGCTCCTTCTTCAGGTGAAGTGGAGAAATGCATAAAGACACAGCTTATATAGTCAGAGAATCATGTCAGATGTTTACAGGTAACCTTTCCAACTGCCATTTATCACACCTCGGCAGAGAGATAATCACAGCAATCAAAGGTGTGAATGGTGTCCAAACAGGTCAGTCAGGGAAACATTACATCAAAGAACAATGAGGTGGGGTCACAAGGGGTCAAATATTGCAGATGCTGGGGTCTGCATCTGCAATATTTGACCCCTTGTGACCCCACCTCATTGTTCTTTGATGTAATGTTTCCCTGACTGACCTGTTTGGACACCATTCACACCTTTGATTGCTGTGATTATCTCTCTGCCGAGGTGTGATAAATGGCAGTTGGAAAGGTTACCTGTAAACATCTGACATGATTCTCTGACTATATAAGCTGTGTCTTTATGCATTTCTCCACTTCACCTGAAGAAGGAGCAGCGCTCCGAAAGCTTGTGATTTCAAATAAAGCTGTTGGACTATAACCTGGTGTTGTGTGATTTCTTACATTTATGAGGTATGGAGAATGGGAGCCAGAAGAGCATTGGAATTATCGAGTCTGCAGGTGACGAAATCATGGCTGAGGAATGATATGGATTGAATGCTGAGGAGAAAGAAAATCAAGTCAATGAGTCCAAAGAGAAGGTGAAAGATAATTGTTCTGCTCTTGAACTGAAAGATATCTGTGCATTAGCTTCTCTGGCCCTTCTATGTGAGGGAACACAGCACCGACCATATCAGTAAATCAAATATGAATCCAAATTTTAAACAAGAATTTGATATTTCTAGTTTTCACTGAGCATTTGAAATGGTTAGCTGGTCACTACAAGTGGGGCAAAAGTGAACTGGGCAACCGACTCACGACTTAGTGAAACTGAAAAGCATTGCAGTGTTTCATTTATGTCCATCCCATGAAAGCTTTCATATGTTGACTTTGTGTCAGCTGTGGCTCAGTTAGTAGCTCATTCGTCTCTTAGTCAGAAGTTTGTGGGTTCAAGTCCTCACTCCAGGACCTGAGCACATAAAGCTAGAGTGACACTCCAGCGCAGTGCTAAGGGAGTGCTGCACTGTTGGAGGTGCCGTCTCTCAGATGAGACGTTAAACCGAGGCCTGGTCTGCTTCCTCAGGTGGACATAAAAGATCCCATGGCACTATTTCGAAGAAGAGTAGGGGAGTTACCCCCGGTGTCCTGGTTAATGTTTCGCCCTCAACCAACATCACGCAAACAGATTATCTGGTCATTATCACATTGCTGTTTGTGGTACCTTGCTGTCTGCAAATTGGCTGCTGCGTTTCCCACTTTACAACAGTGACTACACTCCAAAAGTACTTCGTTGGCTGTAAAATGCTTTGAAACGTTCGACGGTCGTGAAAGACGCTATATAAATGCAAGTCTTTCTTTTCTTACTTTCACTCAGTCATGGTGAATGGGACGCATTTGAGGGGATTGCTAGAAACTGATCTAGTTTACAAACAGTGAACAGTGAAGGACTACCATTTCATTAAGATGAACCAAGCCAGCATTCGGAGCGTGCAGATGGTCATAGAGGTACTCGGAGCTTGAGTTTGGTTGGAATATGCTGGTTATGCAGCATATCCAGAATTTGTAAGTTATTCGTCCATGCCTCTCAATTTTATCATTGGCATTAGCATAGATGCTGACGGGTATATAGACTGGTAGCTCAGAGAAGAGGGAGGGATGGAGACCAGTAACATTATGGAACTAGAAGTAGGTGGTTTTGTAATGGAGAGGATGTGGGGTTGGAAGCTCAACTCGGGGTCAGATAGGAGAGCAAGGGTGTGAACAGTGCGCTTCAACTTGAGATAACGGCTGGGAGGAGGATGCAATCGGTGGCAAGGCCACGGAGATTGTGGCGGGGGCTGAGGACGATAGCTTCAGTCGATCTCTGGTGCCAGAGCTGGAGTAATGCAGGGAGATGGGTTATGTCATGTATGGTATCTCGACAGTGCAGAACGATTTTCATTGACCCAAGTATTGACTAAAACCGAATTGGGGATGAGGCATGAATTAACCAGGAGAGATTCCACTCGCTAAACCTACAGATGATTTCTGAGCAACAGCCAAAGCCAATCCCCTGTAGTTCACACAAATTATTTATTTTTCAGTAGGTTACATGCCCCTTTTTTCATTCGTGATCACAGGATTGAAGGATAGCGTGCAAGTCTGTTCTCAACAGTTGTTCACACCAATGAGCCAATCTTCCATGACTGGCGATCATTCGGAAGCACTGGAGTCCACAGTCTGTGTGAACCCTGCACAAGATGAGTGCCACTCCTGTGCCTAGTACCTCTGAACCATTTTGCCAACCGTCATTGCAACTGGGCCACCCTGGACCTCCAGCTACGTTTCTGGATGGTGGCTGGATGCTGCGGTTGGTTTCTCTTATGGGCTGCTTCTGCCTGTCCATGCGTTTCATAGCCAACTGCACAACTCGCTCAGCACTTAGCTGGATGGTGAATCACAAGCCCTCCATGTCTCCCTCATGAGCAAGAATGAATTAGGCAACCTGATCCTGTACTAGCTATGGTACAGACCTGATTTCCAAAATCCTCGTGTTTCACTAGGTAACTGAGCACACTCTCACAGGGTCTGGTGTCCCTTTTAATTCAGCCTGTGATGTGAGTGAAGTAAAAACAGAAAATGCTGGAAATACTCAACTGGTCCAGCATTTCCAACATTTTCTGTTTTTACTTCAGATTTCCAGCATCCACAGTATTTTGCTTTTGTGATGTGAGGGACGAGCATTGTCAATGTTTTGCCCAGACCTTGAGGCATGGTTAGCCATATGCACCTTCTGCATCCCTCCTCAGCTTCAGCTTGTACTAGACAGACATCCCTAGATGGCGAAACTCCTGCAATGATTTGGTATACCATTTGCTGCCAACTGGAACACCTGCATGCTACTCAGAGTCGCACTGGCAAGCTCTCTGTCTAAAACTACCAAAGCCACTTGAGTTTTTTTCAGCTATGGGGAGCTATAGACCTTATGCAACTCTAACAGCAACTTTAACAGCTGCCTACACTGGACCAATAAGGAGATCCTATAGTTTACCTCCATGATCCACTCTTCTCTGAGCTACCAGTCTATATACCCATCAGCATCTATGCTAATGCCAATGATAAAATTGAGAGGCATGGACGAATAACTTACAAATTCTGGATAAGCTGCATAACCAGCATATTCCAACCAAACTCAAGCTCCGAGTACCTCTATGACCATCTGCACGCTCCGAATGCTGGCTTGGTTCATCTTAATGAAATGGTAGCCCTTCACTGTTCACTGTTTGTAAACTAGATCAGTTTCTAGCAATCCCCTCAAATGCGTCCCATTCACCATGACTGAGTGAAAGTAAGAAAAGAAAGACTTGCATTTATATAGCGTCTTTCACGACCGCCGAACGTTTCAAAGCATTTTACAGCCAACGAAGTACTTTTGGAGTGTAGTCACTGTTGTAAAGTGGGAAACGCAGCAGCCAATTTGCAGACAGCAAGGTACCACAAACAGCAATGTGATAATGACCAGATAATCTGTTTGCGTGATGTTGGTTGAGGGCGAAACATTAGCCAGGACACCGGGGATAACTCCCCTACTCTTCTTCGAAATAGTGCCATGGGATCTTTTATGTCCACCTGAGGAAGCAGACCAGGCCTCGGTTTAACGTCTCATCTGAAAGACGGCACCTCCAACAGTGCAGCACTCCCTTAGCACTGCGCTGGAGTGTCACTCTAGCTTTATGTGCTCAGGTCCTGGAGTGAGGACTTGAACCCACAAACTTCTGACTAAGAGACGAATGAGCTACTAACTGAGCCACAGCTGACACAAAGTCAACATATGAAAGCTTTCATGGGATGGACATAAATGAAACACTGCAATGCTTTTCAGTTTCACTAAGTCGTGAGTCGGTTTCCCAGTTCACTTTTGCCCCACTTGTAGTGACCAGCTAACCATTTCAAATGCTCAGTGAAAACTGGAAATATCAAATTCTTGTTTAAAATTTGGATTCATATTTGATTTACTGATATGGTCGGTGCTGTGTTCCCTCACATAGAAGGGCCAGAGAAGCTAATGCACAGATATCTTTCAGTTCAAGAGCAGAACAATTATCTTTCACCTTCTCTTTGGACTCATTGACCTGATTTTCTTTCTCCTCAGCATTCAATCCATGTCATTCCCTCTCTTAAGTGCTGTGTTTCTCATCTTCCTGCCTGAGTCACTGAAGTTCCAATTGAACCTCAAACTCTGCATCAACTCTCTCTTCTGTTGCAAATCTGTCAAATGCCAGCTCGCTTTCTTTTAATTTGGACATCTACTAAATCTTTACTTCTGCACAGGTGTCAGCCTCAGCTCTTGCTTCTATGTCAGAAGGTCATTGCTTCAAGATTCACTCTGGGGAGTTCAGCACACAATCCAGGTTGACACTTCAGTGTATTGCTGATGGGACCGTTTTGTTCAGATGAGATGTTAAACTGAGAAGTCTGCAATCTCAGGTGTATGTAAAATATTCCATGGCACTATCCAAAGAATGACATTAGTGTTCTCCTGGTGCCCTGCCCAATATTTATCTCTAATATGGGGGAGAAATTCGGTATCACCCTGTTTGGGGCGCTAGCTTTGATAAGGTGAAAAAATTAGCACCAGGCGCTAAAGTTATTCAACTTTTAAAACATTCAGGTTTGGTGCTCCAGGAAGGAAGTGGAGCATTAAATCAAGGAGGTGCTAATGGGAGACGCTAAGATGCCCAATTTTCCCCCCTTTGGCTCCTTTGCATCCTTGAGCGGCTCATTGGTGGTTCCTGAGTTGTCCCTGCCGCTGGACCTTCGCATCATGGATTAGACAGAGATCCCGAAGGAAGAGGTTGCCTGCACAGCAGCTTTTCCCAAAGTCGATGGCAACTACTATGGTAATCGCTGTGATGGGTACTGATATTCTGACAATTAAAACAGTGGGAGCATTTCTCTGGGCATCGAGCACCGACACAATAGATGTATTGGAATCTTTGATTCAAGACTACAACTCACGCGGCAACAGGTTTCCGGCAGCTATCAGGGGACCCCTGTACTGTCCGAAGCTCACGGTTAAGTGTCAGGTTTGATTACAGGAAGGTTATGGTCAGCAGAAATGAAGTGGTGCTCAGCAGGAGGATCTTGTGCTTGGCTTTCAGAGCCTGAGCCCCCTCCACACAACCCCCAAATAACGGAATAGCGGTTGGAATGTATCAAACCCACAGTGACTGCGGCTGAAGCAACCCCAGCACTGTTACTGCAACCTGAAGTGTTGTGAGGCCTACAGTTTATCAGAGCCTTGACACCAGTCCGTCAACTAGTAAAAAGACACGTGAACAATGGGTAACTGCATGTTCCATCAATGGAGTAGTACAATGAGGAGTAGTTAGCACATTGTACATGCAACAAAGTTGGGAAATAATTTAGTCAAATTTATTCGTTTATTTAAGAACACTAAGTTCTGTACTTTCCTTTGTCATCATCAATATAAATACAGCACAAAATACCCTTTAATTAACTGTTCAATCGTTACAATTTGCACTGAGCGAAAATGTGCCTCTCTGACCGCCCTGATACAAAGGACACATGGCAAGGTCCTTTGCCTCTCACCTCCTCCCCCATCTGAATAATCATCATTTTTAATTTATTCACGGGATGTGGGCTTCGCTGGCAAGCCAGCATGTATTGCCCATCTCTAACTGTCATTGAGAAGGTGGTGGTGAGCCGCCCTCTTGAACTGTTGCAGTCTGTGTGCTGAAGGTGCTCTCACAGTGCTGTGAGGGAAGGAGTTCCAGGATTTTGACCCAGCAACTATGAAGGAACGGCGTTATATTTCCAGTGAGGATGGTGTGTGACTTGGAGGGGAACTTGGAGGTGGTGGTGTTCTCATGCGCTTGCTGCACTTGTCCTTCTAGGTGGTAGAGGTCGCGGGTTTGGCAGGTGCTGTTGAAGAAGCCTTGGCGATTTGCTGCAGTGCATCTTGTAGATAGTACAAACTGCAACCATGGTGCGCCAGTGGTGGAGGTGGTGATTGCTTAAGGTGATAGCGGGAGTGCCAATCAAGTGGTTTGCTTTGTCCTGGGTGGTGTCGAGCTTCTTGAGAGTAGTTGGAGCTGCACTCATCTAGGCAAGTGGAGATTATTATATCAAACTCCTGACTTAGAGTCAAAGAGTCATAGAGTTATACAGCACAGAAAGAGGCCGTTTGGCCCATCGTGTCCATGCCAGCCATCAAGCCCTGTCTATTCTAATCCCATTTTCCAGCACTTGGTCCGTAGCCTTGTATGCTATGGTGTTTCATCTAAATGCATCTTGAATGTTGTGAGGGTTCCTGCCTCTACCACCCTTTCTGGCAGCGAGTTCCAGATTCCAGCCACCCTCTGGGTGAAAAAGTTTTTCCTCAAATCCCCTCTAAACCTCCTGCCCCTTACCTTGAAACTATGCCCCCTGGTTATTGACCCCTCTACTAATGGGAAAAGTTCCTTTCTACCTACTCTACTTATGCCCCTCATAATTTTGTACACCTCAATCTGGTCCCCCCTCAGCTTTCTCTGTTCTAAGGAAAACAACCCCAGCCTGTCCAGTCTCTCTTCATAGCTGAAGTGCTCCAGCCCTGGTAACATCCTGGTGAATCTCCTCTGCTCCCTCTCCAATGCAATCACATCCTTCCTATAGTGTGGCGACCAGAACTGCACACAGTAATCCAGCTGTGGCCTAACTAGCGTTTTGTACAGCTCCATCATAACCTCCCTGCTCTTATATTATGTGCCTCGGCTAATGAAGGCAAGTATTCCATATGCCTTTTTAACCACCTTATCTACCTGTCCTGCTGCCTTCAGGGATCTATGTACAGGCACACCAAGGTCCCTCTGATCCTCTGCCCTTCCTAGGGTCCTACCATTCATTGTGTTTTGGTCCTTGCCTTGTTAGCCATCCCAAAATGCATCACCTCACACTTTTCAGGGTTAAATTCAATTTGCCACTGTTCTGCCCATCTAACCAACCCGTCTATATCGTCCTGTAGCCTGAGGCTTCCATCTTCGCTATTTACCACTCCACCAATTTTCGTGTCTTCTGCAAACTTACTGATCATACCTCCTACATTCCTATCTAAATCATTAATGTACACTACAAACAGCAAAGGACCCAGCACCGATCCCTGCGGTACACCACTGGACACAGGCTTCCAGTCACAAAAACACCCTTCGACTATCACCCTCTGCCTCCCACCACTAAGCCAATTTTGGATCCAACGTGCCAAATTGCCCTGGATACCATGTGGCCTTACCTTCTTGACCAGTCTCCCATGCGGGACTTTGTCAAAAGCCTTACTGAAGTCCATGTAGACTACATTAATTGCACTACACTCATCCACACACCTAGTCACCCCCTCTAAAAATTCAATCAAATTGGTTAGACATGACCTCCCCCTGACAACACCATGCTGATTAATCCTTGCCTCTCCAAGTGGAGGCTGATTCTGTCCCTCAGAATTTTTTCCAATAACCTCCCTACCAGTGATGGTAGGCTCACTGGGCTGTACTTCCCTGGTTTATCTGTACTACGATTCTTAAATAATGGTACAACATTAGCTGTTCTCCAGTCCTCTGGCACCTCCCTTGTGGCCGGAGAGATTCTCAAAATCTGTCTCAGAGCCCCTGCAATCTTGTGCCTTGTAGATGGTGGACAGGGTTTGGGGAGTCAGGAGGTGAGTCGCCCACTGCAGAATAGCCCGCATTTGACTTGCTTTTGAAGCCACAGTATTGATGTGGCTGGTCCAGTTAAGTTGCTGGTCAATGGTGACAGCCAGGATGTTGATGGTCGGGGATTGGACGATGGCAATGCCATTGACTGTCAAGGGGAGTTGGTTATACTCTCGCTTTTTTGAACCAATGATTTCCTAGCACTTGTGTGGCGTGAATGTTACTTGCCACTTATCAGCCCAAGCCTGAATGTTGTCCAGTTCTTGGTGCATGTGGGCACAATATGTGTCATTATCTGAGGAATTACAAATGGAGCTGAACATCTTGCAACCATCAGCGAACATCCCCTCTTTTGAACTTGTGATGGAGGGAAGGTCATTGATGAAGCAGCTGAATGTGGTTGGACCTAGGACACTCTCCTGAGAAACTCCTGCCATGACGTTCTGGACTGAGATGAATGGCTTCCAAAACCACAACTTTCTTTCTGCTGACATGACTGAAGTCAGTGGAGAGTTTCCCCCCTGATTCCCATTTTAAGAACATAAGAACATAAGAAATAGGAGCAGGAGTAGGCCAATCGGCCCCTCGAGCCTGCTCCGCCATTCAATAAGATCATGGCTGATCTGATCCTAACCGCCAATCTACTATCACTGAACCATCTCCTGAATCTAACAGAATTAGACACACGAAATAGGAGCAGGATCAGGCTACATGGCCCCTGGGCCCACTCCGCTACCCACAGGGCCATGACCGATCCGAACCTAGACTCATGTCCAAATTCCTGCCCGTTCCCCATAACCCTTTATTTCCTTTACTTCTAGGAAACTGTCTATTTCTGTTTTAAATTTATGTAATGATGTAGCTTCTACAGCTTTTTGGGGCAGCATGTTCCATGGACCTACCACCCTCTGAGTGAAGTAGTTCCTCCTCATCCCAGTTTTGAAAGAGCAGCCCCTTATTCTAAGACTATGCCCCCTAGTTCTAGTTTCACCCATCATCGGGAACATCCTCCCCGCATCCACCCGATCCAACCCCTTCACAATCTTATATGTTTCAATAAGATCGCCTCTCATTCTTCTGAACTCCAATGAGTAGAGTCCCAATCTACTCAACCTCTCCTCATATGTCCATCCCCTCATCCCCGGGATTAACCGAGTGAACCTTCTTTGTACTGACTCGAGAGCAAGTATGTCTTTTCTTAAGTATGGACACCAAAACTGTATCCCATATTCCAGGTGCGGTCTCTTCAATTTTGCTAAGGCTCCTTGAAGCTACACACAGTCAAGTGCTGCTTTTAGGGCAAGACCAGTCACACTCAACTCGCCTCTGGAATTCAGGTCTTTTGCCACTTTTTGGACCAAGTTTGCAATGAGGCCTGTGGCTGAGTGGCCTTGGTGGAGCACAAACTGAGCTTTGGTGAGCAGTGTATAGGAGAGTAAATGCCACTTGCTGGCAATTTCAACGACCCCTTCCATCACTTTGCTGATAATTGAGAGTTGGCTGATGGGTGATAATTGGCCAGATTGGATTTGTCCTAATTTTTGTGGACAGGACATACCTTAGCAAATTCCACTTTATCAGGTAGATGCCAGTGTTGTAGCTGTACTGGAACAGCTTGGTTAGGGGAACGGCTAGTTCTGGAGCAGAAGTTTGCAGCACTTCAGCCTCGATGTTGTCGGGACCCATAGCCCTGCTGGCCACGGATTCCTGATTCAGGTGATGCAGATAGAGTTTGTAGACAATAACATAACCATCTTGGAAGGCCCGATGTTAACACATCTTAGTTGTTCATCAGGTAGAATATGCATTCCCAACAGTGCAAGATACCAGCACACATTAATCCCAAGCGGATATTATTTCGTCTATAAATCATAATAATTGTTGAATATCTGGCTGAGCTCTTCTCTCCGAAGTTGCCTTGCTGATGCTACTGTTTTGTTTCCAATTTCGATTTGGAACAGTCCATTTATCACTGTCCACAGTGAGATGAAAAACCAGCAGAAATTTGGGAAGCGGCCAAATAGTGAAATCCACTATGATCGCGCTATCATTGGCCATTGAAGGGATGGCTGGGGTGGTGGGGTGGGGGCGGGAGCGGAGTTATTGGAATATTTCATAATCTAAAGGTACAGACAAGATAAACTTCAATACGTTTAACAGAGTCATAGATTTGCAATTACAAGAAGGCACAGTCTGAAGAGTGGTGTTGAACAGACAGTGTAGGACTAACTACTTTAGGAGAAGGCGTTGAGTAGATGGAATTGTCTTCCAATGGTGGTAACGCGGGCTAATTGTGTCAACAAATTCAAGAGAAATAATTTGATAGAGTGGCCTGTGAGCTATGAAGGGATATAACATTTCCTGTACACTGGAACCGGCGAAATGGACGGGGTTGGTTTGTTGTGCATATCCAAACTTAAGTTCCTATTTTTCTGTGTACATTCCAGTCAAACTGTCACCATGGATTTCATAACTGAACTACTCATGTTCCTTTCTATAAATTGAATTTCTTACTGTTTTATGGAAACCAATGCAAAGTTTAAAGTAGTTCCCTTCAGATGCAATTTAATTGCATAACGTTAGGAATAATGTAGTACTGTTGTAACAAGTTCACTTTGTGATGCTTGTTTTGTTTCCAATTTCGTTTTGGGATAGTCCGTTTATCATTGTCCACCATGGGATGAGATATCAGCTAAAATGTGGGAAGGGGTCGAAAGTGAAATCCATTACGATCGCCCAATTATTGAAAAATAAAAGTGACCATTGAAGGGATGGATTGTGGTGGTGGTCTTATTGGAGTATTTCAAAACCTAACGGCTACTTAGAAGATAACATGGTCATAGATTTACAATGACATAAGGGCACAGGCTAAAGAGGGGCGTTGAAAACACATTCTAGATCTAAGTACTTTCGGCGAAAGTAATGAGTACATTGAATGGTCTTCCAAGGGGGGTAAAGCGGGGTGATTGTGTCAACAAATTCAAGAAAGGTCATTTGATGAAGTGGTAGTGAAGAATGAAGGGATATTTCCGAGACACTGGAACCGGCCAGATGGACGGAGTTGGTTTATTGTGCCCATCCATCCTTATGTTACGACGTTTCTGCGTACATTCCAGTAAAACAGTCACCATAGGCTACATAACTGAACCACTCATGTGCCTTTCTGTATCCGATGCAAATTGAATTTCTTACCGTTTTATGGAAACCGAAGCAAAGTTTAGAATATTCCCATCAGAGGCAATTTAATCATATAATGGTATAAATAATACAGCACTGCTGTAACAAATGATTCAAGCTGCATTGATAGCTTGGCTCAGTGGTGGCATTCTGGGCTTTGACTTAGAAGAGCTTGGATCCCAGTCTCACTGGCAGATCTGAGCAAATAAAGCATGTCAACACGTTGCTCCTGGACAGAAGAAGGGCCGCAGTTTGAAACGTGTCACCTTTCTTATGGGACCTTAAACTATGACCACCATTGACTGTTCAGGCGGATGTACAGAGCACCTGCCAATATTTGCTGAAGCGCAGAGAATTCCCGATACCCTGACCAACATTCTTCCCTCAACCAACACCAATAAAACATGCTGACTGGGTATTTAACTCATTGTTGTTTGGGAAAACCTGCTGTTCGCAAAATTGCTAGTTGAGTGTGCCTACGTAGCAGGAGTGACTTCATTGGCTGTGAGGAACTTTGGGGCGTCCAGAGGACTCAAGGGTCGCTATATAAATGCATGTTCTACCGTTCCCAGGAATCTTCATCCTGCGCTGGGAGCGAATCCCACTGCAGCTCACAGAGGAACCATCAGGGGAATTCCAGAGAAAGATTAGATAGGATGACGACTGTCCGGTGGCTGGAGAATTCCAGCGGCGATGCGGGGGCTGGCAAGTCGACTACAGTCGCCTTTGAAAACCAATATGAGTTCTCCGGATATGGTTACAAGATCGCTCGATTCATAAATGCTGATCTTGGCTATTCTGCTTATGACTGGGAAGCTGTAAGTCAAATGGATTAATCGGATAGAGGCTACGCCCGCCTGTCGCAGCTTATGTATTTACTAGAAAACATGCAGCTTCTTTTACTCTGTCTCTATTTTAAGCTACAGTTTAGAATTGTCCTCATTTTCTGAAACAAGATGCTGGTGTTTGGGGAATATATCACCGATCTGATATATCCTGTCCACAGTCCGTTGTGTGGCTGGCTGGAACCTGCATTTCTCACACACATTTGACACAGAGCAATGTACATTTCTCTGTCTCAAGTCTTGGTTTTAATAAGGGTTGAAGACTCAGTGAAGCTAATTAAATGACCTGCTCTCACTGGTGCCGGTGGGGTGTTTTATATTTGCACCCTCCAGTTTCCCCCTCTCCTCCTGGAGTTTTTGACCTGTGCTGCTCTACAATCACCCGCTGCTTTCTCGCCATAAATGACCATTCTACGCGTGTGAGGCCTGAGGCGGAAGGTCTACAGAGGCCGCACACACTGTTGCTGAGAACGACTCTTCACTCACAGTGCACGCACTTTAGAGCAAGGTCAGTGGCTGCTGTTCACCAGGGTGGGTAAAGCAGTACCGACCGGGACTGAAAACTGAGACGTTCTAGTTCTTTGATATTCGGTATCACAACCGGTGCTGCATCTTCACATTGAGTCATTGCTGCAGCTTTGACTGCACTCGGGATATGTGGCTGATGAAATTGGTGAGACTGGGAGTGATTGTGGGTGGGGGTGAAGCGGTGGGCAGCAGGTAAGATCACTTCTGGGACCCATTGCATCAGCAGGTGAAAGCCAGAACACTGTATGATCAGACTCGCCAGAGCTGATCTGAATCCACTGGGAGGTGGGTGAGAGTGTCCGATTGGGAACTGTTCCCAGGAGCCGATCATTAGCTCTGTAAGGATTTATTTGTTCCCAGTTCACACCTTTCGTTAACAGCAGGCGTCGGGATCCAGGAGAGTCGCAGCACGTTCTGATTTATTTAACCCTAAATTATACGTGTTTCATCTTTTCAGGCAATTGCTCTTTGCCGGTACTTTGAGAAGGAAAAGATCAGTTTTAATGGGAAGAAAGTGATCGAGTTGGGATCGGGCACTGGAATCGTGGGAATTTTAGAAAGCCTACTTGCTAAGTGAAAGGGTGGGAAGTGAACTGAACCACATCACTTTGTTGATATCAAAAAGGAATATGGACAATAATGAGCAGGCGTGTCTATATCGGAAAGGGGTGTTACTAGTTCGAGAGTGATACATGGTTTGATTAAGCTCCCTCGCCGCTGGTAAACGTGGATTGAGAGGACTCAGCCTCCTTGCTGTAAAGGTTACCACCAAAAACAGATTGCCTGTTCATTTATCCTATCGCTGTAAGTGTGAGCTTGCTGTGCGCAGATTGGACATTGAGCAGACGCGGTTTGCCAATGAACCGGACTGCCAACTCACCTGTCATTGCAGGTAGATTAAAAATTACAACAGAATTTAAAGGTTTCCCTCACTAAACTTCTTCGCCCCTCTACCTCTCTTCCCTCCTTTAAGACGCTCTTTAACACCTACCTCTTTGACCAAGCCTGGCCTTATGTCCCCTTATGTGGCTCGGTGTCAAATTTTGTTGGTAACGGCCTTATGAAGCGCCTTGGGACGTTTTACTACAGTAAAAGCATTATTTCAGTACAAGTTGTTGTTGTCGTTGTGGTTGTTGCTGTATTTGAATTCTCATTTAAATCCAGCCAACACCATCCGATTATACAACGAATAAAGGGGTCAAGAACGGAGCCTGCCGGCAAAAAAGGTGAACTTTAATTGGTTCTCTGTCAGCACGTGGCAATTGAAGCTTCAGTAAGTACTGAGCATGCAAGTGGCATCTGGTGACAGACATCCATACATGACAGAAAGTATGATACAGACATCAGGGTGGTACAATGTCATTGTGTTTTCGATTCTGTGAATCCAACGCTCAGCTTCTGACAATTGGGAGCAAGAAGGCAAACAACATCAACAACTTGCCTTTATATAGCGCCTATAACTGGTGAAACGTCCTAAGGCGATTCACGGGAGCATTATCCGAAAAAGGTTGTCTGTTGCCTAGGCTCCAAGTTCTGACATTCCCTGCCTAAACCTCTCCGCATCGCTACCTCTCTTTCCTTCTTGAAGACGCTCCTTAAAACCTACCTCTTTGAACAAGCTATTGGTCACCTGCCCTAATTTCTCCTTATGTGACTCGGTGTCAAATTTCTCCCTTAGAACACTCCTGTGAAGCGTCTCGGGATGTTTTACTACGTTAAAACCGCTATATAAACGCAAGTTGTTGTTGTTGGTTGACACTCAAACGAAGAGGGCGATATTAGGATGGGCGACGAAAAGCTTGGTCAAAGAAGCAGTTTTAAAGAAGCGTCTTAAAGCAGGAGATAGAGGTTGAGAGGTTTAGACAGGGAAATACAAAGCTTTTGGCTTAGACATTTGAAGGCACGGTGGTCAATGCTATGGCGGAGGGAGTGAGGCACACTCCCCAGGAGTTGAAAGAACGCAAAGTTCTTGAGGGTTACAGAGATAGTGAGCAGCGAAGCCATGGAGGCGCTAGAACACAAGGGTGAGAATTATAAAGTAAACTACTGTAATGAACTAATGGAAGATTATTGGACCGAATGGTTGAGCAGTGCTTTGTAAATATTTCCAAGTTCCTCTAACATTGCTGAACGATATACAGGGAATTCTGCATTACACTGTTGAGGAGAAGGTCCGGGTCCCATTGGCATGATCTGAGAGACAGATTCCTTCCCCATCCATTTGCTGCTGTGTGATTGATACAAATCATTGGATATAACTAGGCTACATTAATCCCCGCGTCCAAGGGCTCAGCATTTGTTTTTTTTTGCAAGATTATAATTATCCCTGCAAAATGTAATTCTTGTGAAGTAAAATGCATTGTGTCAGTAACTTGCTTCTACCAATTTGGGGCATTCTATGTGTAAACTGCTTTCTGAATCTAATACATCAAAGAACCAGTTGAGCTGAATGTTTTTGTGACGTCAGCCATTGCATCAAAGCGTCGAGGAATATGACCTCAAATTTAAAGAAATGTTTACATGTTGTTGGTGTGAACAAGTCAGTCGAGCTGCTACAATTGAGCCTCTGTACACACATGTTCTGAAGGGGTACCACCTACTCCACATTGCCATACAGCGACGCCGTTAATTTTTGCTCTGTGATCACAATAGAGGATCAGTAGTCGAGGGCAAACTGAAATGGACCTGTCTTTTTTTCTCTCATCAGTTGGAGATGCTATCTTGAGAGTTAAATGCATGGCTCAAAGACTGGTGTGGGAGAAATGGGTTTTGCTTCCTGGGACACTGGCACCAGTACTGGGGCAGGAGGGAGCTGTTCCGTTGGGACGGGCTTCACTTGGCCAGTGCTGGGACTAGAGTCCTGGCGGATCATATAACTAGGGCTGTAGAGAGGGCTTTAAACTAACTAGTGGGGGGGAGGTTCCTAGAGAGCAAATAATAAAAATGACAACAGAGAAGGTCATAGACTTAGGTAGCAGTGGGGAAATTAAAAACCAGAGCGTGTCAGGAAGGGGCAGAAGGTATGGAGTAAAAGGTAAAGTAATCAAAAGGGCAAAAGCAGGAACTAAGTGTCACAAAACATCTTTGAAAGTTCTCTATCTGAATGCACGTAGCATTCGTAACAAAATAGATCAGTTAATGGCGCAAATAACTACATATGGGTATGATCTTGTGGCCATTACAGAAACATGGCTGCAGGGTGACAATGCCTGGGAATTAAACATACCAGGTTATTTAACGATCAGGAAGGACAGGCAGGAAGGAAGGGGAGGTGGGGTGGCTATGTTAATAAAGGAAGGAATCACTGTAATACAGAGAAATGATATTGGGTCAAAAGATCAGGATAATGAAATAGTTTGGGTGGAGGTAAGGAATAATAAGGGGAAAAAAATACTAGTGGGCGTAGTCTATAGGCCTCCGAACAGTGGCAACTCTGTTGGACGGAGTATCAATCAGGAAATAGTTGAGGCTTGTAATAAGGGAACATCTATCATTATGGGGGATTTTAACTACCATATTAATTGGGCAAATCAAATTGGGCAGGGCTGCCTTGAGGATGAGTTCATTGAGTGTATTAGGGATGGGTTTCTTGAGCAGTATGTAACTGAACCGACCAGGGGGCAAGCAACCTTGGATCTGGTCCTGTGTAACGAGACAGGATTAATTAAAAATGTCCTAGTAAAGGATCCCCTTGGAATGAGTGACCATAACATGGTTGAATTCCATATTCAATTAAAGGGTGAGAAGGTTGGATCTCAAACAAGCGTGCTAAGCTTGAACAAATGAGACTATGAAGGTATGAGAGCGGAATTGAGTAGAGTGTATTGGGAAAATAGATTAAAGGGTAAGACGATACATGATCAGTGGTGTACATTGAAGGAGTTATTTTACAACTTCCAAAAAATATATATTCCACTAAGAAGAAAAGGGTGTAAAAGAAAAGTCAGCCATCCGTGACTAAGCAAAGAAATTAAGGATAGTATTCGACTAAAAACAAGGGCATATAAGATAGCCAAATCTAGTGGGAGGATAGAGGATTGGGAAAACTTTAAAAGACAACAAAAAATAACAAAAAGATTGATTAAGAAAGGGAAGATAGATTATGAAAGGAAATTAGCAAAAAATATAAAAACAGATAGTAAGAGTTTTTATAGTTATATAAAAAGAAAAAGGGTGGCTAAAGTAAATGTTGGTCCATTAGAGGATCAGACTGGGAAATTAATGGCGGGAAATATGGAGATGGCAAAAACACTGAATGAATATTTTATATCAGTCTTTACAGTAGAAGACAGTAAGAATATCCCAACACTGGACAAACAGGGGGCTAAAGGGGGGGGGAGGAGCTAAACACGATCAAAATCACTAAAGAAGTGGTACTCGGTAAAATAATGGGACTCAAGGTGGATAAATCACCTGGACCTGATGGCTTACATCCTAGGGTCTTGAGGGAAGTGACGGTAGGGATTGTGGATGCATTGGTAATAATTTTCCAAAACTCCCTGGACTCGGCAAAGGTCCCGGCTGACTGGAAAACTGCTAATGTAACACCCTTACTTAAAAAGGGCAGTAGACAGAAGGCTGGAACCTATACTTCAGTACTTTCCAGTTTCTTGCCATTAAGAAACTTAGCCTAACATCTGTGGTAGGTAAAATTTTGGAGTCCATTATTAAGGAGACAGTAACAGGACATTTGGATAATCATAATTTAATAGGACAAAGTCAGCATGGTTTTATGAAGGGGAAGTCATGTTTGACAAATTTGCTGGAGTTCTTTGAGGAAGTAACATATAGGGTGGATAAAGGGGAACCAGTGGATGTAGTGTATTTAGACTTTCAAAAGGCATTTGACAAGGTGCCACACAAAAGATTATTGCTTCAGATAAAAAATCACGGGATTGGGGGTAATATTCTGGCATGGATAGAGGATTGGCTATCTAACAGAAGGCAGAGAGTTGGGATAAATGGTTCATTCTCAGACTGGCAATCAGTAACTAGTATTGTTCCGCAGGGGTCAGTGCTGGGTCCCCAACTATTTACAATCTATATTAACGATTTGGAGGAGGGGACCGAGTGTAACATATCAAAGATTGCAGATGATACTAAGATGGGAGGGAAAGTAGTGAGTGAGGAGGACATAAAAAACCTGCAAGGGGACATAGACAGGCTAAGTAAGTGGGCAGAGATTTGGCAGATGGAATACAATACTGGAAAGTGTGAGGTTATGCACTTTGGCAGGAAAAATCGTAGAGCAAGTTATTATCTTAATGGCCAGAAACTGGAAAGTACTGAAGTACAAAGGGATCTGGGGGTCCTGGTGCACGAAACTCAAAAGGTTAGTATGCAGGTGCAGCAAGTGATTAAGAAGGCCAATGGAATGTTGGCTTTCATTGCTAGGGGGATAGAATATAAAAATAGGGAGGTATTGCTTCAGTTGTACAAGGTATTGGTGAGACCGCACCTGGAATACTGCGTACCGTTTTGGTGTCCATACTTAAGAAAGGACATACTTGCTCTCGAGTCAGTACAAAGAAGGTTCACTCGGTTAATCCCGGGGATGAGGGGATGGACATATGAGGAGAGGTTGAGTAGATTGGGACTCTACTCGTTGGAGTTCAGAAGAATGAGAGGCGATCTTATTGAAACATATAAGATTGTGAAGGGGTTGGATCGGGTGGATGCGGGGAAGATGTTCCCGATGATGGGTGAAACTAGAACTAGGGGGCATAGTCTTAGAATAAGGGGCTGCTCTTTCAAAACTGAGATGAGGAGGAAGTACTTCACTCAGAGGGTGGTAGGTCCATGGAATATGCTGCCCCAAAAAGCTGTAGAAGCTACATCATTACATAAATTTAAAACAGAAATAGACAGTTTCCTAGAAGTAAAGGGAATTAAGGGTTACGGGGAGCGGGCAGGAATTTGGACATGAGTCAAGGTTCGGATCGGTCATGGCCCTGTGGATAGCGGAGCGGGCCCAGGGGCCGTGTAGCCTGATCCTGCTCCTATTGCGTGTGTCTAATTCTGTTAGATTCATGAGATGGTTCGGTGATAGTGGATTGGCGGTTAGGATCAGATCAGCCATGATCTTATTGAATGGCGGAGCAGGCTCGAGGGGCTGATTAGCCTACTTCTGCTCCTATTTCTTATGTTCTTATGTTCTTATGTTCTTATAAACCGAACATCCTGAAGCAACTAGAAAACAACATCTCCATCAACATCCCCACTGCCTGCGTACAACGTATACAAGTCTGCCCCCTGACATGGGGTGAATAGCACACTAACTTTCCTACCGACTATAACTACATCCTGGGATCGGATATTGTATGATGTAATAAAACTCACTACGCACTTGGTTTGAGTATAAAGCAAAGCTTTAATCAACTTGTTTCAGAACATAGAGGTCTAGTTGTACTTCACTGGTTCCTTGTCTAACAAAATGTCCCTGGAAGCTGGGCCCACGCCAGAGTATTTATACTGCATCGACGGCGCCACCAGCTGGCCGTCCAGTGTTATTTCATGAGTAGTTTCTTGATGAATGATGAGATTTATAACATTCTTCCTGCCTAAAAGATTTGGAAGTCCGATGACTTCCTCTTAATGGATTAGGCGGACCACGAATAGCTGCAGTCTTTTAGATTTTTGTTTATGGCTAGAAGGCACGTCTCCCCAGACCATGTCTTGGTCCCTGGGCCGCTTGACCTGTACTGGTGGTTCGACAGGGCCCGTGTTGCTCTGATCGACCCGAGGGAGGCTGGGGAGATTGTGACTCCACAGGCGCAGAATTGGCTTCATCCTGTTGGATAGCCGGGGATTGAACAGCGTCCTGGCCTCGGGTGGCCATCCCATGGGGAGCGCTCAGCTCCCCGAGTGGATCTGGTGGGGCAGCTGGCAGATCTCTCGATGTCCCCAGTAGGGAGTCATCTTTGGGGGAGCGCAGTGTGTCCGCATCATCCCCGTGGGTCTCTCTATCGGTTGGGTCCGTGGAACCAGCCGGACAGGGAGCCAGGTCCCGGAGCAAAACAGTGGACTCCTGGCCATCAGGGTACCACACGTGCGCATATGTGGGGTTGACGTCCGTAAGTTCTACCTCATCGACGAGAGGATCATTTTGAGATGATCGTACGAATCTTCGGAGCAGCATGCAGCCGAGAGCTGCCAACTATGATGGTAGAGACGTCCCATGGGTGGAGCGATGCTGGAAGCTGAAGAATCGCTCATGAGGTGTGACATTGGTAGATGTAGAAAGGAGAGACCTGATGGAATACAACACGTCAGGGAGCATAGTTTCCCACTGCTGGTCTGGTAGGTTGCATGACTTCAGCGCAAGATGAACAGCGTTCCAAATGACAGCATTGTATCTCCTAACCTGTCCATTACCGATGGGAATGTATGGTGTCATTTTACTTGTGGTGATTCCCCATTGGGAGAGATAACTTTTGAGTTCACTTGACATGAAGGAGGGAGCCCGATCAGAGTGAATGAAATTGGCCGTACCGCAAAGGGAAAAGACTTGATCAAGGCATTTGATCACTGTGGAAGTAAACATATTGGGACAGGGGAAAGCAAAGGGAAAGCATGAGTATAAGAACATAAGAACATAAGAAATAGGAGCAGGAGTAGGCCAATCGGCCCCTCGAGCCTGCTCCGCCATTCAATAAGATCATGGCTGATCTGATCCTAACCGCCAATCTACTATCACAGAACCATCTCCTGAATCTAACAGAATTAGACACACGAAATAGGAGCAGGATCAGGCTACACGGCCCCTGGGCCCGCTCCGCTACCCACAGGGCCATGTCCGATCCGAACCTAGACTCATGTCCAAATTCCTGCCCACTCCCCGTAACCCTTAATTCCCTTTACTTTTAGGAAACTGTCTATTTCTGTTTTAAATTTATGTAATGATGCAGCTTCTACAGCTTTTTGGGGCAGCATATTCCATGGACCTACCACCCTCTGAGTGAAGTAGTTCCTCCTCATCTCAGTTTTGAAAGAGCAGCCCCTTATTCTAAGACTATGCCCCCTAGTTCTAGTTTCACCCATCATCGGGAACATCCTCCCCGCATCCACCCGACCCAACCCCTTCACAATCTTATATGTTTTAATAAGATCACCTCTCATTCTTCTGAACTCCAATGAGTAGAGTCCCAATCTACTCAACCTCTCCTCATATGTCCATCCCCTCATCCCCGGGATTAACCGAGTGAAACTTCTTTGTACGGACTCAAGAGCAAGTATGTCTTTTCTTAAGTATGGACACCAAAACTGTATGCAGTATT
Source organism: Somniosus microcephalus (assembly GCF_052327205.1). Taxonomy (NCBI): domain Eukaryota; kingdom Metazoa; phylum Chordata; class Chondrichthyes; order Squaliformes; family Somniosidae; genus Somniosus; species Somniosus microcephalus. The sequence goes on from NC_140998.1 coordinate 161,242,225, forward strand.
CCAGGTGCGGTCTCACCAATACCTTGTACAACTGAAGCAATACCTCCCTATTTTTATATTCTATCCCCCTAGCAATGAAAGCCAACATTCCATTGGCCTTCTTAATCACTTGCTGCACCTGCATACTAACCTTTTGAGTTTCGTGCACCAGGACCCCCAGATCCCTTTGTACTTCAGTACTTTCCAGTTTCTGGCCATTAAGATAATAACTTGCTCTACGATTTTTCCTGCCAAAGTGCATAACCTCACACTTTCCAGTATTGTATTCCATCTGCCAAATCTCTGCCCACTTACTTAGCCTGTCTATGTCCCCTTGCAGGTTTTTTATGTCCTCCTCACTCACTACTTTCCCTCCCATCTTAGTATCATCTGCAAACTTTGATATGTTACACTCGGTCCCCTCCTCCAAATCGTTAATATAGATTGTAAAGAGTTGGGGACCCAGCACTGACCCCTGCGGAACAATACTAGTTACTGATTGCCAGTCTGAGAATGAGCCATTTATCCCAACTCTCTGCCTTCTGTTAGATAGCCAATCCTCTATCCATGCTAGAATATTACCCTCAATCCCCTGATTTTTTACCTGAAGCAATAATCTTTTGTGTGGCACCTTGTCAAATGCCTTTTGAAAGTCTAAATACACTACGTCCACTGGTTCCCCTTTATCCACCCTATATGTTACTTCCTCACAGAACTCCAGCAAATTTGTCAAACATGACTTTCCCTTCATAAAACCATGCTGACTTTGTCCTATTAAATTATGATTATCCAAATGTCCTGTTACTGTCTCCTTAATAATGGACTCCAAAATTTTACCTACCACAGATGTTAGGCTAGCCGGTCTATAGTTTCCAGCCTGCTGTCTACTGCCCTTTTTAAATAAGGGTGCTGCATTAGCTGTTTTCCAGTCTGCCGGGACCTTTGCTGAGTCCAGGGAGTTTTGGAAAATTATTACCAATGCATCCACAATTCCTACCGCCACTTCCCTCAAGACCCTAGGATGTAAGCCATCAGGTCCAGGTGATTTATCCGCCTTGAGTCCCATTATTTTACCGAGTACCACTTCCTTAGTGATTTTGATCGCGTTTAGCTCCTCCCCCCCTATAGCCCCCTGTTTGTCCAGTGCTGAGATATTCTTGGTGTCCTCTACTGTAAAGACTGATACAAAATATTCATTGAGTGTTTTTGCCATCTCCATATTACCCACCATTAATTTCCTGGTCTCATCCTCTAAGGGACCAACACTTACTTTAGCCACCCTTTTTCTTTTTATATAACTATAAAAACTCTTACTCTCTGTTTTTATATTTTTGCTAATTTACTTTCATAATCTATTTTCCCTTTCTTAATCAATCTTTTTGTTATTTTTTGCTGTCTTTTAAAGTTTTCCCAATCCTCTATCCCCCCACTAGATTTGGCTACCTTACATGCCCTTGTTTTTAGTCGAATACCATCCTTAATTTCTTGACTGTTTTTTCTTTTACACCCTTTTCTTCTCAGTGGAATATATATTTTTTGGAAGTTGTAAAATAACTCCTTAAATGTACACCACTGATCATGTATCGTCTTACCCTTTAATCTATTTTCCCAATCCACTCTACTCAATTCCACTCTCATACCTTCATAGTTTCCTTTATTCAAGCTTAGCACGCTTGTTTGAAATCCAACCTTCTCACCCTCGAATTAAATATGGAATTCAACCATGTTATGGTCACTCATTCCAAGGGGATCCTTTACTAGGACAATTTTAATTAATCCGGTCTCGTTACACTGGACCAGATCTAAGGTTGCTTGCCCCCTGGTCGGTTCAGTTACATACTGCTCAAGAAACCCATCCCTAATACACTCAATGAACTCATCCTCAAGGCAGCCCTGCCCAATTTGATTTGTCCAATTAATATGATATTTAAAATCCCCCATAATTATAGATGTTCCCTTATTACAAGCCTCAACTATTTCCTGACTGATACTCCGTCCAACAGAGTTGCAACTGTTCGGAAGCATATAGACTACGCCCACTCGTGTTTTTTTCCCCTTATTATTCCTTACCTCCACCCAAACTGTTCATTATCCTGATCTTTTGACCCAATATCATTTCTCTGTATTACAGTGATTCCTTCCTTTATTAACATAGCCATCCCACCTCCCCTTCCTTCCTGCCTGTCCTTCCTGATCATTAAATAACCTGGTATGTTTAATTCCCAGGCATTGTCACCCTGCAGCCATGTTTCTGTAATGGCCACGAAATCATACCCATATGTAGTTATTTCTGCCATTAACTCGTCTATTTTGTTACGAATGCTATGTGCATTCAGACAGAGAACTTTCAAATATGTTTTGTGACACTTAGTTCCTGCTTTTGCCCTTTTGATTACTTTACCTTTTACTCCATACCTTCTGCCCCTTCCTGACACGCTCTGGTTTTTAATTTCCCCACTGCTACCTAAGTCTATGACCTTCTCTGTTGTCATTTTTATTATTTGCTCTCTTGGAACCTCCCCCCCACTAGTTAGTTTAAAGCCCTCTCTACAGCCCTAGTTATATCATCCACCAGGGCTCTAGTCCCAGCACTGGCCAAGTGAAGCCTGTCCCAATGGAACAGCTCCCTCCTGCCCCAGTACTGGTGCCAGTGTCCCAGGAAGCAAAACCCATTTCTCCCACACCAGTCTTTGAGCCACGCATTTAATCTCTAATTTTATTTGTCCTAGCCAAATTCGCTCGTGGCTCAGGTAATAATCCCTTGAGGTTCTGTTTTTTAATCTGACCCCTAGCTGCTCATACTCCTTTAACAGAACCGGCTTCCTAGCCCTATCTACATCGTTTGTACCAACATGGACCACGACAACTGGATCCACCCCCTCCCACTGCAAGTTTCTTTCCAGCCCAGAGGAGATGTCCTTAACCCTGGCACCGGGTAGGCAACACAGCCTTCGGGACTCTCGCTCTCAGCTGCAGAGAACTCTATCTATCCCCCAAATAATAATATCCCCTACCACTACAACATTTCTGTTTACTCCCCCCTCTTGAATGGCCCCCCGTTCCACGGTGCTGTGGCCAGGTTGCTCATCCTCCCTGCAGTCCCTGCTCCCGTCCCCACAGGGAGTAAGAACCTCGAACCTGTTGGACAAGAGCAAGGGCTGCGGCTCCTCCAGCTCTACCTCCTGGATCCCCGTACCTGCCTCACTCGTAGTCACACCATCCTGTCCCTGACCATGGGCTACATCTGAATTAATTAACTTCATAGTTGTGACCACCTCCTGATACACAGAGTCCAGGTACTTCTCCCCCTCCCTGATGTGTTGCAGTGTCTGAAGCTCAGACTCCAGCTCATCAACACGGAGCTGGAGTTCCTGTAGCAGCAGACACTTGTCACAGATGTAATCACCGTGAGCCTCAATGGGGTTCACCAGCTCCCACATCTCGCAACAGTAACACATCACCTGCTCCATTCTATGTAATTAATTAAATTTTTTATTGTTAGTTATGGACACCCTCTGCCCGATTTTAGATGCTAGTATCCCCTTTAATTAATTGGATTTAAATTAAATCAATCCCTCTAGTTACACCAGTTAAATGGTTTACCAACAGTCACTCTGCACCAGAATGGTCTTACTTACTACAACCGACAGAGTTAAAGTTTGAAAAGAGCACCTAACACCGCACTTACCCTAACTCACACTTACCCAAACTCACAGCACTCTTTGATGACTCGCACTCAGTGCTTGCTCGCACCATAGTCAGTAAGTAGGTGTTTCGCGTTGAAGAAGGCAATGGCCCTTGAAAGTCAATGCTGAGTCGCTGCATAGGCTGCATAGCATGTATGAGGGAGCCATCCAATGGACGGAAGAATTGTGGTTTTAATTCCACACTTATTCTACAGGAGGAGCATGTTCTTTTCACATCTTCCGCAAAAAATTGGAGATTATCAGATCGCACAAAGTGCAACATATGGTTAACACCAGGATGGCATAAGTCAGTATGAAGATCCGCACAAGTCGAAGTTGACATAGAAGAGCAGAATGCCCGTGTGAGGGTATCCAGGGCCTCATTCTCTTTGCTGGGTCGATAATGTATGGTGTATCCAAAGGCAGCCAATTCCATCCTCCAGAGTTGTATTTTGTTATTCTTGATCTTAGTGCATTTCTGGTTATCCGGCATAAAGGCCACAGAGCGCAGATAGGGTATAAGTGTGAAATGGCGACGAGCGAGAAAATTACTCCATTTACGTACCGCTTCGATGATGGCCTTAGCCTCCTTCTCGACAGGAGGATAATGGAGCTCGCTACCCTGCAAAGTTCTGGACAGAAATGCAACGGGTCGACCACCTTGATTCAGGGTAGCAGAGATTGCCACTTCCGATGCATCATACTCAACCACGAAAGGCAGATTTTCATCAATGGAACGAAGCGTGGCTTTTTCCAGTTGTCGCTTGAGGAGGTTGAAAGCTGAAATAGCCATTGCCTCTAAAGGAAATGACTTTGCGTGAAGCAGGGGCTGGATCTTGTCAGAGAAGTGGGGTATCCATTTTGCATAATAGGCGAACATGCCGAGTGCCTGACGAAGAGAGCCAAGATTCGTAGGGTGAGGGCACTCCTGAAGCAGATGAAGTCACTCCAGATCCGGGTTTATGACACCGTTGCCCACCCAGTAGCCAAGGATGTTGATTGATGGTGCCGATTTCACAGATTTGGACTCATTTAAGGTTAAGTTGAGATGACAGAGAACGTCAAAACATTTCTGGAGGTTGGCATCATGCTCCTTCTGGTCATGACCAGCAATGGTGATATTATCCAGATATTGAAAAGTGTCCATTAAGTTCTCCTGTTTGACTAGGCTATCCATTGCCCATTGAAAGATGGCCACCCCATTGGTGACCCCAAATGGAAGGCGACAAAACTGGTAAAGCCAACCATTGGCCTCAAAGGCCGTATACTTTTTGTCAGAGGCCTTTAACGGTACTTGATGATATGCGCTCTTTAAATCAAAAGTTGAAAATACCTTGTAGTTGGCAAGGTTATTGACCATGTCATCGATGCGTGGTAGTGGGTAGGCAGCCAGGTCGGTATACTGGTTAATAGTTTGTGAGTAATCGATGCAAAGACGTTTCTTGTGTTGCTTCAGAGGATTTTTAACAACAACGACTTGAGCCCGGCAGGAAGATGAACATGGCTCAATGATACCATCAGCTAGAAGGCTGCCTCGATAAAGGATTGATCACCTTGGCTGAAACATCATGATTTAGTGACTATGGGTTTACATCGGGGGGGGAAATATTGGCAAATAAGGAGGGCTCATCGAGCGAAGCCACCAAAAGTGCACAAAACAGTACTTTGGAAATAGTAAGCTCTGGCTTTGACCCTCCAAACTCGAAAGTGAGTATTTTGTGTTGTTTCTGGAAATCCTGTCCCAGGAGCACATCACTGCATAGGTTCTTGAGCACCCCGAGCCGGGTGGAGAAATAAGTGCGGCCATTGAGAATAAGGTCGACAAGACAAAAGCTGGAAGAATTGGTGGTCAGTGTTGTCAGAGACATTGCAATGTCCCTGTCCGAGGGGTAAATACGCAGTTTTAACTTACTGGCAGCCCGCTCACTAATGAAGATGTCAGAGCTGCATGAGTTGATTAGTGCACTCAAAATGTGTCCATTTACCAAAACCTTCATGGCTGCATGGGACAGACTTTGGGGAAAAACAGCAGTGATGGGAGGAGGGGCAGTTTTACCCTTGACAGCTGTAACCTTAGTAGTGGTTCTTGGGGGAGGAGCAGTTTTATAGATAGTAGCTGCAAAACTAACAGGAGCTCTCGACCAGTATACCTTAGAAAAGTGGCCTTTCTTACTAACAGCGGCTCTTGACTGGCATACCTTAGAAAAGTGACCTTTCTTGCTGCAATTATTGCAGGTTGCGTTATTAGCAGGACATAATTTCCTATAATGGAACGCACCTCCCCAGAAGAAACACTTCCTTCCAGATTGCCAAGATGCTGCTAGGGCGGGGTCATCCTCAGTGAAGGCTTCTAGGGTAGGGTTGTCATCCGCTAAGTTAGAGTCATCATTGGCGAGGGCTTCCGCCCGAGACCTATCGAAGGAGTCATTAAAAGTGATAGCAGCAGCCCGTGCACGAGGTAAAAGATAGGTATCTGCATTCCTCTTTGCTAAGGCCAGGGAACACGCCTGGTCATAGGCAACCTGTAACTCAAGGGTTTTATTCTCCAACAGATGCTGGCATATGAAGGGAGATGTAATTCCATTAATAAAGGAATTGCAAATTAGCTCCTTCTGGTACTGCTCAGCTGTGACAGCTTTAAGGTTACAATCCGTGCTGAGCCTGTGAAGTTTTTGAAGGAATTCGTCAAGTGCTTCCCCAGGTTGTTGTTGAGTTGTGGCCAATAGATGCCGATCAAAAATTTCATTTCGCGCCTTAACATACAGTCGCTTTAATATTAGGATATCGGAGTCATAGTCTACACAGTCTTCAAAATAGTCAAACAGATGAGGAGATACATAATTGACAAGTATCTCTAATTTATCAGGAACATTCTCACCGCACACCCTGAGGAAGTTGCTGAAGGTACGATACCAGTGTTTCCATACCTTAGCAGTTGTAGTTGAAGTTGGGTCCACGTTAAGACAGGCGGGTCTGAGTAGTTTGTCCATGATGGATTGATTTCTACGCCGGAGTTCCCTTCTGTAGTTGAAGTCGTAGCTGGCTGTTCCCGAAATCACTCAGAGTGTGGAGCCGATACACAGTTGATTAAATTGATGTAATAAAACTCACTACGCACTTGGTTTGAGCATAAAGCAAGGCTTTAATCAACTTGTTTCAGAACATGGAGGTCTAGTTGTACTTCACTAGTTCCTTGTCTTACAAAATGTCCCAGGCAAGCTGGGCCCACGCCTGAGTATTTATACTCCTTGGACGGCGCCACCAGCTGGCCGTCCAGCGTTATTTCATGAGCACTTTCTTGATGAATGATGAGATTTATAACATTGTATATAGCTCAGTTACCTACCCGGCACTCATAGAAACATTGCGCCATCTCGCCAACCAAGTTGGTACAATTTACCTCTCTTCAGAAATATGAAAGAGGAATGGCTCCCCTTCTTTCCAGTAGGAGCTTCTACCTCAGTATTTTAACTGTCAGGTTGTTGGCAGGTTAGAGGACAAAGATATTATTATTATTTTTTTAAAATTATTCATTGATGGGATGTGGGCATCGCTGGCTGGCTAGGCCTGCATTTAGTGCGCATCCCTAATTGCCCTTGAGAAGATGGTGGTGAGCTGCCTTCTTGAACCGCTGCAGTCCATATGGTGTAGGTACACCCACAATGCTGTTAGGACGGGAGTTCCAGGATTTTGGCCCAGCGACAGTGAAGGAACGGCGATACAGGTCCAAGTCAGGATGGTGTGTGGCTTGGAGGGGAACTTGTATGTGGTGATGTTCCCATGCGTCTGCTGCCCTTGTCCTTCTAAGTGGTAGAGGTCGCGGGTTTGGAAGGTGCTGTTGAAGGAGCTTTGGCGAGTTGCTGCAGTGCAAAAAACTCGCCAAAGCTCCTTCAACAGCACCTTCCAAACCCACGACCTCTACCACTTAGAAGGTCAATGGCAGCAGACGCATGTACAAAATGACCAAAATTGGTACAAGTGCTAGGGATGGGCTGCTAACTGAAAAAATATAATTTCTGATCACTGAACCTAACACTGGGATTGAAAGAGCCCCCCTCTCACTAGCATTTTAAATTTCAGGAGAAATAGTCAATATTCCTTTTTTAAATTCAAGCACCAGTCCCATTTCTCCCTTTCTACCACGTGACATGACTTCCTGGGCGCTGAATACTTTCTGATATCTCGGTCAAGTGTCTATTTGCCCTGCATAAGGATAGAGGGATCGTGTAGGTGACCCTTATCACGATGCGCTGGTAAAGTGGTAATGAGCTTAACAACACACGGGTCTTCAGTTCCAATTACAGCATGGCAAATTATGCAATTAATTGCAATATATCTGGTAAGTTGTGGACTGACACCAGTAAAATGATGAGGAAAACTGAGGATTGCAGCCAAATGTCCCACTATTGCTGCAGGTGACTCCTGCCCCACGCTAAGTGATTGACTCTTAAGGCCCTCCGGACTCCAGCAGCGCAATTTTATGCGTCTCTTGGCCATTAGCTTGGGCCTTGCTGGGGTCATGATCATCGTGAAAACAAATGAAATAATATTCCAACAGGGAAGGTCTGAGTTGAGCAACAGCCTACAGTGACTATCATTGTATTACTCCTCCGGCTGTCAGTCCTGAGCTGAATTCAATCTGCACAGGCAAGAGATTGAGCCCATCACCTTACTGGTCTGCCTGGCGTACGATTGTACTCAATGGTGGACTGGGTTTAAATTCTTTATATGATATTGATACGTAAGGCAAATTTATATTTTAAATGCACTTGGCACAATGAGTGCAATGTTTGTCATTTCTTCCCATGATCAAATAATGTCGGGACTCTTCATTCTTTAACACAGTTTTATTAACAAGTACATATAACTTGCTTCCTTTATATATTTGAGGTTGATTTCAGAGATGAAATTAGCCGGATCGCTAAAATTTCCAGATCTATATGTGCTGCTTTAGTTAAAACTGTCAGCTTGGTAGGATTGGTGGATTGACTCACATTTCTAAGAAACTAGATTAGCGATTTAAGATATTAAACAAGGATTCTTTCCTTTAGTTGCTTTGCGTATTAGTACAACTACATATTAACTATATAGAAGATGCACAACGTGCCGTTAAAGTGGGGGGAGATATAAAGAGCAACCAACATCAGTGAGTTAAAGATGTTATCTGGAAGTTAAGACCTTCAACTAACCGAACAAAGAAGATAGCGCTGTCCACTCCCAACTGCAATCTCTATACCTTACTGCCCATATACCACAGTCCACGCCCCACTCACCAAATCGCATTGCATAAACCCCACTGTCTGCAAGCGTACATTACAGACACTGCGGTCTACACCCAATTATCCGCAAGCCACGCTCTGCACGCCAACATCCACTCCCCAATGTCCACACTGCACTCTCCACCTCCCACTGTCCACACCACATTGTCTACGCACTGTGCACATCCATCTGTCAACACCCCACCATCCACACCGCACTGTCCGAAACCTGCTCTCCACAACCCATTGTCCACTCCCCACTCTCCACACCTATAGTCCAGAACCACTGCCCATACCGCAATGTTCATACCGCATGGTCCACACCGCACCAGCACCAGGAGATGCTGTGTTCCCTGTAGCCCCGACGATGTCCCCCCTTTATTATCGAGGCAAAGCATGTGTCAAGATAGCGTGCAAGCCCTTTGAATCATTGTGACGCATTATGAACCCAAAATTGCTAACCCATCATGAATTGCGATCCTTCTAGACCTAATAGTACACAAGCCGTGCGAAACTCTCCTCAAGATGAATCCGACTCCTGCACCTGGTACCTCTGACCCGTTCTGCCAAATGTGGTCCCATGAACTGTGTGGCGGAGAGTCTGAACCATCTGGCGAATGCTGAATGACTACTCCTGTTCCCAGCCAATGACTGCTCCCAGCTTTGTCTCAGAATGTTAGCTGAGTGATGCACTTGGATTCTTCCATGAACTGCTTCTGACTGTCCAACCACCACCTGACCGAAGCAGTTACGGCCAATGAGCAACTCTCCCTGCGCTCAAGCTGGACACTTTATCAAGTACGAACATACCAAAAATACTGACGGAAAAGTCTATCTCATTCACTGAGCTTGGCCCATTCAGTCATGTTGCAACTAAGCATCATGGTTGTCAATGCTCCCCACCTTTGAACGTTTGCAGCCAATCCACACTCATTGCATGAACCCGCAAATTATTTCAAAGTTCAAAGACCCACTTAGATAAGAACAATCACCTCAGTACTGCCCCTCCAACAGTGCAGCACTCCCTCAGTACCGCCCGTCCAACAATCTAATACTATGCTTGCTTCATATATGGAAGAGATAGGTAAGATGGAACAGGAGGAGGGGTAGCCCTGATAATAATGGATCGGATAAAGACAGTAGAGAGAAAGGATCTTAGCTACAAAAATCAAGAAGTAAAATCAGTTTGGGTGGAGCTAAGAAACAGCAAGATGCTGAAAACATTGTTGGGAGTTGTTTATAGGCCCCCAAACAGTAGTTGTAATGTAGGGCAGAGTATAAATCAGGACATTAAAAGCGCAAGTAACAAGGGGTAATTCAGTAATCATGGGGGACTGGGCAAACCAAACTTGCAGTAATAGTGTGCAGGACGTATTCATGGAATGTATACAAGATAGATTTCTAGATCAGTATGTTGAGGAACCAACTAGGGAACAGGTTATTTGAGATCTAGTATTGTGCAATGAAAAAGGGTTAAGTAATAACCTTGCAGTAAAGGTGCCTTTAGGGAAGAGTGGCCATAATATGGTAGAATTTTATATTAAGTTTGAAAGTGATTTAGTTAAATCCGAAACGAGGCTCTTAAATCTAAACAAAGCAAACTACGTAGGTATGAGGGGTGAGTTGGCTAAGGTAGATTGGGAAACGACATTAAAAGGTATGATGGTAGACAAGCAATGGCTAGCATTTAATGAATTAATATATAATTTGCAACAAATATGCATTCCTTTAAGGCACAAAAAACCCACAAGAAGAGGTCCAACTGTGACTAACAAGATAAGTTAAAGATGGTATTAGATAAAAGGAAGAGGCTTATACTGTTACAAAAAGAGCATAAAGCCCGAGGATTGGGTGAATGTTAGAATTCAGCAAATGAGGACCAATAAATTGATAAAGTAAGGGAAATATGAGAGTAAACTAGCGAGAGACATAAAACAGACTATAAACGCTTCCATAGGTATGTAAAAAGGCAAAGATTAGCGAAAGTAAATGTGCGGTTCTTACAGACGGAGACATGAGAAATTTTAATGGGGAATAATGAAATGGCAGGGAAATTAACCAAATACTTTTTGTCTGTCTTCACAGAAGAAGACGCAAAAAAACCTCCTGAAACTAGTGGAGAACCATGGGTCTAGTGAGAATGAGGAACTGAAAGAAATTAGTATTAATAAACAAAATTACTGGAGAAATTAATGGGACTGATAGACGATAAATCCCATGGGCCCGATGGCCTACTTCCTAGGGTTTTGAAAGAGGTGGCTATAGGGATAGTGGATGCATTGATTGTCATCTTCGAAAATTCCATAGATTCTAGAACGATTCCCATGGATTGGAAGGTAGCAAATGTAACCCCACTATTTAAGAAAGGAGGGAGAGTGAAAATGGGGAACTACAGACCAGTTAGCCTGACATCAGTAGTAGGGAAAATGCTAGAATCTATTATTAAAAACGTGGTAACAGGTCACTTAGAAAATAATAATAGGATTGGGCAGAGTCAACATGGATTTATAAAAAGGAAATCATGTTTGACAAATCTGTTAGAGATTTTTGAGGTTTTAACTAGCAGAATAGATAAGGGGGAACCAGTAGATGTGGTGTATTCAGATTTTCAGAAGGCATTCGATAAGGTGCCACACAAGAGGTTATTAAACAAAATTAGGGCTCATGGGATTGCGGGTAATATACTAGCATAGACTGAGAATTGGTTAGCGGACAGAAAACAGAGAATGGCAATAAATGGGTCATTTTCGGGTTGGCAGGCTGTAACTAGTGGGGTACCACAAGGATCAATGCTTGGGCCTCAGCTTTTTACAATCTATATCAATGATTTGGATGAGGGGACCAAATATAATATATCCAAGTTTGCTGATGATGCAAAGCTGGATGGGAATGTAAGTTGTGAGGAGGATGCAAAGAGGCTTCAAGGGGATATAGACAGGCTAAATGAGTGGGGAAGAACATGGCAAATGGAATATAATGCGGTGAAATGTTAACCACTTTGGTAGGAAAAATAGAAAAGCAGAGTATTTTTAAATGGTGAAAGATTGGGAAATGTTGGTGCACAGAGGGACCTGGGTTTCCTTGTACACGAATCACTGACAGTTAACATACAGGTACAGCAAACAATTAGGAAAGCAAATGATATGTTGGCCTTTATTACAAGAGAATTTGAGCCTAGAAATTCGGTGGGCTGCGCCACCAGTTAGCGCCCAAAGAGGGCACTTAGTGGATTGAGCGCCACTGGCCACGCCTCCCGTGAAATTTAGCGGGCACTAATGGCGGCATTAGCCGGTAGCACTGCACCGCCACCGATGACGTCATCGGTGTGCGCAGTGCCCCGCTACCGCCCCGATCGCAAAATTTGGTAGCGCCCCCCACTGTAACACCGGTCGCAATTTGCGACCGGTTCAGAGGGGCCTACCTGTGTTGGTAGAGGCGCTGAGGTGCGGGGTGCCCATTTTATTTTTGATGGCCGCCTGCCAGCACCTCTTCGCGCAGCCGTCCCCGGCCTCCTGAGCCACCCCCCCCACCCCGTGTTCTGCCGGCTGTATCTCAAGAGCCCGGCACTTCTCCTCAGTGCTGGGCTCTTTTGCCAGCACTTGTGATCTCAGATCGTGCTGCAGCAGGCCCCTCCCCTTTAAGAAGGGTAGGAAGGCCTGCAGTACCGCAGCACGCCGTGCCGCAGCATGTGGCACTGCAACACGTTGCACTGTGAACTTCAGTTGCAGCGCCCCAAGATGGATGTGGGGCGCCTCGAGTAGCACCACGCTTCCGCTTAGGGTGCTCAAACTGAATTTCCGGCGGGCGCTCATGATTCCTTCTGGGGCGGTACTTCCGGCACCCTGGCGAGACTGCCGCCCCAAATGGGGCGCCACCAAATTTCTAGGCCTATGAGTAAAGACGTCTTACTGCAATTAAATAGGGCCCTGGTGAGACCACACCTGGAGTTTTGTGTACAGTTTTGGTCTCCTTACCTAAGGAAGGATATACTTGCCATAGAAGGAGTGCAATGACGTTTAACCAGACTAGTTCCTGGGATGGGGGGATTATCCTATGAGGAGAGATTGAGTAGACTATCTCTATATTCTCTAGAGTTTAGAAGAATGTGAGTTGATCTCATTGATACATACAGAATTATTACAGGGCTTGATTGGGTATGTTAGATCCGTGTATCTTGATGTTGTGTGTCCTTCAATAATTAGACAAGAGACTGCAGGAAACAATCAACAGGTGTTTACTGGATGAGGGTTACTCTAAACTAACTGTACAGATCCCTACTCAGGGTTTATATACAGGTGTGGTCACTGCCGGTACTACAGTATACAGGACCTGTAAAAAGTAGTTCTCCTCTTAAAGGTACATACACTACAATTCCTCCCCTTTTAGATTAACAGTACCATAACATTCATTTAACAATTAAATATCAACTAATTACAATTAACACTTTTAACATGCAACATTAACTGAAAATAGTCTATTTATAAATTCAGTCTTTGGGGAGGCTTCCTGATCCTTTCTGGATAGCGCCTTTCCTGAGTGTCTTGCACTTGGTGCGGAGGCGATTCTGGCCCCCTGTCGTCGGTTGGTTCATCAGCTTCCGATGCTACTGTTTCTGGGGTAGATGCTACCTGTATGTCGGGTTCATCACCAGGTACGCGAGACATGGGGTTGACTCGTTCCTGTGACTCTAGGATCTGGTCAACATGGCATCTCACAATGCTCTCCCCAACATCCACTGTGTGCATTAGTGGCCCCTGCCGTGTGCATATCGTTCCTGGTTGCCATTTCTCTGTTCGGTAGTCGCGGGCCAAGACTGGTTGCCCTACATTGAAGCTCCTTGTCGGCTTCTCATTGATGTGCTGGAATTGCTTATTCTCAACATTTCTTCGTACATTTGGTCTGAGCAAATCCAGATGAGATCTCAACCTTCGGTTAAAGAACATCATGGCCGGGGTCTGGTTGGTGACTGCATATGTTGCATTTCTGTAGCCTAACAGGAAATTGTCCACCTTATGCTGCAGTGGAATGTCGTCATCGCACATGGCCCTTACTGCTTTTTTAAAGGTTTGTACGAACCTCTCAGCCAATCCATTTGTGGCTGGATGATACGGGGCGGATGTGTAATGCCTTACCCCATTCCTTTTCATAAATCTTTGAAACTCTTCGGACACAAACTGTGGTCCGTTATCAGAGCAAATCTGCTCTGGCAAGCCGTTCCTGGCAAATATGGTCCGTAGGACTGCAATAGTTTTCTCCGTGGTGGTGGAGGACATTTTGATCACCTCAGGCCATTTCGAGTCTGCATCCACGGCTACTAAAAACATTGAGTCCATGAATGAACCAGCAAAATCAATATGCACCCGTTGCCATGGAGATGAGGGCCACTCCCATGGGTGTAGAGGGGCATGTGGTGGTGCATTTTGGACCTTCTGGCATCCTGAGCAGCTCTTTGTCAGGTCCTCAATTTGCTGATCGATCCCCGGCCACCACACATAAGCCCGAGCAAGGCTTTTCATTTTCACCCCTCCCAGATGGCCTTCGTGAAGCTCATTGAGCACTCTTTCCCTTAGAGTCATAGAGTCATAGAGTAATACAGCACGGATAGAGGCCCTTCGGCCCATCGTGTCCATGCCGGCCATCAAGCCCTGTCTAATCTAATCCCATATTCCAGCATTTGGCCCGTAGCCTTGTATGCTATGGCATTTCAAATGCTCATCCAAATGCTTCTTAAATGTTGTGAGGGTTTCTGCCTCCACAACCCTTTCAGGCAGTGAGTTCCAGACTCCAACCACCCTCTGGGTGAAAAAGTTCTTTCTCAAATCCCCTCTAAACCTCCCGCCCTTTACCTTGAATCTATGCCCCCTAGTTATTGACCCCTCTACTAAGGGGAAAAGCTCCTCAGCATCCATCCTATCTATGCCCCTCACAATTTTGTACACCTCAATCATGTCCCCCCTCAGCCTCCTCTGCTCCAAGGAAAACAAACCCAATCTGCCCAGTCTCTCTTCATAGCTGAAGCGCTCCAGCCCTGGTAACATCCTGGTGAACCTCCTCTGCACCCTCTCTAACGCGATCACATCTTTCCTGTAGTGTGGCGACCAGAACTGCACACAGTATTCCAGCTGTGGCCTAACCAGTGTTTTATACAGCTCCATCATAACCTCCTTGCTCTTATATTCAATGCCTCGGCTAATGAAGGCAAGTATCCCATATGCCTTTTTTACCACCTTATCCACCTGTTCCGCCGCCTTCAGGGATCTGTGTACCTGCACACCCAGATCCCTCTGACCCTCCGTCTTGCCTAGGGTCTTTCCCTTCATTGTGTATTCCCTTGCCTTGTTAGACCCCCCAAAGTGCATCACCTCGCACTTTTCCGGGTTAAATTCCATTTGCCACTGTTCCGCCCATCTGACCAACCCATCTATATCGTTCTGCAGACTGAGGCTACCCTCCTCGCTATTTACCACCCTACCAATTTTAGTATCATCCGCGAATTTACTGATCATACCCTTTACATTCATATCCAAGTCATTAATGTAGACCACAAACAGCAAGGGACCCAGCACCGATCCCTGTGGTACCCCACTGGCCACAGGTTTCCAGTCACAAAAACAACCTTCGACCATCACCCTCTGCCTTCTGCCACTAAGCCAGTTTTGTATCCAATGTGCCAAGGCACCCTGGATTCCATGGGCTCTTACCTTCTTGACCAGTCTCCTGTGCGGGACTTTATCGAAGGCCTTACTGAAATCCATGTATACCACATCCACTGCGTTACCCTCATCCACACACCTAGTCACCCCCTCAAAAAATTCAATCAAATTAGTCAGACATGATCTTCCCTTGACAAAGCCATGTTGACTATCCCTGATTAATCCTTGCCTCTCCAAGTGGAGACAAATTTTGTCCCTCAGGATTTTTTCCAGTAATTTTCCTACCACTGATGTTAGGCTCACTGGCCTGTAGTTCCCCGGTTTTTCCCTACTACCCTTCTTGAATAATGGTACTACATTAGCGGTTCTCCAGTCCTCTGGCACATCCCCTGTGGCCAGAGAGGTCCTGAATATATGTGTTAGAGCCCCCGCAATCTCCTCCTTTGCCTCACACAGCAGCCTGGGGTACATTTCATCCGGGCCTGGGGATTTATCCATTTTTAGGCCAGCTATAACCGCCAATACCTCCTCCCTCTCGATGTTAATATGTTCGAGCATATCACAGTCCCCCCGCCCTATTTCTATGTCTACATCGTCCTTCTCCATAGTGAAAACAGATGCAAAAAATTCATTTAGAACCCCTCCTACATCTTCCGGCTCCACACACAGATTGCCACTTTTGTCCCTAATGGGCCCTATTTTTTCCCTAGTTATCCTTTTACCCTTAATATACTTATAAAACATCTTCGGATTTTCCTTTATTTTGCTCGCCAGTGTTATTTCATGGCCCCTCCTTGATCTCCTAATTTCTTTTTTAAGTATCCCCCTGCACTTTTTGTACTCCTCTAGGGCTTCCTCCGTCTTTAGCCTTTTGTATCTACCAAAAGCCCTC
The DNA here is from genome assembly GCF_052327205.1 of Somniosus microcephalus. NCBI lineage: Eukaryota > Metazoa > Chordata > Chondrichthyes > Squaliformes > Somniosidae > Somniosus > Somniosus microcephalus. The sequence continues at coordinate 161,258,693 of NC_140998.1, forward strand.
CTTTTTTTCCTAATCCATTCCCGTATATCCCCTGACATCCACGGTTCCCTGTGGTTTTTGGAACCACTCTTGACATTTATGGGAACATGTTGCCCTTGTATGATCTCAATCTCCCTTCTGAAAGCCTCCCATTGCTCCGATGCGGATTTTCCTACAAGTAGCTGATCCCAGTCCATTTTGGCCAGATCCTGCCTTATCCTATTAAAATCGGCCTTCCCTTAACTTGTGTGGAGTTACCACTCGGGATCCACACATCAAGGTCCCCTGGCATACTTACAGCTGTTCTCTTCTGGATGAGAATGCTGGCAACAGTGAGTCGCCATGTGTTGGCCATCCCTTCACCATCAAGTCATATACCCGAGGCAGTGTTGGGTCATTTCGGGTCTCCTTCTCTATATCAGCTTTAGTTACTGGCAAGCGTTCAATTATAGTCGAATAAAATATTTCGACAGGGTCCACTGCTGGTTCTTCCTGTCAGTAGGCAGTGGCAGGCGTGATAGCCCATCAGCGTTTCCATGCTGTTTCATGCCCTTATACTCGATTTCATATTGGTTCGCCCCTAGAAAAATGGACCATCTTTGTAGCCGTTGCGCAGTCATCACCGGAACGCCCTTCTTTGGATTAAAGATGGAGACAAGTGGTTGGTGGTCAATCAGCAAGGTGAACTTCTGCCCGTGCAGATAGTGGTTGAACTTTTTCACTCCCCACACTAGGCTGAGGGCCTCCCTGTCAATCTGGGCATAGTTACGCTCGGCTGAGGTTAGTGACCGAGACGTAAAGGCTACTGGCCTCTCCAAGCCGTCCGGGAATTTGTGCGACAGCAGCGCTCCAATACCATAGGGTGATGCATCACACGCCAACCGAATTGGTAGTGCTGGGTTGAAATGAGCCAACACCTCTTTTGATGTGATCAATTCTTTGCACTTCTGGAAAGCTCGTTTACATTCGTCATTCCACTTCCATGGTGCCCCCGTTTGCAGTAGGGTGTTCAGTGGGTGTAGTACTGTAGACAAATTCGGCAAGAACTTATGGTAGTACTTCACCAGCCCGAGGAACGACCTCAGTTGTGACACATTTTCCGGTGCTGGAGCCTTGACTACTGCCTCAATCTTTTCAGGGGACTTATGTAACCCCTTTTCATCAATAACGTGGCCACAATACGAGATCTGCTTCTGGAAAAACTCACATTTGTGGCGATTAGCTCGTAGCCCACATCCCTTCAATCTAGTGAGCACCTGCTCCAGGTTGGCGAGGTGATCACTGTAATTTTCGCCCATGACCAGGATGTCGTCCAAATAACACTGGGTCCCTGGAATCCCTTGCAGGACTTGATCCATTGCCCTTTGCCAAATAGCCGGAGCTGATGCTACCCCGAACACCAGCCAGTTGTATTGGTAGAGAACTTTATGAGTGTTGATCGTAAGGTACTGTTTTGAGGCTTCTTCTACCTCCATTTGCAGGTACGCCTGGGCCAGATCAATCTTAGTGAAGCGTTTCCCTCCAGATAGCGAGGCAAACATATCTTCAATCCGCGGAAGCGGATATTGTACCGTGTGAAGGATTGGGTTCACTGTCACCTTAAAGTCCCCACAGATGCGAACCTTCTTTGGTTCCCCAGGCATATTACTCAATGACCTCTTCATTACAGGAATGATGGGTGTAGCCCACTCGCTCCAGTCCACTTTGGACAGTACTCCTGAACGTTCCAAACCTTCCAGCTCTGCTTCAACAGCTGGGCGGATCGCAGAAGGTACCGGTCTGGCCTTAAAAATCTTTGGGCTTGCATTTTCCTCTATTTTGATCGTCGCTGTTATGCCTTTTAGTGTTCCGAGTCCCTCCTGGAACACTTCTTGTGCGTCAGTTGGCATTTTTTGACAGTCGTCCAGGTGTGACGTCGTCATCCTTTTTGGCATGTACAGTCAGTGCTTGTATGGAATGCCAATCTAGCTGTATCTTCCGGATCCATTCACGTCCTAGTAGTGGTGGTCCTCCATCTGGCAATACATATAGGTCCATTTTTGGTGTTTCCTTGCCATTACATATAACGTTCACCCTTATTTTTCTTTTGGGGTAGACTTTTTGCCCCGTGTACGTCTTCAAGACAATCTCTGTATCTCTCAAGGGTATATGTGAGAATAGCCGCTTGTAGTCCCTTCGGTTTATGACTGTTAGGGCTGATCCTGTGTCCAATTCCATTTTCACTTGGACTCCGGCTATCTTGGCCGTGACCCAGATAGTTTGGTGATCCTCCATTTTGATCACATTATATAGTTTCAGACAACCCAGCTCCTTGCTTCCAGAGTCTGTATCACTTTTCTGTTCATCTGCACTACTCTCCGTCACTTTATGTACCTTCTTGTACTTCTCCTGTGGGGATTTCTTGCTGCTGGTTTTCTTTTCCGACCTGCAGACTCTTGCTATGTGTCCTACTTTTCCACACTGTCTGCACCCTTGGTCCTTGAACCAGCAATTCTTATGGTCGTGTGTTGTTCTGCCGCAGCGATAGCACTTCACTGTTCCGCATGACATTTCATTTGTGCCATATTCTTGCGGTCTCCATTGTATCTCTGCCGTGCCCCGTGCTGCTGCTTTGTGTGATACTGCCATGCTGAAAGCCTTGTCCAGCGTAAGATCCTTTTCTGATAGAAGCCGTTTCTGGGTTCCTTCACTTTGAAGCCCACACACAAACTTGTCCCTTAAGTATCTGCTAGTCCTGTTCCAAACTGGCAGTGTTTCGATAGCTTGCGCAGTTCCATTAAAAACTCAGCATTACTTTCATCTTTATGCTGGTTCCTTTTGTGAAACTTAAATCTTTCCACTATCAGCAGCGGTGTGGGATTTAAGTGGTCCTGTAGGATTGACACTATGTTTTCAAAATCCTTTTCTACTGGCTTCTCTGTGGTTACTAGGGGCTAGAAATTCACTTTGGCCCCGCCAGCTGGCTAGTGCCCAAAAGTTAGCGCTGCGCGCGGAGCCAGTTGCGCCCGCCAGAAATTCAGTTTTTGCGCCCCAAGTCAGAACCGGGCGCTATTCCAGGGTGTGCCCGCCCCCGCTTGGGGCACTGAAACTGAATTTCAGCACTGTAGGTGCCACAGCGCCACCCGCTGCGGAGCGGCAGGCTGCGGTACTGCAGGCCTCCTCCTTCTCTTAAGGGGGAGGTGCCTGCAACTCGGAGATCGCTGCTCGCTAGTGCCGGCAAATGAGCCCGGCACCACGGAGAAGTGCCGGGCTCCCGGAAAGCAGCTGGCAATGCTGCGGGGGGGGGGGTGGAGGAGGCCGGGGAAGGAGGTGCGGGCAGGTGGCCGCCGAAAAAGCGGCCGGCCGCACCTCCGCCTTAACTAGCGCCACTAAGGCTGCAGCACGGCCCGGTCTTCACATCGTTGTTTGCGGCCGCTGCAGAAGAGGCGGCCGCAACTAAATATGGGGGTCGGGCCGGTAGCGGGGCGGAACCGGGGCACTGCGCACACCGATGACGTCATCGGTGTCGGCGCAGCGCTACCAGCTACCGCCGCCATTACCGTAGCACTGAATATCAGCGCAAACTCCTCTACTGGCACAGAAGCCGTCTTTGGGCGGTAACTGGGCGCAAAGCCCACTGAATTTCTGGCCCTAGGTTTCTTAGTAAGCCATACGTTTTTTCACCCATTGAATTCAACAATACCAGCGCTTTCTTGTCATCTGGCACTTCATTCGCCTTGCAGTATACTTCTATGCGTTCGACATATGTCGTCCAATCTTCGACTTCATTGTCGAACGCTGTGATACTGCCACTCTTCGGCATTTTTGGGTGTGTTTAGACTGGCTCAAAATGGCGTCTCCCACGCTCTCCCTTCTTTTCCGCTGCAGCTCAAAATGGCGTCTCCCACGCTCTCCCTTCTTCTCCGCTGCGGCTCAAAATGGCATCTCCCGCGCTTTCCTTTCTTCCCCACTGACGCTGCTCGGCCCTTGGACACCGACTGTGCTCTGTGCATTTTCCTGCGCGCCTCTCTCTCTCATTGACGCTGCTCGGCCCTTGAACACCGGCTGCGCTTTGCTCTCTCTCGTTGATGCCGCTCTGTCCTGAACACCGGCTACGCCCTGTGCACTCTACCCGCTCTCTTCTCCCGTCGACACCACTTGGTCCTGATCACCAGCTGTGCCCTGTGTGCTCTACCCTCTCTCTTCTTCCGTCGATGCTGCTCGGACATTTACTGTGCCGTCGGTCGGCTCTAGCCACCGCTGTCCGGGAAGGGTCTGCGCCGTAACTGTTGCCAGCCCGTTTTGCTGGACCACCGTGACTGGAGAACCAAGCCCAGCTCTCAACAGCCTCCCCTGCGATGCTCAAGTCTCTGCTGGATGGTCAACGCCCGTGCTCCTGGACTCGGCCTTCTTCTTTCACTGTTCTCCAGGAGCGAATCCCTGGGAGGTGATGCAGAGTTGCAGGTAGGTTTGAATCTTCTCATCGCCAATGTTAGATCCGTGTATCTTGATGTTGTGTGTCCTTCAATAATTAGACAAGAGACTGCAGGGAACAATCAACAGGTGTTTACTGGATGAGGGTTACTCTAAACTAACTGTACAGATCCCAACTCAGGGTTTATATACAGGTGTGGTCACTGCCGGTACTACAGTATACAGGAGCTGTAAAAGTAGTTCTCCCCTTAAAGGTACATACAATACAGGGTAGATGCAGGAAGGATGTTTTCCCTGGCTGGGGAGTCTAGAACCAGGGGTCACAGTCTCAAAATATAGGGGTTGTCCATTTAGGACTGAGATGAGGAGAAATTTCTTCACTCAGAGGGTGGTAAATCTATGGAATTCTCACCCCAGAGGGCTGTGGAGGCTCAGTCGTTGAGTGTATTTCAGACAGAATTTGATAGATTTTTTGGATATTAAGCGAAGCAAGGGATGAGGGGATAATGCAGGAAAGTGGAAATGAAGTAGAAGATCAGCCATGATCTTATTGAATGGCGGAGAAAGCTCGAGAGGCCGAATAGCCTACTCCTGCTCCTATTTCTTATGTTCTTATGTCCCATCTTTCCCCCTAACCTATCGAATTCAAATAATCTATCCAAATGGAAACTATCTAGTCCTTTCAGCATTTAAAATACTTTGATCATATCACCCTGAAGGCTATCCTTTTTGTACAGTATAAAACCCCAGCTAAACGGAAAAGAAAATAACAGAGAACTAATGAGCCTCATATTCCAAAGGTGAATAATCTGTATACAACTGTTTATCTGCCATCTAATCAACCAGCTTCGATTAATTGGCTTCAGTTAATGTTATCCAGGTTATACACTTAATGTTACTACTGTTAATGTATAGACGGCAAAAGGTAACTCTGGCCGGCACGTACAGTAATTTGAAGTTGAAAGCAGCTAATATATATAATACTAGCTGAAGTGCCCGGCAGTGCCGAGGGTCTTTTGAGGGCATGTTGTTGTTGGAAGAGAGAGAGATAGCGACTGGGGGGAAGAGAGAGAGCAACTGGGGGGAAGAGAGAGAGCGACTGGGGGGAAGAGAGAGAGTGACTGGGGGGAAGAGGGAAAGCAACTGGGGGGAAGAGAGAGAGCGACTGGGGGCAAGAGAGAGAGCGATTGGGGGGAAGAGAGAGAGCGGCTGGGGGGAAGAGAGAGAGCGACTGGGGGGGAAGAGAGAGAGTGACTGGGGGGGAAGAGAGAGTGCGACTGGGGGGGAAGAGTGAGAGCGACTGGGGGGGAAGAGAGAGAGCGACAGGGGGGAAGAGAGAGAGCAGGGAGGAGGGGAGGGGGGAGGAGGGAGGGGGGAGGGAGGGGGAGGGAGGGGGGGTGGGAGGGGGAGGGAGGGGGGAGGGAGGGGGAGGGAGGGGGGAGGGAGGGGGAGGGAGGGGGAGGGTAATTGGCTTCAATTAATGTTATCCAGGTTATACACTTAATGTTACTACTGTTAATGTATAGACGGCAAAAGCTAACTCTGGCCAGCATGTACAGTTATTTGAAGTTGAAAGCAGCTAATGTATATAATATATACTGTTGTAAATTGTCTAACACCTTAAACTGACTCCAACTGATGGAGTGCTGTTGTAATGTTGAAATGAATGCGTAGATGAAATGAAATAAAGTAACTGTATGTAACAGATTGAACTGCGTCCTGTCCAGTACGTGTTCACGTTAAAGTAAGAAACTAGATAATAACTCTTGAATAATAAATGTTTTTGCAGTGCTGCAGTTTGTTCACACGGGCATCCCCACTGTTCCTGCGTCTTTCTATTTCAGTCAGTTTATGTATAATTATTACTCCAGGGCCAAATGAAACATCAGAAAGCACTGGAAAAGACAAACTCCGAGACCCTAGAGATGTCTGTCTCAAGGCGAATACATTCCAAATATCAACAGGAATTGGAGAAGAGAAAGGTTATGAACCTGCTTCTCGCTCCCTGATGCGACAGTGAACGCATCAAGTCCGCTTGCGCCTGGGTTTAACCAGGTTCACTGGGAGAAAATGATCCCGGTGGTCGATGCACAGCAGGCACAGAACAGACGGCAATTCTGCTGTCGGAATCAAGGCGACATCATTGTGTACTTGCATTATATTAAAACTCTTTCACGATTTGCTCTGTTTATTTGGCCCCTGGTGCACGGGTCAAGGATGTCTCGGAGCGGGTGCAGAGCATTCTGAAGGGGGAGGGGGATCAGCCAGTTGTCGTGGTACATGTAGGTACCAACGATGTAGGTAAAAAGAGGGAGGAGGTCCTACAAGCTGAATTTAGGGAGTTAGGAGCTAAATTGAAAAGTAGGACCTCAAAGGTAGTAATCTCTGGATTGCTACCAGTGCCACGAGCTAATAAGTTTAGAGAGAGTAAGATAGATAAGCTAAATACGTGGCTTGAGCAGTGGTGCAAGGGAGAGGGATTTAAATTCTCGAGGCATTGGAACCAGTTCTTGGGGAGGAGTGACCTGTACCAAGGGGACGGTCTACACCTGAACTGTGAGGGAGCCGATGTCCTCGGGGTAATATTTTCTAGGGCGGTTCGGGAGGATTTAAACGAATTTGGCAGGGGGATGGGAACCTAGGTAGTGGAAAAGAGGGAAGTCATATGAAGTCAGAAATAGATGGTAGAAAGGTGAGAAGCAATAAGCAAAGGAGAGAAACACAAAGGGCCAAACTAATTCATAATGAGAGTGTGAAAAAAGCAAGCCTGAAGGCTTTGTATCTTAATGCTAGAAGCATTAGGAACAAGGTGGATGAATTAGTTGTGGAAATAGAGGTAAACAAGTATGATTTGATTGGGATTACAGAAACGTGGCTGCAGGGTGGGCAAGGCTGGGAACTTAACATCCAGGGATATACAATATTTAGGAAGGATCGGCAAAAAGGTAGGGGAGGTGGGGTAGCATTGCTGGTAAAGGAGGGGATTAATGCAATGGAAAGGAAGGATATTAACTCGGATGAAACGGAATCTGTATGGGTAGAAATGAGAAATAGCAAGGGGAGGAAAACGTTAGTGGGTGTGATATATAGGCCTCCAAATAGTAATATGGAGGTGAGGGAAGGCATAAAAAGGGAAATTAGAGAAGCGTGCGATAAGAGCACAGCTGTCATCATGGGTGACTTTAATTTACATATTGATTGGACTACCCAAATTAGTAAAAATTCTGAGGAGGAGGAATTCCTGGAATGTTTTCGGGACGGTTATCTGGACCAATATGTCGAGGAGCCGACTCGAGATCAGGCCATTTTAGACTGGGTATTGTGCAATGAGAAGGGACTTATCAGCAATCTTCTTGTACGAGGCCCCTTGGGTCAGAGCGATCATAATATGATCGAGCTCTCAGTCGAGATGGAGAGTGAGGAAATTGAATCAGAGACTAAGGTCCAGAACTTAAATAAAGGGAATTACGAGGGTATGAGACGGGAATTGGGTAAGATTGATTGGGTGGTGTTTCTGGGGGGATTGACAGTGGAGAGACAATGGCAAGCATTCAAAGATAGAATGGAAGAATTCCAGAACATGTTTATACCGGTTTGGCATAAAAATAAACCTAAAAAGGTGACTCAACCGTGGATAACGAGGGAAATTAGGGACAGCATAAAATCAAAAAAAAGGGCATATCAACTGGCAAAAAAAAGCACCAGACCGGAAGATTGGGGGCAGTACAAGATACAGCAAAAGAGGACAAAGGGATTAATCAGGAAGGGGAAAATAGAATACGAAAGTAAACTTGCAGCAAACATAAAGACAGACTGCAAAAGCTTTTATCGGTATATCAGGAGGAAAAGACTGGTAAAATCCCAAGTCGGTCCCTTGCAGTCCGATTCGGGAGAATATATAATGGAGAATAAGGAAATGGCAGACCAATTAAACTCATACTTTGGTTCTGTATTCACAAAGGAGGACACAAATAACCTCCCAGGAATATCGGCAAACATAGGGACTAATGAGAGGGAGGAGCTGACAGAAATTAGTATCTCTAGGGATATGGTGTTGGGTAAGTTGAGGGGACTGAAGGCCGACAAATCCCCGGGGCCTGATAAACTACATCCTAGGGTACTTAAGGAGGTGGCCCTGGAGATAGCAGATGCTCTAAGGATCATCTTCCGGAACTCCATTGACTCGGGAACAGTACCCGTGGATTGGAGGGTAGCTAATGTTACCCCAATATTTAAAAAGGGGGGTAGAGAGAAAGCAGGGAATTATAGACCAGTAAGCCTTACATCGGTTGTGGGCAAAATGCTAGAGTCCATTATTAAGGATAAAATAGCGGAGCACTTGACAAATGGGGAAAGGATCGGACAGAGTCAACATGGATTTACAAAGGGTAAATCGTGTTTGACTAATCTGCTGGAATTTTTTGAGGAAGTAACTGGTAAAATAGATGGGGGAGAGCCAGTGGATGTGGTGTACCTTGACTTCCAGAAAGCCTTCGATAAGGTTCCACACAAAAGATTATCATGCAAAATTAAGGCTCATGGGATTGGGGGCAAAGTATTAACGTGGATAGAGAACTGGCTGGCGGATAGAAAACAGAGAGTTGGAATAAACGGCTCGTTTTCGGAGTGGCAGGCAGTGACCAGCGGGGTGCCGCAAGGATCTGTCCTGGGACCCCAGCTGTTCACAATATATATAAATGATCTGGATCAGGGAATTGGATGCAATATTTCCAAATTCGCTGACGACACTAAACTAGGAGGAGGGGTGGGCTCTGATGAGGATGTCAGGAGGCTACAGTGCGATTTGGACAGGTTGGGGGAATGGGCAGATACGTGGCAGATGCACTATAATGTGGATAAATGCGAGGTTATCCACTTTGGGGGTAAAAACAGGAGGGTAGATTATTATCTAAATGGCAATAGATTGGGAGATGGGGAAGTGCAGAGGGACCTGGGTGTTCTTGTGCACCAGTCACTGAAGGAGAGCATGCAGGTGCAACAGGTGATCAAGAAGGCAAATGGTATGTTGGCCTTCATATCAAGGGGGTTCGAGTATAGGAATAGGGATACCTTACTACAGCTGTACAAGGTGCTGGTGAGACCGCATCTGGAGTATTGTGTACAGTTTTGGTCGCCCCATCTGCGGAAGGATGTTCTTGCCATGGAAAGAGTGCAACGGCGATTCACCAGGCTGATACCTGGAATGGCGGGAATGACCTACGAAGAGAGATTAAATAGTTTGGGCTTGTACTCACTGGAGTTTAGAAGATTGAGAGGGGATCTCATCGAAACATATAAAATTATGGCAGGCCTGGACAGGCTGAATTCAGAGAGAATGTTTCCAATGGCCGGGGAGCACAGAACCAGGGGCCACAGTCTAAAAATAGCGGGCAAATCATTTAAAACAGAGATGAGGAAGAATTTCTTCACTCAAAGAGTGGTGAGCCTGTGGAATTCCCTGCCACAGAGGGCTGTGAAGGCTAATTCAATAAATATTTTCAAGAGAGAATTGGATATATTTCTGAAGGCTAAGGGGATTAAGGGTTACGGAGAAAAGGCGGGGACGGGGTACTGAACTGGTAAGATCAGCTATGATCTCAGACGAAGATCAGCCATGATCTCATTGAATGGCGGAGCAGGCTCGAAGGGCCGAATGGCCTACTCCTGTTCCTATCTCTATGTTTCTATGTTTTGTTGAATGTGTCTGTACGAAACGGCCAAAATGGATTCATTCAGGATGTAATAGATAGCCAAGTTCTTTATAGGGAAAATGTATCACAATTGATCCAAAATATAAATGTTTAACTTTTTTCCAGAAGTATCTTGTGGGATTTTTGACCCATATGTTTGACTGACAGCCGAATAGGTACGTATTTGATTCAATTTTTGCGGCTCCATCTTCAACTAAGTCGAACTGAATAGATTCATGAGAGCTAAAGAACTTGCTCTCCGCCCAAGTCCATACAAGAGTGGTATCCATCGGGAGTGGGGGGAGTGTAATTCCAAGGTAATTACAGATCAGGAAGACCAGAATTACCCGAATGTCTGGCCCCATTGCAGCATTAAATTGGTTGTTAAATAATTACAGCATTTTCACATCTACTATTCTTTGTAATGATCACTCTTTGTCTGAAGGAAAACCTCCTAATATTGCGGATCTTCCCTCCTTAGCCCACAGGCACCTTACATTATGCTATCACTTACCTTCTCACCTAACAATATCGGTCTATGGGGGGCAGGGGCCTTATAATCTCTCCCTATCCCCGACTTCGCTCTTCACATAATCACTCCAAAGACAGGGGCCATTTCTGATTCATATGGGTCAGTTACTTATGGATTAACTCGCAGATCCATCAGCGAAAATAGCTGCATCCTGTGTCATTTAAACACATTCGAATATTTTGTTACAAATTTCTGAGCTGAAAACGACAACAGGTGATACTCTGCATCCATAGAAGGACACTGGGGACCTCCTGTGCAACAGGGGCCTCTCCGTGTGGGGGGTGGAGGCTATAGGTTTGCAATGCAATTTCTGACGACAGAAGCAGGTTACGAGTGGGAAAATACCAATAGGATCATTAACTGGGCTGGGAGGTTATTCGATTAAATGGGCCAGTTTACTGTTCCTGCTTATTTAACTGACCTGTGAACTTTTGAAACCTAAGTCAGTCTAAGAGGAGATGAAACCTAACGTCAGTGTTCTAAAATTGAAGATTGCCCTAGGACGGTTGTTAGAAACAACTTTGGTCCCGAAATCCCAACCTCGCTGAACCAGTGTGTAAACTTTATGCTCGCAAGCGGAGTTACCTTTACAGCTATCGATCTGCTCAATCACTCCCTCACTGCCGCCTTTGATGTATTTGTCCCCAAGCTTAACTGTCTCCCATTCTTGTCCCTGCCCCTGGTAAAGCCCCCATCTTCATTCTTTTAAGTCCAAGGGGCACAGACTTGAAAGTATATCCAGTTGAGCCATACATCGCAAGATATCGCAGGACCACATCAAGCACTATATTGCCCTGAATATCTCTGCCAAAATTGATCATCCTGGCATACAAAGATAAAAACTTGTTGCTTTTCGCCTCTATCAATCATCCTCTCCACTACCCCTTCACCCTCACCTCCAGCAACAAGTGCAAGGAGCTCATGTACTGCTATATCACTAGAGTGAGAGCATCTGTTCAGCTTACTATGCCGCTTCCCGCCCTTCCCCTTGCCTACCAACTCTAGCTTCCCCCAAGGTAGCCCCTTCCCTAGCTCTGACCATTCATATTTCACTAGTTTGTCTCTTATCTCCCCTCATGCCCTCTCTGAGCTAATTTTGAGCATGAGATTCACCTCCTGCACTCTCAATCCTACTTGCCCTAAATGGCTGACCACCCAACCTCCCTTTCTGTCCCCTACGCTTGCCTACATTTTTTATTCATTCATGGGATGTGGGCGTCGCTGGCAAGGCCAGTATTTATTGCCCATTCCTAGTTGCCCTTGAGAAGGTGCTGGTGAACCACCTTCTTGAACCGCTGCAGTCCATGAGGTGAAGGTACTCCCACGGTGCTGTTAGGGAGGGAGTTCCAGAAGTTTGACCCAGCACCAATGAAGGAAAAGCAACATAGTTCCAAGTCAGGATGGTGTGAGACTTGGAGAGGAACTTGGAACTAAATGGTTAACTCTCCTCAGGTACTGTCCCCCTCCCTTTTAAGTCGGCCTTCATCAACCCTCTCATCTGAAACACCAACCTTCACGCCTCTGTCCTTGCAAACTACCGCCTCACCCCGAACCTTCATTTCCTCTCCAAAGTCCCTGAATGTGTTGTTGTCTCTAAAACCCTTGCCTACCTCTTCCACAAATGCATGGTTGAAGCTCTGCAATCATGTTTCCACCCTGCCGCAGCACTGAAACAGACCTGGTCAAAGTCACAAATGTCATCCTCTGTGATTGTTACCGGGGTACACTATCCCGCATCATCTTTCTCTGCCTTGCTACATGTTCAATCACATCATCCTGCTCCAATGCCTCTCTTCCATTGTCCAGCTAAATGTCACTGCCCTCGCCTGGTCTACTCTTACCAACTGAGCCATAGCCAGAGAATCACTTGCAATGGCTCCCCTATTAGATGTATTACTGACCATCTTATATTTAAGGACCCTAGTTTTGGTCTCCCCCACGAATGGAAACATCTTCCCCAGATCTATCCCATCAAAGCTTTCCATAATCTTAAAGACTTCTATCAGGTTACCCCTCAGACTTCTCATTTCTAGAGATTGGAACCCCAGCCTGGTCAAGCTTTCATGATAGATATAACCTCTCGGTTCTTAGCACCACCATTAAGATCGCCTATTTCCACCTCCATAACATTGCCCGACTGCACCCGTGCCTCAGCTCATATGCTGCTGAAAACCTCATCCATGCCTTTGTTACCTCTAGACGTGACTATATTAATGCACACCTGGCCGGCCTTCCTTCTTCCACCCTCTCTTTCAGATATTTGTTTCTGTCCTCCTCACCGAGTATTCTCTCCCTTTAATGTTCCTGGACTGATTCAGTCACCGAACATTATACCATCATATTTGATTTGCTCGGGCAAACAAGAACAAAAATGTACATTTATATTAGGCCTGTAATGTAGTAAAGTATCCCAAGGTGCTTCAGAGGAGCATTATCAAAGAAATTTTTACAAGAAGCCACGGAAAGAGATAATAGCACAGGTGGAAGTAACATAGAAACATAGAAGATAGGAGCAGGAGTAGGCCATTTGGCCCCTCGAGCCTGTTGCACCATTTAATGAGATCATGGCTGATCATCCAAATTCATTACCCTGTCCCTGCTTTCTCTCCATATCCCTTGATCCTTTTAGCCTTAAGAAATATATCTAACTCCTTCTTGACTATATTTAATAAGTTGGCCTCAACTGCCTTCTGTGGTAGAGAATCCCACAGGTTCACCACTCTCTGGGTGAAGAAATTCCTCCTCATCTTAATCCTAAATGGCTTTCCCCTTACCCTTAGACTGTGAACCCTGGTTCTGAACTCCCCTACCATCGGGAACATCCTTCCTGCATCTAGTCTGTCTAGTCCTGTTAGAATTTCAATGAGATCCCCTCTCATTCTACTAAACTCCAGCGAATATAAGCCTAATCAACCCAATCTCTCTTCACGCGTTATTCCTACCATCCCAGGTATCAGTCTGGTGAATCTTCACTGCACTCCCTCCATGGCAAGAACATCCTTCCTCAGATAAGGTGACCAAAACTGCACACAATACTCAAGGCGTGGTCTCACCAGGGCCTTGTGCAACTGCAGCAAGCCATCCTTGCTCCTGTACTCGAATCCTCTCGCTATGAAGGCCAGCATACCATTTGCCTTCTTAACCGCCTGCTGCACCTGCATGCTTACCTTCAGTGACTGGTGCACAAAGACACCCAGGTCTCGTTGTACTTCCCCCTCTCCCAATCTATTGCCATTCAGATAATAATCTGTCTTCCTGTTTTTGCCACCAAAGTGGATAACTTCGCATTTGTCCACATTATACTGCATCTGCCATGCATCTGCCCAATCACCCAACCTGTCCAAATCATATTGGAGTTTCTCGGCATCCTCCTTGCAGCACACATGCCCACCCAGCTTTGTGTCATCTGCAACTTGGAGATGTTACATCTATTCCCCCATCTAGATCATTTATATATATTGTGAATAGCTGGGGTCCTAGCACCGATCACTGCGGTACCCCACTAGACACTGCCTGCCACTCGGGAAAAGACCCATTTATTCCAACACTTTGCTTCCTGTCTGCCAACCAGTTCTCTATCCAAGTCAGTACCTTACCCCCAATCCCATATGCTTTAAATTTGCACGCCAATCTCTTATGCGGGACCTTATGGAAAGCCTTCTGAAAGTCCAAATACACCACATCAACTGGTTCTCCCTTATCTATTCTACCAGTTACATCCTCAAAAAATTGCAGTAGATTAGTCAAGCGTCATTTACCTTTTGTAAATCCATGTTGACTTTGTCCGATCCTGTCACTGTTTTCCAAGTGCTCTGCTATTACATCTTTTATAATGGACTCTAGCGTTTTCCCCACTACAGATGTCAGGCTTACCTAAAATTCCCCGTTTTCTCTCTACCACCTTTTTTTAAATAGTGGGGTTACATTAGCTAACCTCCAATCAATGGGAACTATTCCAGAGTCTATAGAATTTTGGAAGATGACCAGCAATGCCTCTAGTATTTCTAGAGCCACTTCCTTAATTACCCTAGGATGTAGATTATCAGGCCCTGGGGATTTTTGTGGCCTTCAATCCCATCACTTTCCCTAACACCATTTCCCTACAAATACTGATTTCAATCAGTTCCTCCCTCTCATTAGACCCTATGTTCCCCGATATCTCTGGAAGGTTGTTTGTGTCCTGCTTTGTGAAGACAGAACCAAAGCATGTATTTAATTGGTGTGCCATTTCTTTGTTCCCCGTTATAAATTCCCCTGATTCTGACTGCAAGGGATCTATGCTTGACTTCACCAACCTTTTTCTATGCACGTATCTATAGAAGCTTTTACATATTCTCATATTCTATTTCCCCCTCTTAATTAAGGCAATTGACCTCCTTTGCTGAATCCTAAACCGCTCCCAATTCTCAGGTTTGCTGCTTTTTCTGGCCAATTTATATGTCCTCTGCTTGGATCTTATGCTATCCCTAATTTCCCTTGTTAGCCACGGTTGAGTCAAGTTTTTTGTTTTATGTTTATGCCAAACAGGGATGAACAAATTCTGTAGTTCATCCATGCAATCTTTAAATGATTGACATTGCCTACCCACCACCAACCCTTTAAGTAACGTTCCCCAATCCATCCCAGCAAACTCACGTCTCATACGCTCAAAGTTTCCTTTATTTAAATTCAGGACCCTAGTCTCTGAGTCAACTACTTCACTCTCCATCTTAATGAAGAATTCTATCATATTATGATCGCTCCTCCACAAGGGGCCTCACACAACAACATTGCTAATTAATCCTTTCTCATTACATAATACCCAGTCTAAGATGGCCTGATCTCTAGTTGGTTCCTCGACATATTGGTCCAGGAAACCATCCCGTATACACTCTAGGAATTCCTCCTCCACAGTATTGTTACTAATTTGGTTAGCCCAATCTATATGTAGATTAAAGTCACCCATGATAACTGCTGTGCCCTTATTGCACGCCACTCTAATTTCCCATTTAATGCCATCCCCAACCTCAGTATTAATGTTTGGGGATCTGTACACAACTCTGACTAACGTTTTCTGCCCCTTGGTATTTCTCAGCTCTGCCCATACAGATTCCACATCATCAGAGCTAATATCCTTCCTTACTATTGTGTTAATCTCCTCTTTAACCAGCAATGCTACCCCACCTACCTTTCCTTTATGCCTGTCCTTTCTGAATATTGACTATCCCTGGATGTTGTATTCCCAGCCTTGGTCACCCTGGAGCCATGTCTCCGTAATTCTAATTATATCATATCTGTTTACATCTATTTGCGCAGCTAATTCATCCACGTTATTACGAATGCTCCTCGCATTAAGACACAAAGCCTTCAGGCTTGTTTTTTTTAACAAATTAGTCCTTTTAGAACTATTATTTACTGCAGCCCTGTTTGATTTACACCCTTGATTTCTCTGCCTTCCACTTTTGCTTTTGTCCTTCCTGTCTTTTGTTTCTATCCTTGCTTCCCTTTCCTCTGTCTCCCTGCACAGGTTTCCAACCCCCTGCCATTTTAGTTTAAACCCTCCTCAACAGCACTAGCAAACACTCCCCCTAGGACATCGGTCCCGGTCCCGCCCAGGTGCAAACCATCCAGTTTGTACTGGTCCCACCTCCCTCAGAACCAGTTCCAATGTCCCAACAATTTGAATCCCTCCCCCTTGCACCATTTATCTAGCTACATCTTCATCTGAAATATCCTTCTATTTCGACTCTGACTAGCATGTGGCACTGGTAGCAATCCTGAGATTACTACCTTTGAGGTCCTATTTTTTTCTTTACCTCCTAAATTCCTATATTCAGCTTTAAGGACCTCATCCCATTTTTTACCTATATCGTTGGTACCTATATGCACCACGACATCTGGTTGTTCAACCTCCCCCTCCAGAATGCCCTGCAGCTGCCCCGAGACATCCTTGACCCTTGCACCAGGGAGGCAATATACAATCCTAGAATCTCATTTCCGGCTACAGAAACGTCTATCTATTCCCCTTACAATAGAATCCCCTATCAATATAGCTCTCCCAATCTTTTTCCTCCCGTCCTGTGCAGCAGAACCACCCATGGTGCCAGGAAGTTGGCTGCTGCTGCCTTCCCCTGATAAGCCATCTCCCTCAACAATATCCAAAGTGTTATATCTGTTTGAGAGTGGGATGGCCACAGGGGACCCCTGCACTACCTGCCTGCGCCTACTGCTCTGCCTGGTGGTCACCCATTCCCTTCCTGCCTGTGCAGCCTTTACCTGCGATGTGACCAACTCCCTAAATGTGCTATCCACGATGTCCTCAGCATTGTGAATGCTCCAGTATGTATCCATTCGCAGCTCCAGCACCGCAATGTGGTCTGTCAGTAGCTGCAGCTGGATACACTTCCTGCACACATGGTCGTCAGGGACACGGGAAGTGTCCCTGATTTCCTACATAGCGCAGGAGGAGCATGCCACGGGGCCGGGCTGTCCTGCCATGACTTACCGTTTAATTAATTTAAATTAAATTAAATCAAATCAATACAACTAATTACACTACAATTAAATGATATACTCAAGGGCCCTTGGTTACTAGCACGCCCTGATACACAACGGATACCTTAGAAACTATAACCACAAAAATTAAGACCTTCTAAATTTTATAAACTATTAATCTTAACTGTCAAACTATAGAGTAGTATACAGACTCACCTGTCCGTACTCACCCAATCAGCTGCATCCTCTTGCCCGCATCACATTTTGAATCATGACGTGGTTCCAGAATGCTGCTGCCAGTCTGTGAGATTGGTAAGCCTCTGTAAAAAAAAGCCCATGAAAGTGAGTTTAAGTACTCACTGTACCATCGCTCACTGCTCCTCCTGACACTGGCCTCTTTAAAAAAGCCCGCAAAAGTGAGATTAAGTACTCACTGTACTGCTGCTCTGTGCTCCTCCCAACACTGGCCTCTGTATAGGAGCCCACGAAAGTGAGTTTAAGTATTCACTGTACCGCCGCTCTCTGCTTCTCCCGACACTGGCCTCTGTAAAAAAGCCCACGAATGTGAGTTTAAGTACTCACTGTACTGCCGCTCTCTGCTCCTCCTGACACTGGCCTCTTTTGAGAAGCGTATTACAGGAGATGAGTGAGGCAGAGAGGTTTAGGGAAGAAATTCCAGAGCCTCGGACCCAAGCAGCTGAAGGTAGGGACACCAATGGTGGGGTGATTAAAATCGGGAATTCGGAAGAGGCCAGATATGAAAGAGCACAGAGATTTCGTAGGTTTGTAGGGCTGGAAGAGGTTGCAGAGGTGGGGAGGGGTGATGCCATGGAGGGATTTTAAAAGGATGAAAATTTTAAAATCGAGGCATTAGAATAGTCAAGTCTAGAGGTAGCAAAGGATAAGTGTTTTAGCAACAACAACAACAATTTTATTTATATAACAACAGAAAAAGCTGGAAATACTCAGCAGGCCAGGCAGCATCCGTGGAGAGAGAAACAGAGTTAACGTTTCAGGTCTGCGACCCTTCATCAGAACTGGAAAAAGCTGGAGATGTAACAGATATTAAACAGGTGCAGAGACGGGGGGTGGGGGGGCGGGGAGTTAGGAGGGGAGGAAGGATACTGCATGAAAAATGGGGGCAGGGATAATTATCTGAAATTGTTGAACTCAATGTTGAGTCCGGCAGGCTGCAAAGCACCCAATCGAAAGACGAGGCGCTGTTCCCCGAGCCCACATCGAGCCGCACTGGAACAATGTAATAGGCCGAGGACAGAGAGATCAGAGTGGGAGTGAAGCGGTGAACTAAATTGACAGGTGACTGGAAGCCCAGGGCCACCCCCACAGACTGAACGGAGGCACCCCGGAAAGCGGCCGCCCAATCCGCGCTCGGTCTCCCCAATGCAGAGGAGACCGCACCGCGAGCAGCAAACACAGCACATTACATTCTAAGAAGTACAAGCAAATCGCTGCTTCACCTGGATAATTATCCCTGCCCCCATTTTTCATGCAGTATGATTTTTGCCACTCCCATTTGCAACATTTTATCTTTCCTGCCTCTTACAAAAGTACAGGATGTTCTTTCAATTCCTTCCTCCCCTGCTAACTGCCCCCCCCCCGCCACCTCTGCACCTGCTTAATATCTGTTACATTTCCAGCTTTTTCCAGTTCTGATGAAGTGTCCCAGACCTGAAAAATTAACTCTGTTTCTCTCTCCATGGATGCTGCCTGGCCTGCTGCGTATTTCCAGCTTATTCTGTTGTTATTTCAGATTTCCAGAATCCGCAGTATTTTGCTGTTATAACTGTATTTATATAGTGCCTTTAATGTAGTAAAACGTCCCAAGGCACTTCACAGGAGTATTATACAACAGAATGTGACATTAAGCCACATAAGGAGATATTAGGACAGATGACAAAAAGCTTGGTCAAAGTGGTAGGTTTTAAGGAGCGTCTTAAAGGAGTAAAGAGAGTTAGAGAGGCGAAGAAGTTTAAGGAGGGAATTCCAGAGCTTCGGGCTGTGGCAGCTGAAGGCACAGTCGCCAATGGATTAGCAATTAAAATCAGGAATGCACAAAAGGCCAGAATTAGATGAGTGCAGATGTATCAGAGGGCTGTGGGGCTGGAGGAGATTACAGAGATGGGGAGCGGTGAGGCCATGCAGGGATTTGAAAAAAGAGATGCGCATTTTAAAATTGAGGTGTTGCTTAACTGGGAGCCAATGTAGGTCAGTGAGCACAGGGGTGATGGGTGAACAGGGCTTGGTGCGAGTTAGGACACAGGCAGCAAAGTTTTGGATGACCTCAAGTTTATGTAGGGTAGAACGAGGGAGGACAGTCAGGAGTACATTATAATAGTCAGGTCTAGAGGTAACCAAGGCATGGTTGAGGGTTTCAGCAGCAGATGAGCTGAGGCAGGGGCGGAGCCAGTCGATGTTATGGAGGTGGAAATAGGCGGTTTTAGTTATAACATGGATATGTGGATGGAAGCTCATTTCAGGGTAAAGTATGAAACCAAGGTTGAGTACTCAGAAAGATGCTAGGGAGAGGGTGGAGACGGTGGGAACAATGACTTTGGTCTTCCCGATATTCAGTTGGAGATGAGCTGATGCAGGATCAGAGATGGGCGATGTTACAGAGATGGAAGTGGGCAGTCTGTGTGATGGAGCAGGTATGTGGTCAGAAGCTGCTCTATGAGTCAAATGTGATGCTAATATTGTGGACGATCTGGTTCAGCCTCAGAAAGTGACCAGGATGAGAAATGGACTCGGTAGCTTGGGAATGAAGTTGATGGTGGGGACTGAAGACAATGGCTTTCTTCTTCCCAATATATAGTTGGTCATGGGAGGTGGAATAGCAGAAGCAACAATAGCTTTAGCGGGAAACAATCAGGCTCTACTGAAGCTGAATGACCCGCATTGGGAATTACTTATCTCGCCACTGTACCGTCAACAACTGAATATATTGAGGTAGAACTGATTTGAGAAGCCTGTGGCTAACCAGGTTGCAGTTACACCTCACTGTCCACACCCCACTGTCCACACCCCACTGTCCCCATCCCACTGACCCCATCCCACTGCCCCACCCCACTGTCCACACCCCACTGTCCCCATCCCACTGTCCCCACCCCACTGTCCCCAACCCCCTGTCCACACCCCACTGTCCCCACCCCACTGTCCACACCCCAGTTTTCACCCCCCTCCACCCACTGTCCACATCGCACTGTCAGAAAAGCAAAGACAGCACTACCCTTACTGTTTCTGATGCAGACTGCTTGCAGTTCCTCTGACAGTGCGTTTGCTGCCCATTACTGCAGAAACAAATTCACCTACTCGCAATTCCTTCACACAAATCCGTCTATTAACTTTCTTCTGGCTGCAGAGCAGCTGTGATAGAGGGAAATGCATTTAATGAAATGTTTGATTTTTCGTGGTTGCTGAACGTTTTTGACTGACTTGGGTATTTATTGGAAACGTCCACAATCCCGGCTCAAACTAAGCAGGCAAAATTACATTAGTTGAACATAAGAATGTAGGAACAGGAAGAGGCCATTCAGCCCCTCGAGCCTGTTCTGCCATTCAATGAGATCGGGGCTTATCTGCGACCTGACTCTATATATTCGCTTTTGCCCCATATCCCTTAATAACTTTGGTTAACAAACATCTATCAATCTCAGATTTAAAATTGACAATTGATCTAGCATTAACTGCCGTTTGCGGAGGAGAGTTCCAAACCTCTAGCACCCTTTGTGTGTAGAAGTGTTTCCTAATTTCACTCCTGAAAGGCCTGGCTCTAATTTGTAGACTATGCTCCCGTGTCCTAGACTCCCCAACCAGCAGAATTAGTTTATCTCTGTCTACCCTATCAGTTCCCCTTAATATCTTGAAAACTTCGATCAAATCACCCCTTAACCTTAGCATTTAACCCTAGTTTGTGTAATCTCTCCTCGTCATATAACTCTTGGAGTCTGGGTATCATTCTGGTAAACCTACACTGCACTCCCTCCAAGGGCAAGATATCCTTTCTAAGGCGTGGTTCCCAGAACTGCTCACAGTACTCCAGGTGTGGTCTAACCAGGGCTTTCTAACTTCCACTCCCTTGTATTCTAGTCCTCTGGATATAACGGCCAGCATTCCATTAGCCTTTTTGATAATTTCCTGTACCTGTTCATGATATTTTAATTATCTTTGTACCTGGACCCCCAAGTCTCTTTGGACCTCCACTGTTTCTAGCTTTTCACCATTTAGAAAGTACCCTGTTCTATCCTTTTTTGGTCCAAAGTGGATGACCTCGCATTTGCCTATATTGAAATCAATTTGCTACAGTATTTCCCATTCACTTATTCTATTTCACTTTATAATTTTATGCTTCCATCTATACTGTCTACAACGCCGTATACCTTTGTGTCATCTGCAAATCTGGATATGTGGCTTTCTATTCCATCATTTAAGTCTTCAATCAATACAGTAAATAGTTGAGGACCCAACACAGATCGCTGCAGGACACCACTAGTCACATCCTGTCATTTAGAGTATTTGCCCAGTATCCCTACTCTCTTTCTCCTAAACCAAAATAATATTTGTGAGCAGCACCGTTGTATGCCCGATTCCTTCATAGCTCAAATGAAGTCTTTGTCATTTCGCTTATTACAATTGGATATCAGGTTTAATTAAATGAAATGCTAGGCCCTTTGTTTCGGGTTCTCATTTAAAAGACCCTGCCAATGCTAATTTCTATGTCCATCCAATAGCACTGCGAAATTATTTCACCTTGTCTTCTGCCTGATACTTGTGCAGTCTGTCCTTGTCCGATCAGGGCTTGCATTTTAAATTCCATATCTGGAAAATGGTTACTTGCAAATGAGAGAAAAATTATAGAAAAAATTAGCGGTCCAAACTTTGAGATAGCTGAAAAACTGGGACAGGAATCTAAATATTTTAAATGTTTTAAATTTCCAACTGGAATATTTTTTCACCTCACCCTGCCGTTCCATCTTGCCAGCCTCATACTACCACACTTTATGCTCGTTGGCCTCCAATTTGCAAGATTCCCTCTCTGCTTCCCATTAGCTTATTCTTCTTTTTGCATAAATCGCTCAAGCTGGAATTGAATCTAATGCTCATTCAGCTGACAATCTCTCTTCTTCACTTTTTGTTTGAAAATTAATCTTACGAGATCAAGTTCGACTTCTTTAGATTTGACATATTTTTAATCTGAATGTTATTCTTCAGTTCACTATTAAATTTTGGAAGTTTTGAATCATCTTCATCACCAGTATAAGCCAGATCCCATCACCACCACTAGTTGTTACACGTTTTGGGTACAGCAGTCCTGGTCATTCTCATAAGTGGTCTCAGCATATTATGTTCAGGAGTGTGGCCATACTGTATGATATCCAAATATTCAATAGCGTAACCGAAAAGCATAACAATGCACCCCTTCTGATCTGAACTGAATATCTTGAATTTCATTCCGTCCATGTGCTTCTCTAACATCTCAGTAGGTGGACTGAGGAACACTTTGCTGAGCTGAGGCATGATGCAAATCATTAAGTTGTTTTACTTTACCGACAGCAAGGCAACATACACAGTAATCTGCATCCATCTAACTACAGGACCTTTCTAAAGTACAAGGAAACGAATTTTCTAAAATGCTACTGCTTCCCTCTGAGCGGGTGTTCTTTACCTTTCCTTTTCAGCCGACTGACTTCAACCAGCTCTGGGCTTGAGATGACCAAGCATTGCCTCACTAGGCCAGGCTTCCTTTCCACTTAGCTGACTGACTCATTGACCATATGTCTCTTTTCTCAAAAAATCTGACTATTGAAAGGAAGTAGAAAGGCAGGACTTATGGCTTAATTCACGGATTAACAGTCGGCTGGTCAAACAGAGCAATGATGCCCCTCTGCCAAGAGTGTAGCCTCAGCACACACCTCGTTATGGGCTGACATGAAAAGCAAAATCCTCATCACAATAGATGGGGTGTTCACTGGAGTCTCTAAACTAACTTCCATGTTGAAAGGACTCTCCATCTGAATCTAGTCTAGATGTCCTAGCCGCTTTATATTGTGAATTTAATATATTGGAGAGCTACACTTAACTTAATACTATGAATTTAAACATGAATGACATTGAAATTATAACATTTCGTTATCAGATTTCCCTATTAATTCACTGAACAGTCTTTAATTTCACATCAATTGTGCCACCAGTCTTTTATGTCCTTGCTCATATTTCGTGAATGAACAGGTTGTCTACACTCTAATAAACCGGAATGGCTGGCTCAACTTCTTTTGTTATTGAGAATCTGTGAAGATTGATTTATTATTAGCTGATTACGTAACTTGCAATCTGAAATGTAAATATTGGGTCAATACTTGTCCACTAGCATGGGGCCTGGGACGGTTAATCATTTGCAAGAGATATTTTTTTTATTCGTTCCTGGTATATGGGCAATGCTGGCAAGGCCAGCATTTATTGCCCATTCCTAATTGCCCTTGATTGGTGGTGGTGAGCCACCTTCTTGAACCGCTGCGGTCCTTGTGGTGAAGGTACTCCCACAGTGCTATTAGGGAAGGAGTTCCTGGATTTTGACCCAGCGACAATGAAGGGACGGCGATATATTTCCAAGTCAGGATGGTGTGTAACTTGGAGGGGAACTTGCAGGTGGTGGTGTTCCCATGCGCCTGCTGCCCTTGTCCTTCTAGGTGGTAGAAGTCGTGGGTTTGGGAGAGGCTGCCGAAGAAACCTTGGTGAGTTGTTGCAGTGCATCTTGTAGATAGTACATACTGCAACCACAGTGCGCAGGTGGTGCAGGGAGTGAACATTTAACTTGATGGATGGGGTGCCAATCAAGCGGGCTGCTTTGCCCTGGATGGTGTCGAACTTTTTGAGTGTTGTTGGAGCTGCACTCATCCAGGCAAATGGAGAGTATTCCATCACACTCCTGACTTGTGCCTTGCAGATGGTGGAAAGGCTTTGGGGAGTCAGGAGGTGAGACACTTGCCACAGAATACCGAGCCTCTGACCTGCTCTTGTAGCCACAGTATTTTTGTGGCTGGCCCAGTTAAGTTTCTAGTCAATGATAACCCACAGGATGTTGATGGTGGGAGATTTGGCGATGGCATAACTTATATCTTATGTTCTATGATGTGCTCTGTCTGAGTCTGCCGCAGGTACTGATGTAATGCAAGTATCATAGATGTGTGAATTACCAAACCAACTGAGGAAGGCTATCAACAATGGGAGTGACAAGTGTGCCATCTTGACAAAGTGAGTGGTACTATTGTCTATACAGGGACTCGCAACCCTTAGTGCACCTCCTTTCAAACAACTACCAATGCAGCTCTTGGTGACTGGTACTCAAATCAGTCATTAACAATCTCATTGGCAGTTGTGCCAGTCGTTTTATTCATTTGACATTTGACAACATGAGCTTGAGGGAATTCCAGGAACCGCTTAGGTGATAGCTGGATCCGCCGATACATTATCTTTGGAATCTCTGATTCAGGACTTCACCTCGCTTATCAACAAAATTCCGGCAGCCAGCAAGAGACCTCTGTTTGCTCTGAAGCTCAAAGTTCACTGCCAACACTGAACAGTGGAAGGTAATGGTCAGCACAAGTGACCCAGCACTTAGCAGGAGGGCATTGTTCCTGGCCTTCAAGTCAGGCAGCTGGAGGCCTGAGCCTGTTCCACACCATGCTGAAATGACAGGAATAGGGGTTACTATGGATGGAACGTACAGTGACTGCAACCATAAGCAACCCCAGCACTGTAATTGGAACCCAAAGTGTTGCTATGTGTTGATGTGTGAGGCCTGCAGTTTATGAGATTCTCGACACCAGTCCTCTACCCAGTAAAGACACCCGTGAGCAATTGTTAAATTCATGTTTCAGCAATGGAGTGGTAAAGTGAGGAGTAATTAGCCCATAGCACAGAGAAGAGGTTGGGAAATGATGCTATGAAATGTAGTAGTTTATTTAAGGACACAGAGTTCTGTACTTTCCTTTGCCATCATCATTATAAATGTAGCACAACATATGTTTTAATGAAATGCCAGGGGTGACCTTGGCTGTAATCCATGTGGGATTCATGTGTTCTCATTGTGCCTTCTGCCTGCTGGGCAAAGCTCTGAGCAGTGCAGAATACAAATGTTGTGTTTTTATCGCCTTACTCAGGGATGTAACGTACGGAGCACCATGTAAGTGCAAATTGTTATGGTTGCAGTAATTGTCACACACATTTCAATCGCCACAATTCGCGCTGGGCGAAAAAGTGACTCTCTGACCTACAAAGGAAACATGTAAACGTCCTCCCCCTCTCACCCTCTCCCTCATCTGAATAATCGTCTCCTGCTGGCCACGGCTTCCTGATTCAGGACCTCTGGATATCCAGTTCTTAGAGACAAAAACAACCATCTCGGACGACCCGATCTCAACACATTTTAACGTTTATCGCGTACAGTAAACATTCACCAACTGAGCAGTAGACCAGCGCACATTCATCCCAACACGGTGTTATATCGTCTGCAAATTGTAATAATTGGTGGATATCTGGCTGCGCTCTCTCCCACAAATCACCTTTCCTATGATTCTGTTTTGTTTCCAAATGAGTTGTGTGACAGTCCGTTTATCATTGTCTACAGTGGGATGAGATACCAGCTGAAATGTGGGAGTGGCCCGAAAGTGAAAT
Source organism: Somniosus microcephalus (assembly GCF_052327205.1). Taxonomy (NCBI): domain Eukaryota; kingdom Metazoa; phylum Chordata; class Chondrichthyes; order Squaliformes; family Somniosidae; genus Somniosus; species Somniosus microcephalus. The sequence goes on from NC_140998.1 coordinate 161,284,472, forward strand.
CCACTGCAAGCGCCCTATTGTTCAAAAATAAATGTGACCATTGAATGGATGGCTGGGGGTGGGAGGGTGGAGAGCGTCTTATTGAGTATTTCAAATCCTAATGGGTATAAACAAGATAACCGTCAATGCGTATAACACGGCCAAATTTTCCAACAAGAGAGCAGAGCCTGAAGAGGGTGGTTGAAAAGACAGTTTAAATGAAACTATTTTAGGCAGAAGGGGGTGAGTAGATGGAATGGTCTACCAAGTGAGGCAATGAGGCCTGATTTTATCAGCACATTCAAGAGAAAGAGTGGTATGTAAGGTATGTAGGGATATAATATTTCCTATGCAATGGAACCGGCCAGATGGAAGGCAATGGCCCGGTTGTCTCCATCCATCCTTAGGTTCCTAATTTCCTCAGTACATTCCAGTCAGAATGTCATCGTGGATTAGGCAACTGAACTACTCGTGTGTCTTTCTACTCCAATATGAACTAAAGTTCTTACCGCTTTATGGAAACCACTATCAAAGTTTAGAGTATTTTCCATCAGGGGCAATTTAATTGTATAACGGTAGAAACAATGCAGTAGTGGTGTAACAAGTGATTCAAGCAACGTTCATAGCTTGGCTCATTGGCGGCATTCTGGACTTTGACAGAAAATCGTGGATGTCAGGCCCGCTGCCGGACCTGAGCAAATAATCCAGGTCAACTCCTTGCTCCTGGACAGAGAGAGTTCTTCAGTTTCAAAGCGTCGCCTTTCTTATGAGCCCTTAAACTATCTGTTCTGGTGTATATAAAATAATCCATGCCACTACTTGAAGAAGAGATTTCCCAATGTCTTAGCCAATGTTCTTCTCTCAACCAATACCGCTAAAACACGCTGACTGGGCACTGACCTCATGCTGTTTGGGGAAACATGTTGTTCGCAAAATTGGTAGTTGAGCGTGCCGACATAACAGGAGTGACTACATTTCATTGGCTGTGAGGATCTTTGGGTTGTTCCGAGGACTCGAGGGACGATATATAAATGCAAGTGCTACCATTTACAGGAATCTTCACCCTGTTTCAATCCTGGAGCGAATCCTATTGCAGCTCACAGAGGACCCATCAGGGGAATTCCAGAGGAAGCTTAGAAAGGATGGCCTCAGTCAGGCGGCTGGAGCATTCCAGGGATGATGCCTCGAAGCAGGGGGCTTGCGAGTCGACTAGGATCACATATGAGAACAAATACGAGTTCTGCGGATACAATTTCAAGATCTCTCGATTCGTCAATGCTAATCTTGGATTTTCTGCTTATGTCTGGGAAGCTGTAAGTCAACCGGATTAATCGGATAGAGGCAAAGCCGGCCTGTCACAGCTCATGTATTTACCAGAAAAAATGCAGCTTATTTTACTCGGTCTCTGTTCTAAGCTACTGTTTAGAATCTTCCTTATTTTCTGAAACAAGATGCTGGTGTTTGGGGAATATATCACCGATCTGGTATATCCTGTCCACAGTCCGCTGTGTGGCTGGCTGGAACCTGCATTTCTCACACACATTTGACACAGAGCAATGTACATTTCCTTGATCTCAAGTCTTGGTTTTAATAAGGGTTGACGGCTTAGTGTAGCTAATTAAATAATCTGTCCTCACTGGTGCCGCTGGAGTGTTTTATATTTGCACCCTCCAGTTTCCCCTTCTCCTCCTGGAGTTTTTGACCTGTGCTGCTCCGCAATCACCCGTTGCTTCCTCGCCATAAATGGCCATTCTACGCGTGTGAGGCCTGAGGCGGAAAGTCTACAGAGGCCGCGGACACTGTTGCTGAGAACGACTCTTCCCTCACAGTGCGCGCACTTTAGAGCAAGGTCAGTGGCTGGTGTTCACCAGGGTGGGTAAAGCAGTGCCGACCGGGACTGAAAACTGAGACCTTCTAGTTCTTTGAGACTCGGTACCACAACCGGTGCTGCATCTTCACATTGAGTCATTGCTGCAGCTTTGACTGCACTCGGGATATTTGGATGATGAAATTGGCGGGACTGGGTGTTATGTGGGCGGGGCCGAAGCGGTGTAGCAGGTAAGATCGCTTCTTCGTTTATGTTATTATCCTTCACTTGTTTTATTGCTTCTGGGACCCGTAACATCAGCAAGAGAGAGCAAGCGTACGCGGCCTGTGATCAGAGCCGCCAGTGTTGACCTGAAATCATTGGGAGGTGGGTGAGAGTATCCGACTGACAACCCTTCCCAGGTACCTTCCTTTATCTCTGTACGGAGTAGTTTTTGCCCAGATCACACACTTCATTAACAGCAGGCGCCGGAATCCCAGCACTCTCCGGCTGAAATAATCCTAATCTGCACGTGTTCCATCTTTTCAGGGGATTGCTCTTTGCCGGTACTTTGAGAAGGAGAAGATCAGTTTTACTGGGAAGAAACTGATTGAGCTAGGATCGGGCACTGGAATCGTGGGGATTTTAGCAACCTTACTAGGTGAGTGAGGGAAGTGAACTGAACCGCATCACGTTGTTGTTATCAGAAAGAAATGTGGGGAATAATGACAACACGAGTATATGTCGGATTGCACCTCAACAGAACCGGGAGCAATATCCTCGCGGGGTGGGGGGCGTTGCTCGTGTTGTTGGGAAGGTTTTAAACTAATTTGGCTGGGGAATTGGTACGGGATGTAGCATTAGAAAGGAGAAACAAGGTGCACAAAGGATTGGGAGAGACAGATAGCACTAGATTAAGAAATAGTACGGTATTAGGTAGGATCAGACTAAGAGAGAACACAAGAATGTCTAAGACAGGTTTACAGTACAAGTGTGTGAATGCACAAAGTGTGGTAAATAAGGTCGGGGCGCTGCAGCCGAAAATAGACACATGGGAATATGATGTGTCAATAACGGAGACCTGACTCAAAAAAGGGCAGGAGTGGGTATTAAATATTCTTGGATATAAGGTGCTCAGGAAAGATAGGAGAGGAACGAAAGGTGATGGTGTGGCAGTATTGATTAAGGGGAATGTTACAGTGCTGGAGAGAGATGATGTCCTGGAGGGCATTGCAGAGAGGTGCAAGAACTATATAGTGATAATGGTGGACTTCAACTATCCTAATATAGACTGCGATAGTAATAGTGTAAAGGGCAAAGAGGTGGAAGAATTTCTAAAGTGTGTTCAGGAGAACTTTCTTGATCAGTATGTTTCTGGTCCAACGAGGAAGGAGGCATTGCTGGATTTGGTTCTGGGGAATGATGTGGGTCAAGTAGAGCAAGTGTCAGTAGGGCAACATTTAGGGAACAGTCATCACAGTATCATAAGGTTTAGATTAGCTATGGAAAAGGACAGGGAGCAATCTAGAGTAAAAATACTTAATTGGAAGAAGGCTAATTCCAGTGGGTTGAGAATGGATCTGGCCAAGGTAATTTGGAAACAAAGATTGGCAGGCAAAACTGTAATCGAACAATGGGCAGCCTTTAAAGGGGAGATGGTTGGGTACTGTCGAGGTACATTCCCAAGAGGGGGAAAGGTAGGGTAACCAAAGCCACAGCTCCCTGGATGATGAAAGAGATAGAGAGTAAGATGAAGCAGAAAAAGGGGGTGTATGATAGATGCCAGGTTGAGAATACAAGTGAGAACGAGGCTGAAAATAGGAAGTTCCGATGGGAAGTTCGAAAATAAATAAGAGCGGCAAAGAGAGAGCATGAGAATAGATTGGCAGCTAACATAAAAGGGAATCCAAAAGTCTTCTATAGGCATATAAGTAGTAAACGGGTAGTAAGAGAAGGGGTGGGGCCAATTAGGGACCAAAACAGAGACCCACGCATGGAGGCAGAGGGCATGGCTGAGGCACTAAATGAGTACTTTGCATCTGTCTTTAACAAGGAAGAAGATGCTGCCAAAGTCATAGTGAAAGAGGAGGTAGTTGAGATACTAGATGGGATAGAAATTGATAAAGAGGAGGTACTAGAACGGTTGGCTGTACTTAAAGTAGATAAGTCACCAGGGCCGGATGGGATGCATCCTAGGATGTTGAGGGAAGTAAAGGTGGAAATTGTGGAGGCACTGGCCATAATCTGCCAATCCTCCTTGGATACAGGGGTGGTTCCAGAGAACTGGAGAATTGCAAATGTTGCACCCTTGTTCAATAAAGTGTGCAAGGATAAACCCAGCAACTACGGGCTAGTCAGTTTAATCTGGGTGGTGGGGAAGCTTTCTGAAACAATAATCAGGGACAAATTTAACAGTCACTTGGACAAGTCTGGAGTAATTAAAGAAAGCCAGCACGGATGTGCTAAAGGCAAATCGTGTTTAACTTACTTGATTGAGTTTTTTGATGAGGTAATAGAGAGGGTTGGTGAGGGCAATGTGGTTGATGTGGTGTACATGGACTTCCAAAAGACAAGTGCCACATAATAGGCTTGCCAGCAAAGCTGAAGCCCATGGAATAAAAGGGACAGTGGCAGCATGGATACGAAATTGGCCTAGTGACAGGAAACAGAGAGTAGTGGTGAATGGTTGTTTTTCAAACTGGAGGAAGGCACACAATGATTTTCCCCAGGTGTTGGTACTAGGACTACTGGTTTTCATGATATATACTAATGACTTAGACTTGGGTGTACAGGGCACAATTTCAAAATTTGCAGATGACACAAAACTTCGAAGTATAGTGAACAGTAAGGAGGATAGTGATAGATTTCAAGAGGACACAGACAGGCAGGTGGAATGGGCGGGCACGCGCGGTAAATTAAATTTAATGCAGAAAAATTCCAAATGAATTTATTTTAGTATGAAGAACGAGGAGAGGCAACATAAACTAAAGGGTACAATTCTAAAGTGGGTGTATTAACAAAGAGACCTGGGGTATATGTGCACAAATCGTTGAAGGTGGCAGGGCAGGTTAAGAAAACGTTTAAAAAAGCATATGGGATCTTGGGCTGCAATGAAGTTATGATGAACCTTTATAAAACACTGGTTCAGCCTCAATTGGAGTATTCTGTCCAATTCGGGGCACCGCACTTTAGGAAGGATGTGAAGGCCTTGGAGAGGGTGCAGAAAAGATTTACAAGAATGGTTCCAGGGATGAGGGACTTCAGTTATGTAGATAGACTAGAGAAGCTGGGGCTGTTCTCCTTAGAGCAGAGAAGGTTGAAAGGAGATTTGAAAGAGCTGTTCAAAATCATGAGGGTTCTAGACAGAGTAGTTAGAGAGAAACTGTACCCATTGTGGAACCAGAGGACCCAGATTTAAGGTGAATCGCAGAAGAACCAAAGGTGACATGAGGAAAAACTTTTTTTATGCAGCAAATGGTTAGGACCTGGAATGCACTGCTGCCTGAAAGGGTGGTGGAGGTAGATTCAATCATGGTTTTCAAAAGGGAATTGGATAAGTACCTGAAGGAAAAAAAGTGCAGGGCTATGAGGAAAGGACGGGGGACTGGGACTAGCTGAAGTGTTTTTGCAGAGAGTCGGCACAGGCTCGATGGGCCGAATGGCCTCCTTCTGTACTGTAACCGTTCTATGATTCAATTCTATGATTCTTCTATTCTAAGAAGTGTTACCGGTTTAAGAATGGTAGATGACATTGATTAAGCTCACTTGCCATTGGTAAACATGTATTGGGAGTAATTCACTCTCTGTTCTGTAAACTTTCAGTTGTTGTATAATCTTCTAATAGAATGTCAATGAGGCCTAAAACATTTCCAAATGACATGCCACTCCCATGTACATGTTCGCCTGTCCTCTCAGGTGACCGGATATGATCTGATAACACTGTTCGAAGAAGAGCAGGGGAGTTCTCATATGAACATAAGAATTATGAGCAGTACTAGGTCATATGACTCCTCAAGCCTGCTCCGCTATTCAATAAGTTCATAGCTGATCATCGACCTCAATTCCACTTTCCTGCCCGATCCCCATATCCCTTGATTCCACTAGAGTCCAAAAATCTATCGATCTCAGCCTTGAATATTATCAATGATTCAGCAGCCACAGCCCTTTGGGGTTGAGAATTCCAAAGATTCACAACCCTCTGAGTGAATGAATTCCTCCTCATCTCAGTCGTAAGTGGCCGAACCCTTATTCTGAGACTATGCCCCAGAGTTCTAGGCTTTCCAGCCAAGGAAAACAACCTCTTAGCATCTGCCCTGTCAACTCCCCTCAAAATCTCATATGTTTCAGTGAGATCACCCCTCATTCTTCTAAACTTCAGTGAGTTTAGGCCCAATCTACTGAATCTCTTCTCATAGGCCAACCCTCTCATCCCAGGGATCAATCTAGTGAACCTTCGTTGCCCTGCCTCTGGGGCAAGTATATCCTTCCTCAGATAAGGAGACAAAAACTGTGCACAGTACTCAAGGTGTGGTTTCAGTAAATCCCAGTACAATTGTAGCAAGACTTCCTTACTCTTGTATGCCAAACCTTTGCAATAAAGGACAGCATGCCATTTGCCTTCCTAATTACTTGCTGTACTTGCATGCTAACACACTGGGCTAAACATTTGGGTGGTTTACGTCACCCGTTACCATTAAAATATTATGAAAACACGGTGGCCACCACTCTTTCACCAGCTAATTGTAGGTCTCGCAGCATTCGCCATTTTCCAAGGGCTGGCAGTGCTTCTGGTAAGAGCGGAAAATTTAATTTGGCTAAGGGTGATGTCAGTCAGCTTGCAAAACAGACTTACCATCACCTCGGCAAATGTGGAGCTTTACATTCAGTTTACCGCTGAGTCATAAGCACACCATGAAAACCCAGTGTTCAGCAAACTTACAGAGGTGCTCTCAGCACCTCTTAAATAGACACGTACATCTTTCAGTTAAGTTTACATTTAAGCTTTTGGACTGGATTTGTATTTTATTTTATTGAAGTAGTGGCTTGCTGCAATGCATTTTTTTAAATGTAAGTGTGCAGGGAGTGCTGCTGGTTCCTTGCAAGGCCTCAGATGGTAAGGGAAGGCCTCTGAGAAGAGAGAAAATGCTGGAAATATTCAGCAGGTCAGGCAACATCCATGAAGAGTGAAACAGAGTTCACGTCACAGATCGAGATGCTGTCTGACCTGCTGAGTATTACCAGCATTTTTTGCTTTTATTTCAGATTTACAGCATCCACTCATAAAGGGAAGAGGAAGACACAGAAGAGGAAGTTGCAGAAGAGGAAGATGCAGAAGAGGAAGATGCAGAAGAGAAAGAAGCAGAAGAGGAAGAAAAAGAAGAAAGGATGCAAACCAGACAGCCTCTTTTTGGCTGGGATATCCATGATGGAATCATCTGCCTGTGGTGCCAGTGACCATAACCCCAATTCCCCTCTCAACATTTGTCCTACACCTTACATTCTGTCTGTTACTGACCATCATAGCGTCCTCTTGGCCACAATACTGAAATAAAAGCCGCCACAATGCAAACTTTCCAATCCAAATTTATACATCCATCCGTCCAAGATGACATAACGAAATCAACTCATCAGCCTTATGCACTCTCTTAGTGACTGTCTGGTGTGTGCCTTTGCCTACCCAACTAATGTCACGCAGTGCTACCCCAGTGGCTGCAGCATAGCTGGTGGAATGCTGCTGACTTTCAGTGGGGAACACTGCAAATGGCCTTGATGGTCGACCTTGAGGAGTTGGTGGCTGGGAGTATGAAATCGAGTGATGGTGTTTCTTGTTATTCTTCACTCTTCTCTCCCTGTTATTGGACAACCAGTGGCTGGTCAGGCTGCATTTCTTGGATGTGTGAAATGAGGAAGGCACAATGGTGGAGTTGTGGTGAGGGAAGGGTGGGAAAGCAAGAGGTGCATGCGAGAAGGAGAATAATGTATGAGGATACCAGCATCTTGTTTACTTTCAGCCCCACCGCTGGCCAAGGGCTCAGTCATGCCCCTGCCAAGAATGACCAGTACCGTTTCCTACAAGGGAGTGAGGTGAAGCTAGGAATGGGAGGTGATTGGTAAAGATTGTTGGTAGGTGAGCGATTGTGGGGGTGTGTGAGAGTCATACATTGAGAAGTGTGTGAGGCTAGTGATGCAGTTGGTAGTAGATGCCTTTTGAATATGCATTTGATGACATTGACCAGTGGTCTGAGGTCATGAAGCTTCTTTGGGAGCCAGATGGTGGGGGTGACACAGCTGGCAGTGATGGCCTCGGTGATGTGATCCCACATCGTTCTTTCTGGAGGGCCTCCTGCCAATGTCGGTTGAGGACCTCTCTTGCAGTATTGATATCCTGCACAAAGCTAGTGTGCTGCTTGCTACACACTGGCTTGCTAAGCCATTTGTGTTAGTGCTGAAGCTCTTTTCCCATTTTTTCAGGTGCAGAAGGGAATTCAGCTTTAAGACTTGAAGACGCCTATCTGGGAATGTTTTCTCAACTGTTATTTTTTTTAAGGCAGTAGAGCTGTAAGGGCTGAAAACTGCACTTTTTTACTTCAGTTTTACTTTTTCTGTTCAGAAGGCATTGCCCTTTTAAGCAAATGACAATGCATTGCCCTTTTAAAATCCCACAATGCCTAGCAAAATAATAGTCTCGGTTCCAGAGGCTGTTGGAAGATTCACCTCCGCTTCTGGATGCCACATTCGGGACTGATGCATGGACTAACGCCACCAGGAGGGCGTTACATGGTCAGTTTAGCGCTGTGCTAATAATCTTTTGTCCCCAGCACAAATTTTTCTCTCCTACTGGCGCAACGATTTTCAGCAGCTGTTAACCCGAGGCTGCGGTGACACCAGCAACTTTTATGTAACAGTCGAAATTCTAGGCCATTGTGTTTCCTGTAGGAGGACAACTAAATCTCTCTGAGCACCAACATATAATGGCCCTGAAATTAGGATCGGGAGCTTGCCGCGCGTGCAAGCCCCCGATGTGCACTCACCCGGCGCGCCGACATCTGAAGGCCGGGCCTGCTTGCATTTCCTGTCACTGGCCCGGTTCAGATGTCGGCACGATGTGCTTACCTGATCCAGTGGTGTAGTTAGTGCAATGTGCCGGCTGGGATCAGGTGAGCACTGTGCAGCCAATCAGGGGAGGGGAAACTCATTCATGAGTTTGAGAGTAAGAACTGTCAAACTCATGAAAAGTATGGGCTGCCAAAACACTACTTAAACTTTAAATAAAATTTTAAAAAACATCCCACTGATTATATTAACTATAAATAAGTTTAAAAAAATATTTTAAACAATTAATCAAATTTTTGAAAAAAAAAAATTTTTAAAAAATAGGGTCTAAAACTAAACTTACCTTACTGTAAATTCTTTAAAAATAATAAACCTGTGGAAAAAAAATTCTAAATTGTACTAAAAGACCACTTACCTGTAAAACTAAGTACTTACGTCTGTTTTTCCACACGTAAAAACCGGAGGCCTTTACACTCGGGCAACTCTGAAAAAAAAAAGGAATTTCACTGCGCACGTGCTGTCTGTGCAGCCGCACGCATTCTGCCTTTTAACCCCTTGGGTCAGAGGACAGGAAATGCCGGTTTTCAGCGCATGCGTTGTGCATGCTGAAAACCGGCAATTCCTCCGGGCACACGCGTGAGTACCCCGTCCGTACTCACGCGTTGGGAGAGGAATTACTGGGCCAATAGTTCCTCGCCATTTAAAAATATTGAGCTTTTCTATTCCTCCTACCAAAGTGAATAACTTCACATTTCCCCACATTTCCTCACACACTTAACCTGTCTATTATCCCTTTGCAAGCTCTTTGTGTCCTCCCCCACAGCTTACTTTACCACCTAGCTTAGTATCGTCAGCACACCTGGATACATTACACTCGGTCCCTTCATCTAAGTCATTCATATAGGTTGTAAATAGCTGAGGCCCAAGCACTGATCCTTGCAGAACCACACAAATTACAGCCTGCCAACCTAAAATGGCCCAATTATACCTACTCATGTTTTCCATCCGTTAACCCCCCCCCACCCCCCCACCCCACACATGAACAATTATCTTGCTTAACAACCTTTATGAGACACCTTATCAAATGCATTTTAGGATGTTGGCAATAAGATCTAGGTGATTTGTCAGCTTTTAGTCCAATTAGTTTCGCTACTGATAAAAAAAATTACTTTAGGTTCCTCACTCTCATTAGCCCCTTGGTTCCCCAATAATTTTGGTATATTTTTGTGTCATCTACTGTGAAGACAGATACAAAATATTTGTTTATAATCTCTGCCATTTTTTTGTTCCCAAATATAGTTTCTCCTGTATCAGCCTCTAAGGAACCAATGCTTACTTTTGCTACTCTCTTCCTTTTTGCAAAATGCAGAAGGTCTTACAATCTGTTTTTAGATTTCTTGCTAGTTTACACTATTTCTAATTTCTCCCTATTTATCAATTTTTGGTCATCCTTTACCAGTTTCTAAAACTCTCTTGATCCTCAGGCTTACTATTCTTCGCAACATTATAAGCCTCTTCTTTTAATCTAATACTATCCTTAACTTCTTTAGTTATCCATGGATGGATCACTTTTCACGTGGAGTTTTTATGTCTCAGTAGAATATTTCATTAAATGCTTGTCACTGCTTACCTACCATCATAAAAAAGGTGACTCAACCGTGGCTAACAAGGGAAATTAGGGATAGCATAAGATCCAAGGAGAGGACATACAATTTGGCCAGAAAAAGCAGCAAACCTCAGGATTGGGAGCAGTTTAGGATTCAGCAAAGTAGGGCAAAGGGAGTCATTAAGAGGGAGAAAATAGATTGAGAGTAAGCTTGCAGGGAACATAAAAACTGACTGTGAAAGCTTCTATAGATATGTGAAGAGAAAAAGTTTGGTGAGGTCAAGCGTAGGTCCCTTGCAGTCAGAATCAGGGGAATTTTTAATGGGGAACAAAGAAATGGCTGACCAATTAAATATATACTTTGGTTCTGTCTTCACAATGGAGGACACAAATAATCTCCCAGAGATGTCGGGGAACATAGGGTCTAATGAGAGGGAGGAATTGAATGAAATCAGTATTTGTAGGGAAATGGTGTTAGGGAAATTGACGAGATTGAAGGCCGATAAATCCCCAGGACCTGATAATCTACATCCTAGGGTACTTAAGGAAGTGGCCCTAGAAATAGTAGATGCATTGCTGGTCATCTTCCAAAATTCTATACACTCTGGAACAGTTCCCATGGATTGGAGGATAGCTAATGTAACCCCACTATTTAAAAAGGGTGGTAGAGATAAAACGGGGAATTATAGACTGGTAAGCCTGACATTGTTAGTGGGACAAATGCTAGTGTACCGCAGGGATCAGTGCTTGGACCCCAGCTATTCACAATATATATAAATTATTTAGATGTGGGAACTAGATGTAATATCTCCAAGTGTGCAGATGACACAAAGCTGGGTGGGTGTGTGTGCTGTGAGGAGGATCCAGAGAAACTCCAGCACGATCTGGATAGGTTGTGTGATTGGGTAGATGCATGGCACATGCAGTATAATGTGGATAAATGTGAGGTTATCCACTTCAGTGGCAAAGGCAGGAAGACAGATTATCATCTGAAAGGCAATAGATTGGGAAAAGGGGAAGTGCAACGAGACCTGGGTGTCCTTGAGCACCAGTCACTGAAGGTAAGCATGCAGGTGCAGCAGGCAGTTATGAAGGCAAATGGTATGTTGGCCTTCATAGCGAGAGGATTTGAGTACAGGAGCAAGGATGTCTTACTGCAGTTGTACAGGGCCTTGGTGAGACCACAACTTGAGTATTGTGTGCAGTTTTGGTCACCTTATCTGAGGAAGGATGTTCTTGCCACAGAGAGAGTGCAGCGAAGAATCACCCAACTGATACCTGGGATGGCAGGAATGACATATGAGGAGAGTCAATTAGGCTTATATTCGCTAGAGTTTAAAAGAATGAGAGGGGATCTCATTGAAACTTATAAAATTCTAACATGACTGGACAGACTAGATGCAGGAAGGATGTTCCCAACGGTAGGGTACTCCAGAATCAGGTGTCACAGTCTATAGATAAGGGGTAAGCCATTTAGGACTGAGATGAGGAGGAATATCTTCACCCAGAGAGTGGAGAACCTGTGGAATTCTCTGCCACACAGGGCAGTTGAGGCCAATTCATTAAATATATTCAAGAAGGAGTTGGCTATATTTCTTGAAGCTAAAGGGACCAAGGGATATGGGGAGAAAGCAGGGACAGGGTACTGAATTTGGATGATCAGCCATGATCTCATTAAATGGTGCAGCGGGCTCGAGGGGCCGAATGGCCTACTCCTGCTCCTATCTTCTATGTTTGTATACCTTTTAATCTAATTTCCCAATCTACCTTAGGCAACTCGAATCTCATACCTATGTAAATTCCTTTATTTAAACTCAAGACACTAGTTTTGTACTTATGTTTGTCACTCTCAAGTTCAACGTGAAATTCTATCATATTTAAATAATCAGTTTGACCTTGGTAGCACGGAAGCGTTTAGAAATGATAATCAGGGACAAAATTAGCAATCACTTGAACAAGTGTGGAATAATTAAGGACATCGAGCATGGATTTGATAAAGGCAAATTGTGTTTAACTAATTTGATTGAGATTTTTTATGAGCTAACAGAGAGGGCTAATGAGAGAAATGTGGTTGACTTGATGTATATTGACTTCCAAAAAGTGTTTGGTAAAGTGCCACATAATAGGCTTGCCAGCAAAGCTGAAGCCCATGGAATAAAAGGGACAGTGGCTGCATGGATAAAAAATTGGCTAAATGAGCAGAACAGGAAGTAGTGGTGAACGGTTGTTTTTCAGACTGGAGGAAGGTATACAGCAGTGTTCCCCAGGAGTGAATACTAGGACCACTGTTTTTCTTGATATATATTAATGACTTGCACTTGAGTGTACAGGGCACAATTTCAAAATTTGCAGATGATACAAATCTTGGAAGTATAGTGAACACTGAGGAGGATAGGGATAGACTTCATGATAGGCTGGAGAAATGGGCTGACAAGTGGCAGGTGAAATTTAATGTAGAAAAATGCATATGTGATACATTTTGGTAGAAAGAATGAGGAGAGGCTGTACCAACTAAAGGGTACAATCCTAAAGGGGGTACATTAACAGAGAGACCTGGTGGTATATGAGCACAAATTGTTGAAGGCGGCAGAGCAGGTTGAGAAAGTGGGAAAGCATATGGGATCCTGGGCTTTATAGCTAGAGGCATAGAGTAGAAAAGCAAGGGTGTTATGATGAAACTTTATAAAACACTATTTCGGCCTCAACTGGATTATTGTGTCCAATTCTGGGCACCACACTTTAGGAAGGATGTGAAGGCCTTAGAGAGGGTGCAGAAAAGATTTATAAGAATGGTTCCAGGCATAAGGGACTTCAGTTATGTGGACTGACCAGAGAAGCTAGGATTGTTCTCCTTGGAGCAGGGATGTTTGAGGGGAGATTTGATAGAGGTGTTCAAAATCATGAGGGGTCGAGACAGATTAGATAGAGAGAAACTGTTCCCGTTGGCGGAAGGGTCAAGAACCATAGGACACAGATTTATGGTGATTGGCAGAAGAACCAAAGGCGACATGAGGAAAAACTTTTTTACACAGCGAGTGGTTAGGATTTGGAATACACTGCCTGAAAGGATGGTGGAGGCAGATTCAATTGTGGCTTTCAAAAGGGAATTGGATAAGTAACTGGAGGAAAATAAATTGCAGGGCTATGGGGAAAGGGTGGGTGAGTGAGACTAGCTGAAGTGATCTTGTAGAGCGCTGGCATGGGCTCGACGGGCCTAATGGCCTCCTTCTCTGCTGTAACCATTCTATGATTCTATGATTATGATCACTCTTCTCCAGAAGATCCTTTACTAGGTGATTACTAATTAATCCTGCCTCATTACAAATCAAATCAAATCAAATCAACTTTTATTGTCATTGTTAGTGCACAAGTGCAGTACAATGAAATGTAGGCTTGCGGCTCCCGAGAGTGTACAATTTGGATTAGGACACTTAAACATTCCAACATACATTTGTACATATATATTAGCATAAATATGACCATAATAAAGTGCATCGGCAGATGTGCAGGCTTTAGTGTTTATTTGTGGAGTTCAGTGGGATGACAGCCCTGGGAAAGAAGCTGTTCCTAAATCTGGTCGTACGGGTGCGAATGCATCTGTAGCGTCTTCCAGATGGTAGGAGGGCGAACAGACTGTGGCTGGGGTGGGTAGGGTCTTTGATGATGGTCCGTGCCCTCCGTAGGCAGCGTTTCTGATATATATGTTCTATGGTCGGTAGCCAGGTGCCGGTAATGCGTTGGGCAGTTTTGACTACCCGCTGCAGGGCTTTCCGGTCATGGGAGCTACAGCCGCCGTACCATACCGTGATACAGTTTGTCAGGATGCTCTCTATAGTGCAGCGGTAGAAGTTAGAGAGGATCGGGGGTGACAGATTACATCCCTTCAGCCTCCTCAAGAAATATAGGCGCTGCTGGGCCTTCTTCACCAGAGAGGAGGTGTTGAGGGACCAGGAGAGGTCTTCCGTGATGTGGACTCCGAGGAACTTGCAAGATGCAAGGTCTAAAATAGCCTGTTCCATGGTACGTTCTATGAAGTATTGTTCTAGGAAACTGTCTTGAATGCATTCCATAAACTCATTCTCCAGACAACCTTTGCCACTTTCTTTTGCCCAGTCTATATGAAGATGAAGGTCCCCCACGATTATTGCATTAAATTTGTTACAAGCTCCTATTATTTCTTGATTTATACTCTGTCCAACGGTCATACATTCATAGAGTCATAGGCCTAGAAATTAGGTATGGCCCCGCCAGCTCAGTTGCGCCCAAAAGTTTGCGCAGCGCCCGGAGCCCGTTGCGCCCACCAGAAATTCACTTTTAGCGCCCCAAGTCGGAACCGGGCGCTGTTCCAGGGTGTGCCCGCCTCTGCTTGGGGCGCTGAAAGTGAATTTCAGCGCTCCAGCTGCCGCTGCGCCACCCGATGCGGTGCGGCAGGCTGGGGTACTGCAGGCCTCCTCCTTCTCTTAAGGAGGAGCTGCCTGCAGCCGTGAGATCGCCGCTGGATTCAGCCGGCAAATGAGCCCGGCACCATGGAGAAGTGCCGGGCTCGCGGGAATCAGCCACCAATGCCGCGGGGGGGGTGGTGTAGGAGGCCGGGGAGGGAGGGGCGGGCAGGCGGCCGCCGAAAAAGCGGCCGGCCGCACCTCCACCTTTATGCGCCCCACTAACGCTGCATGAAGGCCGTGTTTCACGAACGTTGTTTGCGGCCGCTGCGGAAGAGGCGGCTGCAACTGAATATGGGCGTCGGGCCGGCATCGGGGCGGAACCGGGGTGCTGCGCACACCGATGACATCATCGGTGCCGGCGCAGCGCTACCGGCTACCGCCGCCATTAACGCTGCACTCAATTTCCGCGCTACCAACCCCGCCGGTGCAGAAGACCTCTTTAGGCGCTAAGTGGGCGCAAGGCCCACTGAATTTCTAGGCCATAGAGTTATACAGCACAGAATTAGGCCCTTTGGCCCATCGTGTCCATGCCGGCCATCAAGCCCTGACTATTCTAATCCCATTTTCCAGCACTTCGTCCGTAGCCTTGTATGTCATGGCGTTTCAAGTGCTCATCTAAATGCTTCTTGAATGTTGTGAGGGCTCCTGCCTCTACCACCCTTTCAGGCAGTGAGTTCCAGATTCCAACCACCGTCTGGGTGAAAAAATGTTCCTCAAATTCCCTCTAAACCTCCTGCCCCTTACATTGAAACTATGCCCCCTGGTTATTGACCCCTCTATTAAGGGGAAAAGTTCCTATTTATCTACCCTATCTATGCCCCTCATAATTTTGTGCACCTCAATCAGGTCCCCCCTCAGCCTTCTCTGCTCTAAGGAAAATAATCCCAGCCTGTCCAGTCTCTCTTCATAGCTGAATCACTCCAGCCCAGGTAACATCCTGGTGAATCTCCTCTGCACCCTCTCCAATGCAATCACATCATTCTTAGGTGTGGTGACCAGAACTACACACAGTACTCCAGCTGTGGCCTAACTAGCGTTTTGTACAGCTCCATCATAACCTCCCTGCTCTTATATTCTATGCCTTGGCTTAGGATGGCAAGTATCCCATATGCCTTTTAAAGCACCTTATCTACCTGTCCTGCTGCCTTCAGGGATCTATGTAGATGTACACCAAGGTCCCTCTGATCCTCTGTCCTTCCTAGGGTCCTACCATTCATTGTGCATTCCCTTGCCTTGTTAGTCCTCCCAAAATGCATCACCTTACACTTTTCAGGGTTAAATTCCATTTGGCACGGTTCTGCCCATCTAACCAACCCATCTATATCGTCCTATAGCCTGAGACTTCCATCCTCGCTATTTACCACTCCACCAATTTTCGTGTCATCTGCGAACTTACTGATCATACCTCCTACATTCATATCTAATTCATTAATGTACACTACGAACAGCAAAGGACCCAGCACCGATCCCTGCGGTAAACCACTGGACACAGGCTTCCAGTCACAAAAACAACCTTCGACTATCACCCTCTGCCTCCTGCCACTATGCCATTTTGGATCCAATGTGCCAAATTGCCCTGGATCCCATGGGCTCTTACCTTCTTGACCAGTCTCCCATGTGGGACTTTGTCAAAAGCCTTACTGAAGTCCACATAGACTGCATCAACTGCACTACCCTCATCCACACACCTAGTCGCCTGCTCGAAAAATTCAATCAAATTTGTTAGACATGATCTCCCCCTGACAACGCCATGCTGACTATCCTTGATTAATCCTTGCCTCTCCAAGTGGAGACTAATTCTGTCCCTCAGAATTTTTTCCAGTAATTTCCCTACCACTGATGTTAGGCTCACTGGCCTGTAATTCCCAGGTTTATTCCTACTACCCTTCTTGAATAATGGAACTACATTAGCTGTTCGCCTGTCCTCTGTCACCTCCCCTGTGGCCAGAGAGGTTCTGAAAATTTGTGTCAGAGCCCCTGCAATCTCCTCCCTTGCCTCACACAGCAGCCTGGGATACATCTCATTACTGTTACTGTTAGGAGGCCTGTAAGCTGCCCCCATTAATGTTTTCTGCCTGGTGACCTAGCCAACATTTATCCCTCAATCAATACTAAACAAAACAGATCATGTTCATTTATCCCATTGCTCTTTGTTTGACCTTACTATGTGAAATTTAGGCATGGAGCAGATACTTTTTAGCAATGAATCAGACTGCCAACCCACATTGTCTTGCAGGTAGATGAAAAATTAGATTAGAAGTTATTAATATTTGAATTCACTCTAAATCCAGCCAACAGGTAGTTGACCACTCGATTAGATACCAAACAAAGGATCCAAGTCCTGAGCCTGACAGCAAATAAAGGTAAACGTCAAATGGTTCTCTGAAGCTTCAGTAGGTTCTGAGAATATAATTGGCATCTGGTAACAGACATCCATGCATGGTATGATAAAGACATCAGGGACTTGTCATTGGTCTTCAATTTGCGGTCAGCAGTGAAGTAAATACATTTGCCGCTGGCCAATGGCCCCGAAGTAATCTTCGCACAAAGAACTCACGATCTCTTTGTTGAGAAGTTTGGGTTTTCCGACTTGTAATTTAAATCAACGTAGTATAATGAGAATCTCATAGTGCAGGCTGCTGTGACATCAACAACCTGTTTAAGCAGCCAATCAAAATGCAGAATTCTCACAGACAGCGAAAGTAGGTAAGTATTTAAATTTGTATGGTTTTGAAAATGTTAGAGCGAGCAAAACACAATTGGGGCTCTCACATGTGGAAAAGGCTAACCTGAAATAAAAATGAACAAACTTTTAAAAAAGATTCTTCAAATCTTTAATTTTTAATAAAATGGATAAATTTGACACTGCACAAAATTAAAATTAGTTTATCACAATCATAAACATTGTTTAGCAGTCAATGCACTGTTAAAACCCCAGTTACACCTAATCCCTTTGAGTGAGGAATTTAACAGGTACTGCAGAAGAGCCAAAATTTTTGACAGTTTCACTGATTTGAGTGATTTCACTGATTGCTGGCTCTCTGTGCAGTGGGGGGCGGGGGGGTGAGGTGTGGGTGCGGGGGTCAGGTTGTGTGTGGTGGGGACAGCGCAGCTTGTGGAGGAGCAGGGAATGATTGACTGCAACTTCAGGATTTCCATGTTAGGCTGTGTATGTGCTAAATCCTGAAGTTTTGGTCCATTTCAAAGGTGAAATGATGGTGAACGCAGCCAGTGGTTACCACGTTACAGGAAAGATGTGATTGCACTAGAGAGGGTACAGAGGAGATTTACAAGGATGTTGCCAGGAGTAGGGAATTTTAGCTATGAGGAAAGATTGGATAGGCTGGGGTTGTTTTCTTTGAACAGAGCAGGCTGAGGGGAGACTTAATTGAGGTGTATAAAATTATGAGGGGTCGAGATAAGAGTTGATAGGAAGGACAAATATTTTGTATCTAACTTCACAGTAGAAGACACAAAAAGCATACCAAAAATGATGGGAGACCAAGACTCTAATGAGGGTGAGGAACTTAACGTAATTAATATACTAAAAGCCGACAAATCCCCTGGACCTGATGGCCTACATCCTAGGGTCCTAAAAAAGGTGGCTGAAGAGATAGTGGATGCATTGGTTTTGATCTTCCAAAATTCCCTAGATTCTGGAATCGTCCCAGTGGATTGGAAGGTCACAAATGTAACACTGCTATTCTAGAAAGGAGCGAGAGAAAGAACAGGGAACTATTGGCCAGTTAGCCTGAAATCAGTCGTTGGGAAAATGCTGGAATCCAATGTTAAGGAAATGGTATCAGGGCACTTAGAAAATCAGTAGATGATTAGGTAGAATCAACATGGTTCTATGAAAGGGAAATCGTGTTTGACAAATTTCCTTGATGAAGGCAAATGGCATGTTGGCCTTTATTGCAAGGGGGTTGGTGTATAAGAGTAAGGAAGTCTTGTTACAATTGTACAGGGCCTTGGTGAGACCAGACCTGGAGTACTGTGCACAGTTTTGGTCTCCTTATCTAAAGAAGGATGTACTTGCCTTGGAGACGGTACAACAAATGTTCACTAGATTGATTCCTGAGATGAGAGGGCTGTTCTATGATGAGTGATTGTGTAGAATGGGCCTATACTCTCTGGAGTTTAGAAGAATGAGAGGTGATCTCATTGAAACATACAAACTTCTGAAGGGGATTGACCGAGTAGATGCTGAGAGGTTGTTTCCCCTGGCTGTAGTGTCTAGAACTAGGGGGCATAGTCTCAGGATAAGGGGTAGGCCATTTAAGACTGAGATGAGGAGGAATTTCTTCACTCATACGGTTGTGAATCTTTGGAATTCTGTGCCCCAGAGGGCTGTGTATGCTGAGTCTTTGAATATATTCAAGGCTGAGATAGATAGACTCTTGGACTCTAGGTGAATCAAGGAATATGGAGATCGGGCGGGAAAGTGGAGTTGAGGTCAATGATCAGCCATGATCTTATTGAATGGCGGAGCAGGCTCGAGGGGCTGTATGGCCTACTCCTGCTCTTATTTCTTATGTTCTTATGACCTATTTCCCTTAGCATGGAGGTCAATAACCAGGGGGCATGAATTTAAAGTAATTGGTAGAATGATTAGAGGGGAGTTGAGGAGAACTTTCTTCACCCAGAGGGTGGTGGGGATCTGGAAGTCACTGCCTGAAAGGGTGGTGGAGGTAGAAATCCTCATCACGTTAAAAAAGTACTTGGATATGCACTTGAAGTGCCATAACCTACACGGCTTCTTTACAAGAGCTGGAAAGAGGGTTAGGCTGGATAGCTCTTTTTCATCTGCACAGACATGATGGGCCAAATAGCCTCCTCCTGTGCCATAAATTTTTATGATTCTATGATTCCATCTGGACAGCAAATTCTGCGCTATTGTGTCTTAGATTCTGTGAATCCAATGCTCAGCTTCTGGCAACTGGGCACAAGAAAGTAAACCACAACAGCATATGTTAGAAAGATTATCAAATGAGGCCATATGTGTTGAATTGAAGAACAAAACAAGGGCAATCACACTGCTGGGAGTGTACTATAGACCTCCAAACAGTCAGAGGGAAATAGCATATCAAGTATGAAGCCAAATTTCTGAGATGTGCAAATACTATATGGCAGTAATAGTAGGGGATTTCAACTACCCTAATATTAACTGGAATAGAATCAGTGCAAAAGGTATAGAGGGCACAGCATTCTTAAAATGAATTCAGGAGAACTTTTTTAGCCAGTACGTAACAAGACAGGGGGCAGTTCTGGACTTAGTTTTAGGGAATGAAGCTGGGCAGGTGGACGGAGCATGAATATGAGAGCATTTTGGTGGTAGCAATCATAATTCAGTTACAGGGATGCTTTTATGAGATACCGAGAGCTCAATACAGCAAAGTTCAGGTACAGTAGCATAGTCGTTATGTTACTGGACTAGTAAACCAGAGGCCTGGACTAATGATCCGGAGACATGAGTTCAAATCCCACCATGGCAGCTGGGGAATTTAAATTAGTTAATTAAATAAAATCTGGAATAAAAAAAAAAGCTAGTGTCTGTAATTGTGACCATGACACTATCAGATTGTCATAAAAACCCATCTGGTTCACTAATGTCCTTTAGGGAAGGAAATCTGCTGCCCTTACCTGGTCTGGCCTATATGTGACTCCACACCCACAGCAATGTGGTTGACTCTTAATTGCCCTCTGAAATGGTAGCTCACCATCACCTTCTCAAGGGCAATTAGGGATGTGTCATAAATGCTGGCCTTGCCGGTGATGTCCACATCCCATGAACGAATAAAAAAAATTAGCGTAGCTATGGAAAATGACAACAGGAGTTATACCAGGAATAAAAGGTCTCAATTGGGGAAAGGCTAATTTTACTAGGCTGAGATGTGATTTAGCAAAAGTGGACTGGAAACAGCTACTTGAAGGTAAATCAGTGTCAGAGAGTGGGAGATAGTGAGGGTTCAGAGCAAATATGTTCACACCAAGAAAAAGGGTGGGATTCCAAAATCTAGATTCCCCTGGATGTCAAGGAGCATATAGGGTAGGATAAGGAACAAAAGGGAAGCTTTTGAAGATACTGGGAGCTCAATACAGCAGAAAGCCTAGAGGAGTATAGAAAGTGCAGGGATGAAATAGGATCATAGGAACATATGGACATAGGAACATACAAATATAGGAACAGGAGTAGGCCATTGAGCCCTTCGTGTCTGTTCCACCATTCAATGAGATCATGGCTGATCTGTGACCTAACCCCATATACCTGCCTTTGACCCATATCCCTTAATACCTTTAGTTAACAAAAAGCTATCAATCTCTGATTTAAAATTAATATTTGATCTAGCATCAATTGCCATTTGCAGAAGAGAGTTCCAAACTTGTACCACCCTTTGTGTGTAGAAGTGTTTCCTAATTTCACTCCTGAAAGATCAGGCTCTAACTTTTAGACTATGCCCCTATTAAAAAGGAAATTAGGGAAGCAATCAAAGCAATGAGAGGGCATGGAAAATTATTGGCAAGTAAAATCAAGGAAAACCCACAGATATTTTATAAATACGTAAAGAGCAAGAAGATAGCAAAGGAAATAGAAGGCCTATTGCAGACCAAAAAGGTAACCTTTATGCGGAGGCGAAAGATGTGAGTATGGTTCTTACTAAATACTTTTCGTCTGTCTTCACAAAAGAGAGGGACGATGCAGACGTTGTAGTTAAGGAGGAGGACTGTGAAATATTAGATGAGATAAACATAGTGCGAGAGGAAATATTAAGGGGTTTCGCATCTTTGAAAGTATATAAATCACCAGGCCAGGATGAAATGTGTCCCAGGCTGTTAAGAGAAGGAAGGCAGGAAATAGCGGAGGCTCTGATCATAAGAACATAAGAAATAGGAGCAGGAGTAGGCCATTCGGCCCTTCGAGCCTGCTCCGCCATTCAATGAGATCATGGCTGATCTTCTGCCTCAACTCCATTCACCAGCCTTATCGCCATATCCCTTAATGCCCTTACTAGTCAGAAATCTATCAACTTCTGTTTTGAATATACCTAATGACTGAGCCTCCACATCCCTCTGGGGTAGAGAATTCCAAAGATTCACCACCCTCTGTGTGAAGAAATTTCTTCTCATCGCAGTCCTGAATGGCCTACCCTTTATCCTGAGGCTGTGGCCCCTGGTTCTAGCCTCCCCAGCCAAGGGAAACATTCTCCCAGCATCCACCCTGTCAAGCCCTGTAATAATTTTGTATGCTTCAATGAGATCCCCTCTCATTCTTCTGAATTCAAGAGAATACAGAAACAAAGTATTTATTTAATTTCTCTGCCATTACCTCAATCCCCATTATAAATTCTCCCATCACTGATCATCATTTTCCAATCTTCTCTGGCTACAGGCGTGGTGCCAGAGGACTCCTAATGTTGTACCATTGTTTAAAAACTGAGAGAGGGATAGACGGAGTAAATACAGGCCAGCCAGCCTAACCTTGGTGGTAGTTATTTGCGAGACCATGTAAGGATTAGAACACGGGATGAGAATTGCAAAATGAACTACTGCAATGAACTACTGTGAGATTGTTAGACCTAATGGTTATTTGAATGTTTGATCAGTGCTTTGTAAATATTTCCAAGTTCATCTGATGTTCCTGACACATATACATGGAATTCGTCATAACACTTTTGATGAGAATGTCCAGGTCCCACAGACGTGAGCTGAGGAACAGATTCTTTCCCGATCCATTTGCTGCTGTGTGATTGATATGAATGATTGGATGTACCCAATTATATAGGGCTGTAATTATATAGGACGTTTGTGACAGCACACCTGGAGTACAAATTTGTATTCCTTGCCTAAGGCAGAATATATTTGCCTTATAGTGGGTACAACAAAGGTTCACTGGATTGAATCTGGGGATGAGACAGCTGTCCTATGAGGAGATATTAAGAAGAATGAGCCTATATTCTCTGAAGTTTAGAAGAATGAAAGATATGATCTCATTGAAACATGTAAAATTCTTAGAGGGCTTGACAGGGTAGATGCTGAGAGGCTGGTTCCCCTGGCTGGAGCATCTAGAACCAGGGGGTCACAGTCTCAGTATGAGGAGTTGGCCATGTAGGACTGAGCTAATGAGGCATTTCTTCACTCAGAGGGTTGTAAATCTTTGCAATTCTCTACCCCAGAGGACTGTGGATGCTCAGTCGATGAGTGCATTCAAGACTGAGATCAATAGATTTTTGGGAACTAGGGGGATCAAGAGATATGGGAATCAGGCGGAAAAGTGGAGTTGATGTTCAGCCATGACCGTATTGAATGCCGGAGCAGGCTCGATGTGCTGTATGGCCTACTCCTGCTCCTAATTGTTATGTTATTATGTTCTTACCCAGGCTACACCAATCCCCGGGTCCATGGGCTCGACATTTGTTTTTAACTAGTTATATCTCTGCAAAATACAATGTTTGTGAAGTCAAGTGAATTGTGAATAACATATTTCTGCCAATTGGGAGCATTCTATATGTAAACAGCTTTCTGAAATGTAAAAAATAAAAAAAAAGCTGAGCTGAATGTTTACATGACGTCAGCCATTGCATAAATGTACCGAGCAAAATGACCCCAAAATTCAAGAACTGTTTACGTGTTGTTGGCCTGAACAAGTGAGTCGAGCTGCTGCAATCAAGCATCTGCACCCGCATGTTCTGAAGGGGTACAACCTATCCCACATCGCCATACAGCGACTTTGTTACTTTTTGCTCTGTGGCCACAATAGAGGATCAGTAGTCGAGGGCTGACAGAGGGACCATCAGGGGAGCAACATAACATGGCGCAATACTGCCCTGCACTGTATGGGCAGTACTTGGTGACGGTTCTCCTCTGGAGCCATTACGTTTTGCTCTGTGATCACAATATAGGATAAGTAGCCAAGGGCAAACCAAAACGGATATGGATTTTTCCTTTTCTCTCGTCAGGTGGAGATGTTACCATGACAGATAAACCGAACATCATGGAGCAAATAGAAAACAATGTCTCCATCAACATCCCCACTGCCTGCAGACACCGTTTAAAAGTCCTTCCCCTGACATGGGGTGAAAACCACACTATCTTTCCTACCGACTATGACTTCATCCTGGGTTCAGATATTGTATATAGCTCAGTTACCTACCCGGCACTCATAGAAACATTGCGCCATCTCGCCAACCAAGGCGGTACAATTTACCTCTCTTCAGAATTAAGAAAGAGGAATGGCTCCCCTTCTTTCCATGAGGAGCTTCTACCTCAGTATTTTCACTGTCAGGTTGTTGACAGGTTAGACGGCAAAGATATTATTGTGTATAAAATGACCAAAATTGGTAGAAGTGTTAGGGATGGGCTCCCAAGTGAAGACTGAAACCTACTCCTCACTGAACCTGACACTGGGATTGAATGAGCTTCTCTATCACTGGCTTTTTAAAAGTCTGCAGAAATATTCAATATTCCTTTTTCAAATGTACACTCCAATCAAATTTGTCCCTTTCTACCATATGACATGACTTCCCAGGAGCTCATTGCTTTCTGATAGCTCGGCTAAGTGCCTATTTGCCCTGTATGAGGATGGAGGGAAGGCGTTGGCAAAGCTTAGCACGATGTGCTAGCAACGTAATAATGATGATAGGTTAACACCACACGGGTCTTCAATTCAAATTCCTGCATGGTAGATTATGCAATGAATTTAGTTTGGTTATGTGTGGGTCGGTGCCATTAAAATGACGAGGAAAACTAATAATTGGAGCCAAATGTTCTGCAAGTGACTCCAGCCCACGTACGTAGTTAGCTGTTCATGTTCTCTAGCCACTTGCAGCCAAATTTCATGCAGCTCATTACCATTACCTTGTGCCTTGCCAGCATCATGCACACCGCCAAAACAAATTTAAGAATATTGCAGCAGCGAACGCCTGATTTGATCTCGATCCTATAGTGAATATAATTGTATTACTCCTACGGCCGTCAGTGCTGAGTTCAGCTTATTCTGCAAAGGCAAGGGATTGAACACATCAAAATCCTGGTCTACCTGGCGTACCATTACACTGGACGGTGCACTGGGAACCGAGCTATTAAATGAGTAAGCCCTTTATTATTAATGCTCACTGTGACCCCATTTGGTCACGGAATTTGAAGCGCTCCTGCCCTTCACAAGGCCAGAGCAGCTGAAGATCAAAACAATGTTTAACAAACTTCTCATATTTCTTCATCTGTCTCCTATTGACAGTTTCAGTAACCAATTAACTAGTTTCCCTCCCGGATATCGCAAATATTTGTTCTATAAGTAGCAAAAGCATACACGCTAGTTTATGTTTTAATTCTTTATGTGATATTGATAGGTAAGGCAGGTATGTACTTTAAATGTACTTAACACAATAAGGAAAGACATAGTATACAGCAGACAAATGTACGTGTTGTCATTTCCTCTCACGATCAAAGGATGTCGGGACTCTTCATTCATTAAGACAGTTTTATTAACGATTACATCTAACTTTCTTCCATTAAAGGCAGACATGAGGTCCATTGCAGAGATGAAATTGTCCCGATAGCTCACATTTCCAGATTAGATGATGTGTGTATTAATATAACGTAGAATGTCCAGAATGTTATCCGAAGCTACGGCCTTCAACTAACCGGGGGAATGAAGACAGCAGAGAACTACTCCCGTGTTATCCAATATATTACACCCTAGCCACGTGTGGCTAATTATGAATCCAGATGTGGCGAGTTGCATTTTTGATTATTAAATAAAGTGATTAATAGACATACCGTAGGGCATTTTATTGTTCTGTTTCTGACGATTCCATTGACTAATGAATGCTTAGATCTAATTAAATAAAGTGACTGTGTGTAACAAAGTAAACTGCGTCCTGTCCCGTAGATGTTTCCTTTAAGCTGCGCAAAAACTGATAACTTGAACAATGTACTGCAGTTCAGCGCTTTGCTCACACTGGCATCTGAGTGGCCTCCAGATCTTTTGATCTGAGCTGCTTTATGTAATAATTCAGAGTAAAATTAAGCTCTTTTGTTTATCCTGTATTATAGGTGGGTTTTATCCTACTTATCATTAAATGGAACCAGATTCACTTCGAAGAAAACCCGAGCTATTGACACACAACAAGCACAAATCTTTCTGATATTGGAATCAAGGTGATATCAGTCAGCAAATGCCTTCAATTTTAATTCTTGTCACTGGATAAAACCAGTTTCACGTCAGAATATAACCGAGCTGACAATATATCTGCAATATCTCTGGTATATTTTTAATTTCCTATGTGCCCGTATGTAGATTGAATGCAAGTTAGCAGTCTTTCTAAAACAGGTATAGGTAAAGGGGGAATGACATGCATTTATATAGCAGCTTTCCCAATCGCAGGATGCCACAAAGCTCTTTACAGCCAATGAAGTTATTTTGAAGAGTAGTCATCATTGCTATATAATAAACACAACAACCAATGTACAAACAGCAGGAGCTCACAAACAGCAACGAGACAAATGGCCAGATAACCTGGTTTAGTGATGTTAGGTGAATAACTGGGTCACTTTGTAGTTGTGGTATCCTTGCCTGACCTATGAACCTTTCACCCTTAAGTCAATCTAAAAAGGGATGAAGGCGGCCCCAAACGCAACATTGCCGTAACTTTAATGATTGTCCGAAGGCGGTTACTAGAAACAACTTTAGTCCTGAAGTCCCATTGTGACTGAATGTGCAACTCGCCAAGGCTTCCCAAATCCACGACCTCTCCCACCTATAAAAGCAAGAGTAACAGGTGAAGGAGACCCCCACACTCCCCTTCAAGTCACACGCCTTCACAGCCAGCTATAGCTACAAGGCCGAGCAGCCTTTCTTTCTGTTCTCGATAGAGTTAGCTTACATTATTTATTATAACTCGTGTTGCTTTCTTGTTTATTTGCCTCTAGTCTCTCAGATATATATATATTTGTCTTTACCGCTGGGTCTTCTCTCCTTTAAATGTTCCAGAATTGGTTTAAATTCACACACCCCACTGTCCACAGCCATTAGCCACATTCACTGCCCACAGCCCACTGTCAACAGTACACTGTCAACACCCCACTGTTAGCAAAGCAGAGATCAGCACTGCCCTTAATGGTTACATGTCTGGTCTATCAATAGACCAGAAGGTTTTTGATTGACCCAGCTAATTGTTGAGACCATCTGTAATTGCGGGTGAGTGTCAGATTAACCAAGAGAGATTCCACTCATTGACCCGGCAGGTAATTTGTGAGCACCAGAAGATGCTCCATTCCATGTAACTCCTAAAATGCCATTATTTTGCAGCGAGCTATGTGACCCCTTTATTAACGAGGATAAAAGGGATGCAGAGATAGTGTGAATGTTCTAGGAGTCGCTTTAATGGACTTTGCATCCAAAATAGCCAATCCACCATGACTGACGATCCTTGAAGAACCAATAGTCAACAAGCTAAAAATGGATCCGACTCATGTGCTTGGTATCTCTGACCCCCTTCTGTCAACTGTGGTAGCATATATTGTGTGGCGGGGAATACCTGAACCCCACAGTGAGCGCTAAATTACCAGGCTTGTGGCGGGGCCACCGGCCACTCTGAGCTTTGTCTCAGAACGTTAGTTGAGTGATACCATTGGATTCTTCCATGGCTGCTTCTGCCTGTCCAACCACCACTGATCCTAATCAGCCATGGCCAATGAGCAGCTCTCCCTGCAATAAGCTGGATGGTGTATCATATATGAACATACAATAAAGATCGAATGAAAAAGAGTATCTCGTTCATCAAACCAGATTATCTAGTCATGTTGCAACTAAGCATCATGACTCCCAATGATTTCCACCAATCAGCAGCTATGCAATCTTCTGGGAGAGGCAAAAAAACAAACAGCACAGAATCAAAGAGGCCCAGGCCTATTCTGGGAAAATAATTCTTGGAAATTCCCTTTTGACCCTTCAAGGGTGATCAAAACGACTTCCTGCAGATAACAATGATCACAAGGTACATTTAAAATAACTGACCTATATTTTGTATGCAGCGATATCAGTCTCCTCCAGGAACTCCACCAAGTCTTCTTTGAATGTTTGCAGCCAATCCACACTCACTGCATTAGCCAGAAACTTAGTCCAAAGTTCTCTGGCCTTCCTGGAAAAGCAAAAAACCCGAACATCTAAACTAGCTCTCGGCTTACATAATATATGCTGCCCCATCTTTCTCCCTAACCTATATTAACGATCTAGACGAGGGAACTAGATGTAATATCTCCAAGTTTGCAGATGACACAAAGCTAGCTGGGTGAGTGTATGTGCTGGGAGGAGGATGCAGAGAAGCTCCAGTATGATTTGGACAGGTTGGGTGATTGGGCAGATGCATGGCAGATGCAGTGTAATGTAGGCAGATGCATGGCAGATGCAGTATAATGTGGATAAATGCGAGGTTATCCACTTCGGTGGCAAAAACAGGAAGGCAGATTATTATCTGAACGGCAATAGATTGGGAAAAGGGGATGTGCAATGAGACCTGGGTGTCCTTGTGCACCAGTCGCTGAAGGTAAGCATGCAGGTGCAGCAGACAGTGAAGAGGGCAAATGGTATGTTGCCCTTCATAGCGAGAGGATTAGAGTACAGGAGCAAGGATGTCTTGCTGCAGTTGTACAGGGCCTTGGTGAAACCACACCTTGCGTATTGGATGCAGTTTTGCTCGCCTTATCTGAGGAAGGATGTCTTGCCATGGATGGAGTGCAGCGAAGATTAACCAGACTGATACCTGGGATGGCAGGAAAGACGTATGAAGAGAGTTTGGGTTGATTAGGCTTGTATTCACTAGAGTTTAGAAGAATGAGAGGGGATCTAATTGAAACTTATAAAATTCTAACAGGACTAGAGAGACTAGAGGCAGGAAGGATGTTCCCGATGGTGGGGGAGTCCAGAACCAGGGGTCACAGTCTAAAGATAAGGGGTAAGCCATTTAGGACTGAGATGAGGGGGAATTTCTTCACCCAAAGAGTGGTGAACCTGTGGAATTCTCTACCACAGAAGGCAGTTGAGGCCAATTCACTAAATATATTCAAGAAGGAGTTATATATATTTCTTAAGGCTAAAGGGATCAAGGGATATGGGGAGAAAGCAGGGACAGGGTACTGAATTTAAATGATCAGCCATGATCTCATTAAATGGCGGAACAGGCTCGAAGGGCCGAATGGCCTAATCATGTTTCTATATTTCTATGTTTCTATTTCAAATAATCTATCAAAATATACACTGTCTAAACCCTTCACCATTTTAAATACTTCGATATAATCACACTGTAGTCTAAACTCTTCTGGAGTATAAACGCACAGCCTATCATGGTAACTGAGGCCTAGATTTTGCAGGGTTCAGCGGGGGAAAGTGTTTTATTTCCCCAGGGGGTCATGAACCTGCTGTCAACCCGCCGCCATGCATCTTTCCCAATGTCGGCCCTGTCAGCGCTGAGCAAACCCGGCACACAGCGGCGGGGGATCCAATTCAAGTAATTATGACCTTGTTTAGAGATTATTAAGAATACATTTGAGCTCACCTTTTGATTTTACGTGCCAGCCCACAGGAGCCACACTGGTCGTGGCCAATTCCTGTTAAGCTGAGGCGGGAGTTCAGTAGCCATTGAATCAGCTGTTGAGTTGACAGCTTCAAATGTAAGGTAAAGGCTGCCCCCTTAGAGATATTTTCCCTCAGCCACAAGCTCTTCCTCACTGCATTTCACAACAGATTCACTATGTTACAAATCTTTACACAAGTCTCCATCCAGCCTGACCTCATTACCTCTCACACCATTGACAGATCGCTTCAGTCATCTCTACTTAAACTGCCATCTATTCCAACGGCATGGGTTCCTTTTATACTCTCTTACCGTGGTCTTCAGAACCCCACCATGATCAGCCCCCAAACCAGCAACAAAAGGCACACCATCAGCATCAACAACAGTGCCAACCTTCTCTACAATCAACTGATGCTGTGCAGACCTCATTGCTGCCCTGGATGCCAGGGATGGCCTCACCATGGCGAGATTTACTTCACTTGATTCTGTACATCGTGGCTGCCACATGAAGCACCAGGTTGGCACCTCCCCACACCTACAGCATAAAGCATCCCTACAATGCCCAAGCCATTTCTTTCACCCTCATGACTATTGCGAAGGCTACTGTTATGTCTTTCACAGCAACTCACTAAGCCACTTCCAAAGGTGCACACAAATCTGTTCAAGAATACAAAGCGTTGAAAATAAAGGTTTCAATGTTTTACAACACATTAACAAAAACTTTACATGAATATTGCATAAAACATCCACGTGCCTACCCTTGTGTGTTGTTAGTTGGTATGATTGAACTAGGATGAGGGTGAGTGTGAGGGGTGGCTAGTGAGAGGGGGATGTGATAATATAGATAGAGAGGGGTGGGTGGAGGTGCAAGGTATGTTGGTGTGAGTAAAGGTGTGCAGGCGTAGGGTAGGGAAGACAGAGTGATGGGGATGTGATGAGAGGCACAGCAGGATGAAGTTGAGTGTGGCTTTGTACTAATGTTTTATGATCTACTGAGATTATTGAAAGTTTGTGCAACTGAACACAGGTCCTCCTGACCACGTCCCTCCTCTGCAATGTGCAACCAGGCTGTGTTGATCTCCTGGGGAGGTCTCTTCCACCCATGGGACGGGAAGAGGACCTCCCTGCGTGCAGTGACTCCCTCCATAAGCATATGGAGGATGTCATGGGAGAGCCTGGGTGTAGCATTGCGCCTTTGTGCTTTGATTGTCAGTGTTTGCAGCCCCTCAATGCTGTAGAACACAGACAGCACAAATGTCAAAATAAATTTGGACATGGTCGCTTGAAGGAAACCAGCTGATGACGCGTCATCAAATTACATCACCAAACCCGCTTCTTCTAATTGGCTGAGACACACACTGGGCGGGCTTAACAAGCCCTATCAAGGAAAATTCATTTCAGACAGCGGGATGGAGCCAGCAGCAGGTTTGGGACCCGCTACCGACGTCACCTGCCATGGACTCACCGGAGTCAGCAAAATCACAGCCATTTTATGCTTACACTAGTTATTAATCTACGGGCCATATTCTGAACTTTTTTTGAGTTGCTATATCTCCCGCATGTGAGGGGACCAGGACTGGACACGTTAGTCTATATGAGATCTGACCACAGTCTTGTGGAAAGACACTGGGGGAGAAATTCAGTTGATTGTGCCACCGATTAACGCCTAAAGAGGCCGAGAAGTGGGGCGCTAGCCAATTTCTGGGCGGGCGCAGGGAGCCTAGTGCCTCACCCCATATTGAGTATGCATCTAGCGCCGGCGCAAACTCTTAGCGTCCGCTCGCGGGCACAGGCTGATCATGACGTTATTTCAGTGTGCAACGCCTTTTTGGTGCCCCGGACCGGAAATTGAGTGGCGCCCGCCTCCGTTCCGCCTGGCGCTAATAGTGACAGATCACTGGAACATTCCCCAGGCACACTCGGGCTAGGGGGGTGCTCTTTAAAGGGGACTGCACTGTTATCGAAGCGTCAGCCATTTTGAGAGCGCAACTTGCTGGTTGGTTTCAGAGAATTGCAGAGCTGCAGTGGGAGAGCCTTATTGCCATTCAGCCAGCGGTGCCAGAGGACCATCAGCCCTGTGAACATTACCTCGCTGCTGGTGAGACATTACAACCTTTACCTTGTTTGCTCTTATTATGGGGGCTGCTCTGGAGGGGAACGTCCTGCTGGTCGACCATGCTGAGAGGCCACAGAGACGGAGGAAGAGAGAGCCAGGAGTGGCCAGATGGGGGAGGGCCAACAGACGTCGCCACTGCAGACCTTACGCGGTGAGGGTTTTCAGGCAGCAGTTCTCCTACCACAACATGTGGAGGAGCAGTGTGTCAGAAGGCTGCGATTCCACAAGGAGGTGGTGACTGAGGTGTGCCACCTGCTTCAGGACGATTTGCAGCCAAAGATGCGGTGCAGGACCTCTCTGTCGGTGGCTGCAAATGTTACTGTAGCCCTGAATTTCTTTGCCAGTGGCTCGTTTCAGGCAGCAACTGGGGACATTGCTAACATTTCCCAGTTTGCGGTGCATTGCTGCATCCGCCAAGTTACAGATACCCTATATAAGAGGAGCCGGCAATTCATCTCATTCTCTTTGACACTGGAGAAGCAGCGGGAGCGCGCACAGGGCTTCGCGGCAATAGCTGACTTCCCCATGGTGCAGGGCGCCATTGACTGTACATATGTGGCTTTGCACGCGCCTGTACATAAACCCGAGGAATTCCGCAACCGCAAGGAGTTCCACTCCCTCAATGTAGAGTTGGTCTGTGACCACCAGCAGCTGATCCTCGCGGTCAACGCACAATACCCTGGCAGCAGCCACAACGCTTTCATCCTGTGACAGACCTCAGTGGCAGACCTTTGAGGCCCCGGCTCACCCACGAGGCTGGCTTCTCAGAGAGAAGGGCTATCCTCTGTGCCCCTGGCTTATGACCCCACTTCGCTCACCCAGCACCCCAGCAGAGGAGCAGTACAATGCCAGCCATCAGGCGACGTGGAATATTGTGGAGCACACAATCGGTGTGCTCAAGCAGCGGTTCCGCTGTCTTGACCATTCGGGGGGTGCCCTGCAGTACTCGCCGGAGCGAGTCGCCCACGCCGTCGTTGTCTGCTGCATGCTCCACAACCTCACCATCCAACGCACCCAGCCAATGCCAGCCGACCTTGAAGGACCAGCAGAGGAGGAGGAGGCGGCGGCGGAGGTGGAGGCGGAGGCGGAGGAAGATGGGAGGGTTCCAGAAACTGGAAGTGCCATCCGTCAGAGGCTAATAAGGGGTCAGTTCTAGGCCCCTCTGACGGAATGCTTGGTGTCATTGGGAGAGAATCGTCCGGGTCACCCAAAGCCTATGAAGGCCAGAATGATTGCAAACAGTATTGATGGCCATTGTAAATAAAACCTTTTCTTTATTTTCAAAAATGTGCTTCCTTCCAACATGACAAAGCGATGGCAACTGAAAGCATAACTAAAGAAATAAAACATAACTGTCTCGCAAACCCGCCAGACTACCCAAAACATAACTAACATTCACAGCAGGTGTATACGGCCTTGAATTCAACAAATAAGACATCTCAGCAGCTCCCTCTACTCTTTACCCCTTGATGGTGATCTACTTCTCTTACGAGATCGGCCCCTTCCCTCCCTGCAGCTCCTCCGTAATTGGACCCCAGTGGCTGCATCAAGGCTGGGGGACGCCTGCTGAGTGTCCAAAAGTGCAGAATCCCCTGAGGGATGGCGTGGACGACCTCTGGGCTTAGAGGGCCCGGGTGCTGACTGCTCCAACTGTGCATGGGTGGAAGCAATCTGTCCTGCAGGTGATGGCAGCTGCAGTGGAGACATCCCAGTGGTGGCATCAGGAATGCTGACATCCTGAGAGCGGACACCTGCTCCGTGCTCAGCCAACACACTGGCACTCTGATGGGGCAGCACCGCAGCATGTGCCCCAATCGGCTGGTTCACAGATTGACGGCCTGCTGTGGTGCTGCAAGGGCCCTGGGTAATCCTGCCTGATCCATCGAGGGTGGCTGTCAGTGCTCGCATGGCCTCAATCTGCGTCTGCATGAGGCCAGCGAGTGACTGCGTGGCAGCACTCAGCACTTGCATGGCAGGTGCCAGTGCTTCAGTGAAGCCCTGGACAGTCCTTTCCAGTGCTTCACTGAAGGCCGAACAGTCCTTTCCACTGCTTCGGTGAAGCCCTGGACAGCCCTTTCCAGTGCTGCCCCGAAGCCATGGACAGTCCTTTCCAGTGATGCCCCGAAGTCCTGGACAGTCCTTTCCAGTGCTGCCCCGAAGTCCTGTGCACTCCTTGCCTGTGCTGCCCCGAAGTCTTGGACACTCCTTGCCAGTGTCTCGACGGATTTAGGCATCCTTGCCACTGCAGCCATCAGCTCAGTGTGCCTGAACCAAGCCTGGGCGCTCATTTCAGCGAGGGACTGCAACTCTTCCGCGCTCTGTGCAGCAGTCATCATGGCCTGACTCACCCTCCGGGCCCCCGAGCTTCCCTACCCCCCTTGCGTTGCTGCAGCCCGCTGGTTCCTGGAACTGGTTCCTCATCAGAGCCACCCCCCACCCCGCTCCCCTCCAGGGAAGTACTATTCCCAGTCTCGAGATGGGCTGGCTCACCTGAGGCTGGCATGGATGTTCCGGCTTCCTCCTGCTGGTCGCCTCCAGAGTCAGTGGCATTGGCAGCTTGAGGGCCCGTCTCCTGAGCTGGTGATGCAGCATCTGAAAGCAGGGAGGTTGAAGAGTGGCTTTAGCGAAAGGACAGGGTGGCAGCAAGGGATGCAAGATTGCTGCAATGCTATGACATGGGTCCAGAGTGAAAAGCATGCTGGTGGGGGGAACAAGTGGAAGGAGACAGATCAAAAATGTGATGACCTTACCATCGCTGTGCACAATGGGGTCGGCAGCTCCAGTGGCAACAGGTCCAGTCATCCGGTCTCCAACAATCTGGTGAACTCTCTCCTCGAGGCCCGTGAGGGTCTGGAGGCGAGGAGGTCCTCCTCCGGTCCGAAGCTGCTTTTTGCAGTTCCTGGCCAGCTCGGCCTGCAGGAGAAAGGACGGGAAGTGATGAAACATGATCCTCTGAGCTGTCATCTCATGCCCTCCATGGTGGACTAGCCCTTACATGATGCCCTGAGTTGTCATCTCATGCCCCCCATGGTGGACTAGCCCTTAGATGATGCCCTGAGTTTAATGTGCATGTGTGTTCCCAGAAAGGGCCATGGGTGCTTGCTGACAGATGGCCAATGGGGCATCGCGCACCCTCTGGCCATAAAGTCAGGTGCAGATGGAGGGATGAAGAAGATTGTTGAAGCACCACTCACCCTGATGACCCGAGTGAGGTCGTTGAATTTCTTCCTGCATTGCACAGGGCTCCTGGTCACCATGCAGTTGGAGTTGACCTTTTGAGAAACTTCCCTCCAAGCTCTGCGGTATTCCTTCTGATTAGGCCCCCTGCCATTGTCGGGGTACAGCACAGCTCGCCAGCGCTCCACTGCGCCCACCAAAGCATCCAATGCCCCATTGGTAAAGCGCTCCGCTCTCTGCCTCACCCTCTCCATCTTCTCAAAGTTTTTAACGCCACAGAATGCCCAGCGCCGATTTTGAGGCCTACAAGTCGCAGAGTGTGGCTGCTGATCCTTACTGACCCGCCCCTTTAAGAGCTGGCCGGCGCCAGAAAGTCTCATGGTCATCAATTATTGACAGCACCTGCGCTGCGCCCGCCCGCGCCGATATGGAGTAGCACCGCCGAGTTAGGGCCTTAGGAGCCTCGTGTAATGCTTGATTTTTTGCTGCAATCACCTTTAGGGGTGCTGCAACCCAATATCACGCGGGGTGGCGATAAGTTGCGTCTGGCTATAAAATTTGCACAGCGCCAATTCTACCGCCCCAATTTCTAGGCCACTATGTTGATTTTTGGTTTATATTAAATCGACCCACCAATTTTCCCAATACTCTATTAACCTTTATTGTTACCTCTCAGCACTTGACCTGCAAGAGAAAGAGAACTGTTTAAGTGAGTGTGGTGCAATGTGTTTAGGTGATGTGCTTGCCATAGTTGAATAGCTGTCAGTGTGTGCAAGGTGTGAGATGTGGCTGTGAGTGTTGCAGCAATGGTAAGGTGAAGCCATGATTGTGAGGTGTGAATTGTGATAGGTAGAGATTGTTGGTAGGTGAGTGCTGGGTGTGTGGTGCATTGTGCAATGCATGAGGCTTGTGGTGCAGATGGTGGTATGTAGCATTTCCTGAAGCCTTCACTCACCTTGACCGCCCGTGTGAGGCCATTAAACTTCTTCCTGCTCTGGTTGGTGGTCCTGGGGACCACAGTACTGGCCGTCACATTGTCCACAATCTCCTGCCACATGGCACGGGATGTATAGGGTGAGGGCTACCTGCCAGTTTACGGGTAGAGGACAGCCCGCCTCCTTTCCTCACCACTTCGAGTGCCTCCACAGCTTCATCAGAGATCCTCTGGGCTCTCTCCCCGGTGCAATGATCTGCCACGTGTACAGAACTTTTGCTTGTCCTTGAACTTCTACTTCTGGTTGTTGGGGCAGCTGCTAACCCAACTGCCCAGCATCAATGCACCTCCCCTTTCAGCAGATGACTGTGAATTAGACTGGCCTCAATATTGGACTCCCTGTTGAGTGTTAAGCCAATCAGCAGCAGTTTTAGTGCTGAAGTCATGACTATAATCATGTTTATGAAGAGTGAGCACGAATTTTGCGTGCTACTGAGACCATTTTCAGGTGGGACAGCTTAACATCATTTGGCCTTAAAACTGCCCATTTCATGGCTATATCCAATTTCTAGTTCTATATTCCAAAGGTGAATGATTTATATATGCAGCAGTTTATGTGCCGTCTAAGCAATCAGCTCCTTAATGCTCCAACTGTTCAGGTATAGACTGCAAAAACAAACTCTGCCAAGCATGCACATGCTTAAATAATTTCAGATTCTTATTTTCTACTAATCTGTCAGATAATCTATTCCATGTGTTGATCACTCTTTGTCCGAAGAAAAACCTCCTAATGTCAGGATCCTTTGCTGATTTTACCTCCTCAACCCACAGACACCAATCATTCTGCTATCGCTTGCCTTCTCTTCCATCAATATCTTCATCGATCGGGGGGAATGGACATTAATCATTTCCTCCTATACCCATATCCTCTCTGTTACTGCGACACAGACCTGGACCCTTCCTGGCTCATAGGGTCAGCTACTTCAGGATTAACTCGCAGCTCCATTAGGGGAAATACCTTCATCCCGTGTCATTTAATTATGTCCAAGATATTTTTGTTACAAATGTTTGAACTGAAAATGACATTAGGTGAAACTCTGCACCCAGAGTATTTTTGTGACGATAGAAGGACATTGGGAAACGTTTATGCTGCATGGTCTTCTCCATGTAGGGGTGGAGGCTACAGGTTTGTAGTGCAATTTTGGACTTAGAAAACCGGTTATGTGTGGCTAAAATACCAAGAAGTTAATTAACTAGGGTGTGAGGTTAAATGATTCAATGGGCCAGATTGTAGTTTCTGATTATTTAACTGGACTGAGAGCTTTTCACCGCTAAATCAGTCTAAGAGAAGATGAAGTTGGTGCCAAACACAACATCAGTGCTCTAACTGTGCAGATTGTCCTATGACGATTGCTAGAAGCAACTTTGATCTGGAAATCCCAGTGTTGCTGAACCAAACTACATGGCCTAGAAATTCATTGACGCCACTTTTGGGGTGCTAAAGTGGGGCGTCCGCTAAAGTTTGCGGCCGCCGCCAAATCGATGCCACTTCTCCGATATTCATTAGCTTCGCCCTAGGAGTTTGGGCGAGTGCTAAAACTGCTGCTGGATGCCTCTCTTTGGGCGCTAAGCCGGAGGTGGTGATCGATAGCGCCGAGGCCGGGCGCAGCGCAGGTGCGGCCATCTCGTGATTGACAGCAGACACCCTGGCGCCGGCCAGCTCTTAAGGGGGAAGGGTCGACTGTGTCTGCTGCCACGCCCTGGATAGTGGAGCCCTCCAGCTAGGCCTGAACACTGCTGCTGGACCCAAATAGCGCCTGAAGACATGGAGAAGGCCAGTGAACGTGCGCAGCGCTTCTCAGAGCGTGATCTGAGTGTGCTGCTTGCTGCTGTGGAGAAGAGGCGCCATGTTTTGTACCCGGACAATGGCAAGAAGGCGACGGTCCGCGTCTACAGGAGAGCCTGGAGGCATGTCGCCACCAAGCTGTCAGCCAACAGCGACGTCCCCAGGACCGGTGCCCAATGCCACAAAAAGTTAAATGACCTCACACGCATTGTCAGGGTGAGTACCCTTTCCAGTGACCTCCTCATCCTTGCATGTGCACCTCACATTATGGGCAAAGGGACCTGAAAGCTCTAATGGCCAGCCTTCATCCAGCAGCTATGGGACAGGCATGAGCATCAATTGCACATTCTGCACTTAACACACTGGCCAAGCTATTCCACCATGGGAGGCAGTGCACACCAGAGCATGGCGACACACTGGCCAAGCTATTCCACCATGGGAGGCAGTGCACACCAGATCATGGCGACACACTGGCCAGGCTATTCCACCATGGGAGGCAGTGCACACCAGATCATGGCGACATACTGGCCAAGCTATTCCACCATGGGAGGCAGTGCACACCAGATCATGGCGACACACTGGCCAGGCTATTCCACCATGGGAGGCAGTGCACACCAGATCATGGCGGCACACTGGCCAAGCTATTCCACCATGGGAGGCAGTGCACACCAGATCATGGCGACACACTGGCCAGGCTATTCCACCATGGGAGGCAGTGCACACAAGATCACGGCGACACACTGTACTTAGAGGCCGTCCTTTCTCTTGCAGGCCAAGCTGGTGAATAATCGCAAGAGCCGGACTGCGACTGGGGGAGGCCGACCCCATATCCAGCCACTCACCGACCTGCAACATCGCGTGGAGTGCCTCATGGGTAGCCGGGTGATTGGGCCCATTGCATGTGGAGATGCCGACCCTGTTCTGGGCAGCAATGGTAAGGACATCACCTTTTGCACCTCTCTCGTCCCACTTGCGCATCAGATCTACATCCTTTGCCACTGTCCGACCAATGCGCTGAATGCCACCACTCATGCATCCCGCACTGATGCCCTCTCCTCACTCTAAAGCTACTCTTGTGCCTTCCTGCTTTCAGATGGTCAA
This sequence comes from Somniosus microcephalus, assembly GCF_052327205.1. Classification (NCBI taxonomy): domain Eukaryota; kingdom Metazoa; phylum Chordata; class Chondrichthyes; order Squaliformes; family Somniosidae; genus Somniosus; species Somniosus microcephalus. Next base: position 161,323,103 of record NC_140998.1, read on the forward strand.
GAGGAGGTCCCTGAACTTGCCAGTGACAGACCCTCCGAAGAGGAGCAGGAGGAGGAGCAAGAGGAAGGCGGCCCATCAGGGGAACCCTCAGCCGCGGCCACCCAGGCCAATGTAGGGGACACGTCTTCCCTGGAGGGCAGCGTGGCGGAAGTGTCGAAGGGGAGGGGAGCTCCTGGGACCTGCGGGCTGCAGAAAGGCGGGAGGGGGGTGGAAGCTCGGCGGCCTTCTCCCCAGAGGGGGGATGCGTCAGAGGGGAGTCCAATTGCTGGGCCCAGTGGCCTCCAGCAATGCAGGAAGGGTCGGCCAGCTCGGTGGCCTTCTCCCCAGAGGGAGAGTCCGGCCTCCAGTCAGGAGATGCTCTTCGCCGAGGAGATGGAACGCCTCGAAGACTTGTCCGCGGATTCGGAGCGCCGGCACACGGAGCTCATGGCGGCAGTGGCACGGTTGCCTGAGTCCATCAATTCCCTCTCTCGGAGTGTGGCCGAGTTCGGGCCCTCAGAGGCCACCAGTCGGGCGGAATACCGGGCAGATCGGGCAGCGAGTCGGGCGGAATTCGGGGCAGCTCTGTCAGCAACTGGCCAGGTGATCAGTGGTGCCGTCCAGTCACTGGCTGCTCTGATGCAGTCAGTGAACAGGTCAACACGGGCACTCACTGCTGCCACACTCGCTGTGTCAGCCAGGCATCGCCAGGGCACCCGGCGCGCTGCAGCAGCACAGCGGGCTGTCCCTTGGCAGATTGGTGCGCATGCTGCAGTGCTGGCCCGGGCGAGTGCCAGTGTCTCAGGCGACCAGCGAGCGCCTGCCATCCGCCAGCTTGCCGCCATTCCTCCAGCCGCCACTGCCAGTCCCCCAGTGGAGCTGCCAGGAGCTGCTGCAGCGACTGATGCTGGCCAGCCACAGCTGCAGCAATCAACAGCCGCCCGCTCGACGGCCAGACCTCGACTAGGCCAACCCCCAAGGGCATCTGCCATCACGACATGTGCCCCTCAGGAGCCTGCCCCCAGCCTTGCAGCAGCCAATGGCCTACTTTGAGGCGGAGCAGCAGGGCAGGCAGGGGCCACCCAAAGATGGCCAAGGCATCACCCTAGCAGGCCAAATAGTCGAATGTGTGGCCATTTGTGTTTGTTTCTCGAGGCCGAGAATTGGATGTTTGTTTTTTGAAGGCCGATGATATGATGTTTGTTTTTGACGAAGGCTGAGAATGACGGCCATTTTAGTTGCCCTATTTTGTTAATCCTCTCCAGGTTGTGGGAGCGAGTAATGTGTTTGAGTGTTTTTTGGGGGTTTCGTCTGTTTTTGGTTTTCATGTGGGAAGGGCCCAGAGTTTGTACAATAAAGCATTTTATTTATTCACATTGTCCATGTTTGATCTTTGAAGTGTTTGTTGCCTTAACCGGCTGAGGGCTTGCGGAGCGGCTGCACTCATGTTCTATCATTGGCACAAGCCATTCCCTGACAGGGGGCCTAGAAGTGACGTTCAATAAGCCGCCGACGGGCGGCCCTTGGACCTTGTGCGTCCCTCCTGGGCTGGTACTCCTCGTCCTCGTCGTCCTCATGCTCCTCCTGCTCCTCCTCCTGAGGTGGTGGTCCAACATGAGGTGGCAGTGCCTGAGTCCTGTGGATAGCCAGGTTGTGCAGCATGCAGCAAACGACGACGAATTGGGAGACTCGATCCTGTGAATACTGGAGGGCTCCCCCGGAGCGATCGAGACAGTGGAACCATTGCTTGAGCACGCCGATTGTTTGTTCTATGAGGTTCCTTGTCGCTTGATGGCTCTCGTTGTATGCCTCTTCAGCAGGGGTCGTGGGCGCGCAGAGCGGGGTCATGAGCCAGGTACACAAAGGATAGCCTTTGTCCCCGATAAGCCATCCTCTTGGGGGAGGCTGTGCCCGGAACATGTCAGCCACAGTTGTCTGTTGCAGGATAAAGGCATCATGGCTGCTGCCTGGAAAGCGGGCATTGACAGCTAGGATGCGCTGCCTGTGGTCACACACCAGCTGTACATTGAGGGAATGGTAGCCTTTCCGGTTGCGGTAATCCTCGGCATGCTCAAGAGGTGCCCGCAAAGCCACATGCGTGCAGTCAATGGCGCCCTGCACCATGGGGAAGCCCGCTATTCTTGCAAACCCCACTGCACGCTGCTGCTGCTTGTCCAGGGTCATGGGGAAGGAGGTGAATTGATGTCTCCTTCTGAAAAGGGCTTCGGTCACCTGGCAGATGCAGCAATGCATGGCGAACTGGGAGATGTTAGCGATGTCCCCAGTAGTGGATTGGAAGGAGCCGGAGGCATAGAAGTTGAGAGCCACCGTCACCTTCACTGCCACCGACAGAGACGTCCTGCACATCAGCTGTGGCTGCAGATCTCTCTGAAGCAGCCGGCAGATGTCTGCAACCACCTCCCTTCGGAATCGCAGCCTCCTAACACACATTGCAGCAGACATGGTCAGGTAGGAGGTCTGCTGGCAGTATACCCTGCGTGGGTAAGGCCTCAGTTGGCGATGCCTGTTGCCCCCTCTGTGTCTAGCCAGGGCTGCCACTCTCTCACAGCGTCTGTAAGCCCTTCTGGCATAAGGCTGAAATTTAGCGTTGCCACCCAATGCAGCCCCCATTATATGCTGGCAAACACTGAGCTCTGAATGAAGGCAAAGATAATTGGTAAGCTCTGGCCTGAGCCAAAAATACCTGTCCAAGTGTTGGTCCAAACCAGTAAACTCTCCTCCTTGGTCTCTGTCCAAAAAACCGTTGCACAAGAGTGAATGCTGCAAAATGGCTGGCCTTTATACTGCTGGGTAAGTGCCCTTTAATTTGCGCTCCCCGCGGCCCGGCTGGGCTGTGTACCATTCCACTTCACAGTCGCTCGGGCCGCCCAGCGCACAATGGGCCAGCGCGAGTGAAGTTCCGGTTCGGGGCGCACAAAAGGCGTTGCACTAGCAAATGACGTCATGATGTGCGCGCGCAGCAGGGCACGTGCTAAGACTTTGCGCCGGCGCTAAATGTGTACTGAAGTTGGGGCGAGGCGCAGATCGCGCTGCGCCCGGCCGCTAAGCGCCTAGCGCTCGAAATCTACTCCTCCTAAGGCGCTAACGGCTGCCGCGCCCAGCTGAATTTCTAGGCCCATGTTCCTTAGGTAGAATTACTTCTACAGCTATTGATCTGCCCAATCACTTCTTCAAAGGCGTTTGATGCCTTTGGCCACAAAAATCTCAAACTCTCCCACACTGATCTTACCACCTGGCAGAGTCCCGACCTTCATTCCCTTAAGTCCAAGGTGCACAGACATGAGTGTATATGGTGCATATTTGGTTTAGCCGTTCATCACCAGATATGGCTGAAACACATCAAGCACTCTCTTGCCCTATTGTCCTCTGCCAAAATTGTTCCCTACTGAAGGATCATCCTGGAATATGAAGTTAACGACCTGCTTCTTTTTGCCACTACCAGCCATCTCCTTAGATCCTTCTCCCTGGCCAACTGCACCTTCACTTCCAACAATGTGCAAGGAGTACATGTACTTCTTTGTCAGTAAGATTGAAAGCATCCATTCCACTGGCTATGCCATACACTGCCCTTCCCCTTGCCCACCAACCCAAGGTTCTCCCCTACCCTAGCATTAATCATGCATTTCACTCCAGTTTCTCTTCTATCACCACTCATGATCTCTCCAAGATCATTTTGCCCATGAGATTCAACTTGTGCTGTCTCAATCCAATTTCCACTAAACTGCTGAGCACCCAACTTCCCTTCCTGGCCCCCATGCGAGCTAACATTGTAAATGGTTCCCTCCCTTTAGGTACTGTGCCCCTTCCTTTCATATCAGTTGTCATCAACCTTCTCCCCAAATCATCACCCTTCATCACTCTGTTCTTGCAATCTACCACCACATCTCCTGCCACTCTTTCTTCCACAAAGTCATTGAATGTGTAGACATCTCTACAATCCATTCCCATCTTTCCCACACATCCATGTTTGAACCTCTCCAATCAGGTTTCCACCGCTGCCACAGCGTTGAGACCGCCCTTATCAAAGGCAAAAGTTACATCCTATGTGACTGTGGTTGTGGTGCACTGTTCCTCATCATCCTTCTTGACTTCTCTGCAACCAAGAAAAACAACGTCTTTCTCTAATGCCTCTCCTCCATTGTATGGCTGAGTGCCAGTACCCTCACCTGGTTTCACTCTTTCCTATCGAGTCATTGCCAGAGAATCTCTTGCAGTGACTTGTATTTCCACACCTGCACTGTTAACTCTGGAGTCTGCCACGGACCTATCCTTGGCTCCATTCAATTTTCATGTACATGCTGCCTCTTGGGAACATCATGCTGAGACCGGAAGGAGCACATCTGGAGGGAGCAGAGTGAGAGCAGAGCAGTTAAAAGGAGAGAAGGAACTCAACAGAGGCAGTTTTTGAAAAAGTGACGTCAGAGTCAAAAAGGTGACATCGGCACAAGGGAAGGAGCTGATTGTTGAGTAGCTGGGGAGTGTTTTTTGGTAAGTTTTAAGTTTATTTCTGTTGGGTGAGTTCTTAGTCGATTACATAGAGGCATGGCAGGAATGCTCAGTCCCCTGGAGTGCACAACCTGTGCCATGTGGGAAGACCTGGACATTTCATGTAACCTGGACAACCACATGTGCAGGAAGTGTCGCCAGCTACAGCAACTCGAGCTCTGGGTTTTGGAGCTTGAGCAGTGGCTGGAGTCACTGTGATGCATCCACGAGGCTGAGGGTTACATGGTTAGCACATTTCTAGAGGTGGTCACCCCGCAGCTTAAGAGTATGCAGGCAGAGAGGGAAGGGGTGCCCACCAGACAGAAGAGAAGGACCAGGCAAGTAGTGCAGGAGTCCCCGGAGTACATCATACTCTCCAACCAGTATTCTGTTCTGAGTACTGGTGTTGGCGATTGTTCATCTGGGGAGTGCAGCCACAGTCAAGTCCACGGCACCACGGGTGGCTCGGCTGCACAGGTGAGGAGGAAAAAGGGTGGAAGAGCAATAGTGGTGGGGGATTCGATAGTTAGGGGAGCAGCCAGGCGTTTCTGTGGCTGTAGATGTCACTCCAGGAGTAATCCGGAGATTGCTACTTTTGAGGTCTTGCTTTTTAATCTCTCTCCTAGCTCTGTAAACTCTGCCTGCAGGACCTCATCCCTCTTTCTGCCTATGTCGTTGGTACCGATATGTACAGCGACCTCTGGCTGTTCATCCTCCCCCCTCAGCCTGTCCTGCAGCCGCTCAGTGACATCCTTGACCCTGGATTACTCCTGGTTCCACGTGCTAGTGAGTACAGGAACAGAAGGATAAAACAGATGAATGCATGGCTGGAGAGATGGTGCAGGGGGAGGGCTTTAGATTCCTGAGGCATTGGGACTGTTTCTGGGGAAGGTGAGACCTGTACAAGCCGGATGGGTTACACCTCAACAGAACCGGGACCAATATTTTCAGAGGGAGGTTTGTTAGTGCTGTTGGGGAGGGTTTAAACTAACTTGACAGGGGGATGGGCACCAGCATATAGGAGTAGAAAAGAGGAATAACGTGCATAAAAGAGTGAGTGTGTTCGATAGAACTAGAGAAGATAGTACTAGAGGTGGTAGTGGTAACATATTAGATAGGAGCAGACTAAGAAAGACTACAAAAAATTCAAAAATGGGTTTAGAATGCATGTACATGAATGCACAAAGTGTGGTGAATAATGTTGGTGAGCAACAAGCACAATTAGCTGCATGGCAATATGATGTTATGGCAATAACGGAAACGTGGCTTAAAAATGGTGAGGACTGGGCACTTAATATTCAAGGGTACAAGGTGTTCAGAAAAGATAGGGAAGAGAAAAGGGAGGTGGGGTGGCAGTGCTGATAAGGAAGACACTGTAGTGTTGGAAAGGGAGGATATTCTTGAGGGGACAAGGACAGAATCCATTTGGTTAGAGTTGAGGAGCAAAAAGGGTTGGATCACACAATTGGGGGTATTCTATAGGCCTCCAAATAGTGAGAGGGAGGTAGAGGAGCAAATGTGCAGGGAAATCACAGCGATATACAAGAGCTGTAGAGTGGTGATATTGGTGGACTTTAAAGGGAAAAATTCAGTTGTTTGCGCCTCCCATTAGCACCTTAAGAGTGTGCTAATAGGGCGCAAAGCAACTAGCGCCCGGGCGCGGCGATTTTTGCGCCGCTCGCGAAATTAACTAGACATTTTGCAGTGGCGCTAAACAATACCGTCCGATCTCTTGCGCACGCAGATCTTGACATCATTCGAGAGTGCAATGCCCTTGTGATGCCCCGGAACAGAAATTGAGTGGCGCCCCCCTCCTTTCCACCTGGCGCAACATATGACAGGTAGACTGGAACACTTCCCAGTCACTGTGGGGCTGGGGGTGCGCTCTTTAAAGGGGGCCTCTTCCTGGCTTTTGTGTGGTAGCCATTTTTGCACCACTCGTTCTGAGAGAGAGAGAGATTTTGAGAGAGACAAAGAGAGAAAGAGAGACTTCTGCATTGAGTCAACGCTGTCTGAGGTAGTTTTGGCTTCTGACCATAACTTTGCAGGTACTTTGGTTTTTGACCTTCATAACTGTGATTGCCTAGATACTATGGGGGCTGTAATGGATGGGAGTGTCGTCCTGCTCCATCACATTCAGAGGGCACAGAGATGCAGAGACAGAGTGGCAATCATGGCCAGATGGAGGAGGGCCAACAGGCCTCTGTACAGGAGACCGTACCCTCCCAGGATATTTCGCCAACAATTCTCCTACATTAATATGTCTGAGGAGCAGTGTTTGCGAAGGCTGTGCTTCAGCAAGGAGGTGGTCACTGAGCTCTGCCACCTGCTTCAGCCAGCTTTGCAGCCTCAACTGAGGAGCAGGACGTCTCTGTCGGTGGCAGTGAAGATAACAGTGGCTCTGAACCTTTATGCCACTGGCTCATTTCAATCATCTACTGGGGACATCGCCAATATCTCCCAGTTTGCCGTGCATTGCTGCATCCATCAGGTCACAAATGCCCTCTTTACAAGGAGATGAGAGTACATCTCTTTCCCCATGACCCCGGACAAGCAGCAAGAACATGCAATGGGCTTTGCTAGGATAGCGGGCTTCCCCATGGTGCAGGGCACCATTGACTGCATGCATGTGGCTTTGCGTGCTCCGCATGAGAATGCCGAGGATTTCCGCAACTGAAAGGGCTTCCATTCCTTAAACGTTCAGTTGGTCTGTGACCACAGACTGCTGATACTCGCTGTCAATGCCCACTATGCTGGCAGCAGCCACAACACCTTCATCCTGCGTCAGACTTCTGTGGCAGACCTTTTCCAGGCACCACATCACCCAGGTGGTTGGCTTCTCGGGGACAAGGGATATCCTCAGTGCACCTGGCTGATGACACCGTTCCATACGCCCAACATCCCTGCTGAGCTGCGATACAACGAGAGCCATCAAGCTACCAGGAACATCGTTGAGCACACAATTGGCATGCTCAAGCAACGGTTCCGCTGTCTTGACCATTCTGGAGGAGCCCTGCAGTACTTGCCAGAGCGAGTCTCCCACTTCATTGTTGTGTGCTGCATGCTGCATAACCTTGCAATCCTCAGGACCCAGCCAATGCCACCAGGCATTGGAGCACCACCAGAGGAGGAGGAGGAAGAGGAGGAGGAAGATGAGGAGGATGATCGTCAGCAGCACCAAGGTGGGAGGGGGGCACGCAATGTTGAAACTGGAAGGGCCGCCCATCAAAGGCTCATAGCAAGCTGCTTCTAGGCCACTTCTGAGGAAATGGCTTCTGCCATTGGGAACAACCTGAATGAAACCAACCCGCAATCCCTAAGTCGGTCAAGGCAACAATGATTGCAAAGACCAAACATATACATTTTGAATATAAAATCTTATTTATTTTACAAACTCTGTGTGTCTCATTTCCGCATGACAAACTAATAGAAAGAAACACAAAAAACAAGTAATTAACATAACTGGCTCTCACAGCCTGGAGACAATGTCCAAAACAGTAAAAAAAAATTGACCATGAACCTCGGCCTTTATTAAAACAATGAACAACACTTTGTCACACCTCCTACTTTTTGACCTTCAAGGGTGATCTCCTTCCCTTGCGCACTTCCCCCCTTCCCACCCTGCAGCTCCTCTGTAATGGGACCCCAGTGGCTGCAGCAAGGCTGGTGGAATGCTGCTGATTGCCACAACCTGAGACTGCAGATGCCCTTGAAGGACGGCCTCAACCAGCTCTGGGCCTGGAGGGCCCGGCTGCAGACTGCACCAACTCTGCATGGGCAGCAGCAGTCTGTCCTACAGCTGGTGGCAAGTGCAGTGCAGAAGTGCCAGTGGTGTCAGCAGGAATGCTGTCATCTTGAGAGAGGAGAGCAACTCCCTGCTCGACCGACACACTGGCGCTCCCATGGGGCAGCACATCAGCATCCGGAGCAATCTGCTGGAGCACAGATTGCTGGCCTGCTGCGGCACAGTGAGCGCCCCAGGGAAATGTGTCCGAACCAGTGAGGATGGCAGCAGTCAGTGCTCACGTGGCCTGAATCTGAGTCTGCATGAGAACAGTCAGAGATGGATTCATAGCTGCCAGTGACTGCATTGCAGCACTAAGCATTTGTGTGGCATCTGTCTGTGCTACAGCGAAGTGCTCCACACTCTTTGCCAGTGATTCAATGCATTCGGGCACCCTTCCCACTAAACCCATGTGCTCAGTGTGCCTGTGCACTGCCTGGGCGCTCATTTCAGTGAAGACCCGCTCCTCCTCTGTGTCCAGCGCAGTAGCACTCGATGGCATACTCTCCCTCCGGGGAGAAGGCCCCCGTTCTTCCCTACCCCCATCGCATTGCTGCAGCCCGATGGGTCCTGGAGCTTCACCCTCATCAGACCATTCCCCCCTGCTCCCCTCCAGGGAAGGTGTGTTCCCAGGCATGGGCTTCCTCGGGAGAGGGTGGCACTGATGGTCCGGCTTCCTCTTCCTCCTCGCCTTCAGCTTCACTCTCACTGGCAGCTTGAGGCCCGTCTCCTCAGCTGGTGAATCACCATCTGAAAGCAGGGAGGTACAAGAGTGGCTTTAGCGTGAGGACAGGGTGGCAGCAAGGGAGGAATGAGTGCAGTGATTTAGTAAGTTGGATTGAAAGTGTCAAAGGCTGGTGTTGTGAGGAACAAGTGGAAGAAGAGAGGACAAGAAGGTAATGACCTTACCATTGCTGTCCAGAATGGGGTCGGCATCTCCAGTGGCAAAGGGACCAATAACCCGGCTTGCCACAATCCTCTGGATGCGCACCTCAAGATCGCTGAGGGGTTGCAGCTGAGGCCGCCCTCCACCTGTCCGTTGCTGCTGTCTGCTATTATGAGATAGCTTGGCCTGCAAGAAAAAGTACGGCGTCTGAGTAAATATACAGCCATGGTCTTGCCTGATGTGCCTCCCATAGAAGAATAGCCCTTACTGTATGCAGCCATGGTCTTGCCTGATGTGCCTCCCATAGTTGAATAGCCCTTACTGCATGCAGCCATGGTCTTGCCTGATGTGCCTCCCATAGTTGAATAGCCATTACTGTATGCAAAGTGTGGAATGTGCATGTGTGTTTAATGAAAGGGCCATAGGTGCTGGCTGAGTGTTGGGCATTGGGGCTTTTAAGACCCTCTGGCCATAGAGTGAGGTTGAGATGAAGGAATGTAGAGGTTTTGAAAAAAAGTCACTCACCCTGACGACCCAAGTGAGGTCATTGAACTTTTTTCTACATTGGATATGGGTCCTGGGCACCATGCTCCTTGAGGAAATGCTCTGAGCCACCTCCCTCCACACTCTTCTGTACTCGTGTGGCAAAGGCCTCCTGCCACTCTCTGGATACAGTATAGATCTTCTGCGCTCCACCGCACCAACCAGAGCCTCCAAGGCCCACTCGCTGAAGCATTGTGCTCACTCCCTGGCCCTCTCCATAATCCTTGGCTGGAGGATTTAGGCACAGGTCTGGCCAGGCCGAGATTTAAGGCTCCAATGAGCAGGGTGTGGCTGGAGAGCAAAATCGACCCTCCCCTTTAAGAACTGACTGGCGCCAGTGTGTCTGTGTTCAATCGGTAACTGGCAGCACCTGCGGTGCACCCGCGCTCTGAGGTAGCGCCTCGCTCCTCGGCATTAGCACCTTAAGAGAGGTGTGTAGCGCCTGATTTAGCGCTACAATCACCTCCAGGGGCGATAAAAGCCAAGTTTGCCATCGGAGGCGATAATTAGCGAAATTTTGCACACAGCCAAGAACGGCGCCCCAAACAGGGCAATACTGAATTTCTCCCCCTAAGTGCCCAAATATCGATTGGGATAATGCTAAGCTAAAGGGAAAGGAGCGGGAAGAATTTCTGAAATGTGTTCAGGAGAATTTAATTAACCAATATGTTCTTGGCCCAACTAGGAAGGAGGCATTGCTGGATCTGGTGCTGGGAAATGAGGTGGGCCAGGTTGACCAAGTGTTTGTGGGTTAACACTTGGGTACAAGTGATCATCGTATCATATGTTTTAGATTAGCAATGGAGAAGAGCAAGGAACAATCTAGAGTGGAACTTCTAAACTGCAATAGGGCTAACTTCAATGGGATGCGAAAGAATCTAGTCAGGGTAAAAGGGAACCAAAGACTGACAGGAAAAACTGTAATGGAACAATGGGTGATCTTTAAGGAGGAGATGTTGCAAGTACAGGCTAGGTACATTCCAACAAGAGGGAAGGAAAAGGGAACCAAAGCAAGGGCTCCTTGGATGACGAGGGAGATAGAGAAGATGATGAAACATAAGAGGGTGTATGATGCATGTCAGGTGAATTCTTCAAGGGAGAACCAGACCAAATACAATAAGTTGAGAGTGGATGTAAAGATGAAAATAAGATTGGCAAAGAGAGAATATGAGAGTAGAATGGCGGTTAACTTAAAAGGGAACTCAAAAATCTTCTATTGGCCTGTAAACAGTAAGCGAGTATTAAGAAGCGAGGTGGGGCCTTCTAGAGACAAAGAAGGTGCTATATGCTTAGAGGCTCAGGGCAAGGCTAGAATGCTCAATGAGTACTTTGTATCGGTGTTTACTAAGGAGGTGAATGCTGACAAAATATTGGTAGAAGTGGAAAAGGTAGAAGCAATGGAAGGGATGAAAATTGATAGACAGGATGTACTAGAAAGGCTGGGTATGCCTAGAGTGGACAAGTTGCCTGGTCCAGATGGCTTGCATCCCAGGTTGCTAAGGGAATTGGGGAAAGAGATAGCAGAAGGATTTGCCATAATTTTCCAATCTTCCCTAGATGCGGGGGAGGTGCCTGAGGATTGGAAAGTGGCAAATGTGACACCATTGTTCAAGAAAGGGTATAAAGATAATCCTAGTAACTACAGGACGGTCAATTTAACATTAGTGGTGGGTAAAGTTTTAAAAACAATAATCAAGGAAAACATTAACGGGCATTTGGAGAGCTTAAAGCTAATTAAGGAGAGCCAACATGGGTTTGTAAAACGAAGATCGTGTTTGATTAATCTAATTGAATTTTTTGATGAAGTAACAGAGAGGATTGGTGAAGGGAATGCAATGGGTGTTGTCTACATGGATTTTCAGAAGGTGTTTGACAAAGTATCACATAGAAGGCTAGTTATCAAAATTGAGACTCATGGAATAGGTGGGTCAGTGGCAGCTTGGATGAGGAATTGACTTAAGGACAGAAAACAGCGAGTTGTGGTAAATGGCAGCTTTTCAGACTGGAGGATGGTACACAGTGCTGTTCCCCAAGGGTCAGTGCTGGGGCCACTTTTTTTATAATATATATAAATGACCTGGATATTGGAATACAGAGTAGAATTTCTAAAATTGCCGATGACACTAAACTTGGGGATGTGGCAAACAGTGAGGATGATACCAATCGAATCCAACAGGACATAGAAAGGCTAGCAGAATGGGCAGGCAAGTGGCAGGAAGTATTTAATACAGAGAAGTGTGAGGGGATGCATTTTGGCAGAAGGAACAGGGAGAGGCAATATACACTTAAAGGTACAGTTTTAAAGAGTGTGCAGGGACAGAGGGACCTGGGAGTTAATGTGCATAGGTCCCTGAAGGTGGCAGGACATATTGAGAGAGTGGTTAACAACGCATATGGGATCTTGGGCTTCATAAATAGAGGTATTGAGTGCAAAAGTAGAGAATTTATGCTGAACCTTTATAAAGCGCTGGTTAGGCCACAACTGCAGTATTGCGTCCAGTTCTGGTCACCACACTTTAGGAAGGATGTGAAGGCCCTTGAGAGGGTGCAGAGGGGATTTACCAGAATGGTTCTGGGGATGGGGGATCTTAGCTACAAGGACAGGTTGGAGAACCTGGATTTGTTTTCATTAGAGCAAAGGAGGTTGAGGGGTGATTTGATAGAGGTGTACAAGATTATGACGGGTTTGGATATGCTAGACGGGGAAAGGCTGTTCCCACTAATTGATTGTACAAGGAGTAAGGGACACATATGTAAGGTTTTGGGCAAGAGATACAGGGGAGATGTGAGGAAAAACTTTTTTACGCAGCGAGTGGTGAGGACCTGGAACTCGCTGCCGACGGAATTGGTGGAACTGGAGATACTCAATGCTTTCAAGGGGAGACTGGATAGGCACTTGAAGGAAATAAACTTGCAGGGCTACAGGGATAGTGCAGGGGAATGGGACTGACTGTTTTGCTCTACAGAGAGCTGGCACAGACTCGATGGGCCGAATGGTCTCCTTCTGTGCCGTTATGACTCTATGGGGGAGAAATTCGGTATCACCCCATTTGGGTCGCAATTATTGGCTAGGCACAAAGTTTAGCACCTGGCACTAATTATCGCCTCCGACTGCAAACTTGGCTTCTATCACCCCTGGAGGTGATTGGAGCGCTAAATCAGGTGCTACACACCTCTCTTAAGGTGCCAACGCTGAGGAGCGAGGCACTACCTCAGAGTGCTTGCAAAGCTCATGTGATGTCAGTCAGCAATGGAACACAGACACACTGCCGCCGGCCAGTTCTTAAAGGTAAGGGTCAATCTTGCTATGCATCCACACGCTGCTCATTGCAGTTTTGAATCTCGGCCTGGAGAGACCTGTACATCAAATCTGCTGGAAAGCACAAGGGAGAGACCCAGGGAAAGAGCTTAGAGTGCGGCCCCCATAGTCACTTCTAAATCGATGCAGGAAAGGTCAAATCAAAATGAACCTGCAAAGTGCTGCTCAGTACCCAAAGCTCCTTCACACAGCGTTGAATCTCTCCAGAAGTTTCTCTCTCTCAGAATGCGTGTTGCAAACATGTTCCTGACAAAAAAAAAGGCAGGAAGCGGTCGCCTTTAAATAGCACTCCCCCAGTCCCTTCACAACTGCAAAACGCTCCCCTCAACCTGTCGTTGCTAGTGGCAGGTGGTAAAGCAGGGGGCGCCACTCAATATCCGGTCCAGGGCGCTACTAGGCCATTGCACGCTGGACTGACGTCATGATCTGTGGGTGCAGGTGATCGTGGCAGTAGTGTTTAGCGCCATCACAAAATGTCATCAATTTCGCGAGCTGCGCAAACATTGCCGTGCCCGGGCGCTAGTTGCTTTGTGCCCCATTAGCACCCCATTAGGGAGGTGCAACGCAACCGAATTTTTCCCCCTGTGACTATGACTCTCTGACATGACATCAAGTTCCACATATGTGCTGGAGTCACCCAGTTCTACTGCAACACCACTGTTCTTGTGCCCTCCAGTGCCTCTGTGTTGTAAATGGGCTTGTCCTACATCCCATTCTGGATAAGTCATCAATTTCTCCAATTAAACATTGGGAAGACCAAAGTCATCGTCTCCTGCTTGACCACTTTATGATGTCAAACAGTAAACAACCTGGGCATCATATTTGACTCTAAGCTGAACTTCTGACCCCATATTTTTTCCAGCGCAAAGACCACCTAATTCCACCTCCTCAAAATTGCCCATCTCCACCGCCCCCGCCCCCCACCCTCAGACCATATGTTACTCAAACCCTCATCCTTGCTTCTGTTACTCCAGCCTCAATTAATCCAACGCTCTCCTGGCCGGACTCCGGTTTTCCACCCGCCATAGACTTAACCTCATCCAAAACTCTGCAGCCCATACCCTAACCCACAACAAGCCCCGCTCACCCATTACTTGTGTACAGCAACATACATCGGCTACTGGTCCACAAATGCCTCCAATATAACTTTATCTTCCTAGTATTCAAATCCCTCCCTGCTCTAGTCCCTCCTAATCTTTGCAATCTCCAGTCCTACATACCTCCAAGAATTCTGCATTCCTAAACTCTGCCTCCTGCTCATCACTTACGCCCTTCATCCAACCAATGGTGGCCTTCATTCATCTAGGCCCTAAGCTCTGAAGTTCCCTTGTTGCATATCGCCACCTCTCCCCCTCCCTGTCAGCCTTATAAGACTCGGCTGAGAACCTACTTCTTTGATTAAACTTTTACTCACTCCTCTTAATATCTACATCTTTGGCTCAGTGTCAGCTTATGGCGGATTACTATCCTAGGAGGAAACATGGGCCTAGAAATCTGTGGTCGCCAAAATGCTGCCGGTGCCTCCGCAGACCAGTGCTAATGGCTGCCTAAAATTGTGGTGCTAGCAGGTTCGAAAAATTGGTGCTGGGTCCTGGTGGTGTTCATCCGGGCAACTGGCTCCAATGTGGCATGCCGAAGTGACGTTGCTGCTTCAACAGCCTCTGAAAGCAAGATTGTGATTTCGCAAAGCATTGTGGGATCTTAAAAGGCAATGCATTATCGTTTTCTTAAAAGGGCAATGCCTTCTGAAATGATAAAAATAAAAATGACGTAAAAATATGCAGTTTTTAGTCCTTACAGTTTAATGCCTTCTGAAAAAAATTAACATAAAATTTCCAAATGGGAGGCTTCAGCTCTTAAAGCTGAATTCCCTTTCGCACCTAAAAAAAGGGAAAAGTGTTTCACCACTAACACAAATGGCTCAGCAAGCCAGGGAAGGGGGACCCACGATCTCACACGCAGCACTCCAGCTTTGTGCAAGGGGCCAACAATGTAAGAGAGGTCCTCTATCCACAGGGGCCAGGAGGCCCTCCAAAAAGAAGGACGTTGGACCACATCACTAAGGACAGTAGTCTCGACCCCACCACCTTGCTCCAGTGCCCAAAAAATCTTCATGACCTCAGACAAGTGGTCAAGGTCAGTGAATGCATCTTCAAAAGCCATCTCCTACCAACTGCACCAGTAGCCTCACACACTTCTCAATGCACGACTCCCCCACCCCCAATCACTCACCTACCAACAAGCTATACCAATTATAAGGCACACCACCCATTCCTAGCTGCACCTCACTCTCTTGGAGGTGACGGTGCAGTTCATCCTTGGAAGGGGCATGGCTGACTGAGCTGTTGGCCTGTGGCAGGGCTGAAAGGATACAAGATGTGGGTATCCTCATATGTTATCCTCCTTTTTGCAGGCACCTCTTGCTTTCCCGCCCTCCACTTACCACAACTCCACCCTTGTGCCTTCCTCATTTCACACACCCGAGAAATGCAGCCTGCCCAGCCAGTGGTTGCCCAAGAAGAGACAGAGGGGAGTGAAGAAGAGGAAGAAGAAGTAGAAGAAGAAGAAGAAGGATAAAAAGAAGAAGAAATAGCAGACACTCTTGTCACTCGAGTCGACAATCCCAGCCGCCATCTCCTTTAAGTCAACCAGCAAGGTATCTGCAGTGTCCTGCACTGAAGTCTTCTCTGCTTTTGAATTATATTGCTCTAGAAATCAACCTGTTTTTTCTCATTTTTTGGCTTTGTTAACCTGCATTGCTACTTTTAACGATTTGTTAATCAGTACCCTATATCCATTTGCTCCTCTACCTCATTTAGACTCTTACTTTAAAAGCATTATGTTACCTCCTTATTCCTCCTACCAAAATGCACCATCTCACATTTATCTATATTGAAATTTATTTTCTTTGAAATTCAGTTTCATTTTCATACACAAAGAACCTTTGGGCATCTTCACACTCCCGATAGCTGTGTGGTAGTAAGTGACATTTAACGGGTTACCCAGCGACAAGGATCACGTGCAGAAGACAAGGACATGCAAACGTTTTGCCCTGTTAAAATGTTGTCCCACAGAGAGCTTTCCTGTAGAAGTTTTGCTTAAGTCAGACACACACCAGATGCAAAACTTTTAATTATTTCACTGGGTAAATAATGGAATGGGAGAAATAGAAGAACAAATTGCCATCTTGACTAGTGATGACACAAATGCACAATGTATTTAAAAAGTGCCCACGAAATCCAACAATTACAGCTGCGTGATTTGAATTCCAACAGTAACCTGGTAAAATCTCCTAATTTAAAACGCTCATCCTTCAGTAATAAGTCACATTATGACACTGGCGCAGTTAAGTTTAAAAATTAATCCACATTTTGAACTTGCACTTTTCAAACCTTGAACGAGAAGTTGTGAATTCCATTCTTCACTTTGTTATACATACCCTAATTTAATATAATTATTTTCTTAAAATAAAACGAATCGGATATGGAAATAAATTTTTGTCAAATATATTGTAAGCCTGCACCAACGTTAAGAGATTAATTATTACGAGGTAGGGCATTTATTTTAAAAATTTCATTTTAAGCTGTGTTGAGCCTCGGCAAAACAAATATATCACACGAAAGAAGGAGATTCTTAATGATAGTTATCCCCAAAATAACAATACGAATTCTAATAATAGTAGTACTGATAATACAACTATTACGTTAATACCAATTCTAATACCACTATTGTAGTATCTCCTAATAATTCTAATAATACAGCTCTCATTTACAGTAATGACTTGGCAAGCGACTCTTACTGAGCACTCCGGAGATACAGCAGCACAGGGGAAAATCGAGCAAAAGGGTGTCATTCAAAATTAAACAACAATAAGAACGGCATAAAACTCACTTAAAGATGCCTCACTGTTCCCACAGCGATCTTAAACACTCGTGCTTTCCACCCACGTGTCTCACACCCTAAACAGGAGTGTACTTGAACAGCATAAGTGAATGTGTGCTCAGGTTTTAACATAAGAACATAAGAATTTAAGAAATAGGAGCAGCAGAAGGCCACACCTCGAGCCTGCTCTGCCAATCAATAAGATCCTGGCTGATCATCAACCTCAACTCCACTTTCCCACCCAATCTCCATATCCTTTGATTCCCCGAGAGTCCAAAAGTCTATCTATCTCAGCCTTGAATATACTCAAAGACTCAGCATGCACAGCCCTCTGGGGCAGAGAATTCCAAAGATTCACAACCCTCTGAGTGAAGAAATTCCTCCTCATCTCTTAAATGGCCTACCCCTTATCCTGAGACTGTGCCCCCTATTTCTAGACATTCCAGCCAAGGGAAACAACCTCTCAGCATCTACTCTGTCAATCCCCTTCAGAATCTTGTATGTTTCAATTAGATCGTAGCATTCGTAACAAAATAGACGAGTTAAAGGCACAAATAGCTACATATGGGTATGATCTTGTGGCCATTACAGAAACATGGCTGCAGGGTGACAATGCCTGGGAATTAAACATACCAGGTTATTTAACAATCAGGAAGGACAGGCAGGAAGGAAGGGGAGGTGGGGTGGCTATGTTAATAAAGGAAGGAATCACTGTAATACAGAGAAATGATATTGGGTCAAAGGATCAGGATAATGAAACAGTTTGGGTGGAGATAAGGAATAATAAGGGGAAAAAAACACTAGTGGGTGTGGTATATAGGCCTCCGAACAGTCGCAACTCGGTTGGACGGAGTATCAATCAGGAAATAGTTGAGGCTTGTAATAAGGGAACATCTATAATTATGGGGGATTTTAACTATCATATAAATTGGACGAATCAAATTGGGCAGGGCTGCCTTGAGGATGAGTTCATTGAGTGTATTAGGGATGGGTTTCTTGAGCAGTATGTAACTGAACCAACCAGGGGGCAAGCAACCTTAGATCTGGTCCTGTGTAACGAGACAGGATTAATTAAAAATGCCCTAGTAAAGGATCCCCTTGGAATGAGTGACCATAACATGGTTGAATTCCATATTCAGTTAGAGGGTGAGGAGGCTGTATCTCAAACAAGCGTGCTAAGCTTGAATAAAGGAGACTATGAAGGTATGAGAGCGGAATTGAGTAAAGTGGATTGGGAAAATAGGTTAAAGGATAAGACGATACATGATCAGTGGTGTACATTTAAGGAGTTATTTTACAAATTCCAAAAAAAGTATATTCCACTGAGAAAAAAAGGGTGTAAAAGAAAAGACAGCCATCCGTGGCTAAGTAAAGAAATTAAGGATAGTATTCGACTAAAAACAAGGGCATATAAGGTAGCCAAATCTAGTGGGAGGATAGAGGATTGGGAAAACTTTAAAAGACAGCAAAAAATAACAAAAAGATTGATTAAGAAAGGGAAGATAGATTATGAAAGTAAATTAGCAAAAAATATAAAGACAGATAGTAAAAGCTTTTATAGTTATATAAAAAGAAAAAGGGTGGCTAAAGTAAATGTTGGTCCCTTAGAGGATGAGACCGGGAAATTAATGGTGGGAAATATGGAGGTGGCAAAAACACTGAATGAATATTTTGTATCAGTCTTTACAGTAGAGGACACCAAGAATATCCCAAGACTTGACAAGCAGGGGACTATAGGGGGGGAGGAGCTAAATACGATTAAAATCACTAAGGAAGTAGTACTTGGTAAAATAATGGGACTCAAGGCGGATAAATCACCTGGACCTGATGGCTTACATCCCAGGGTTTTGAGGGAAGTGGCGGTAGGGATTGTGGATGCATTGGTAATAATCTTCCAAAACTCCCTGGACTCAGCAAAGGTCCCGGCAGACTGGAAAACTGCTAATGTAACACCCTTATTTAAAAAGGGCAGTAGACAGAAGGCTGGAAACTATAGTTAGCCTAACATCTGTGGTAGGTAAAATTTTGGAGTCCATTATTAAGGAGACAGTAAAAGGACATTTGGATAATCATAATTTAATAAGACAAAGTCAGCATGGTTTTATGAAGGGGAAGTCATGTTTGACAAATTTGCTGGAGTTCTTTGAGGAAGTAACATATAGGGTGGATAAAGGTGAACCAGTGGACGTAGTGTATTTAGACTTCCAAAAGGCATTTGACAAGGTGCCACACAAAAGATTATTGCTTAAGATAAAAAATCACGGGATTGGGGGTAATATTCTGGCATGGATAGAGGATTGGCTATCTAACAGAAGGCAGAGAGTTGGGATAAATGGTTCATATTCAGACTGGCAATCAGTAACCAGTGGTGTTCCGCAGGGGTCAGTGCTGGGTCCCCAACTCTTTACAATCTATAGTCACGATTTGGAGGAGGGGACCGAGTGTAACACATCAAAGTTTGCAGATGATACTAAGATGGGAAGGAAAGTAGTGAGTGAGGAGGACATAAAAAACCTGCAAGGGGACATAGACAGGCTAAGTAAGTGGGCAGAGATTTGGCAGATGGAATACAATACTGGAAAGTGTGAGGTTATGCACTTTGGCAGGAAAAATCGTAGAGCAAGTTATTATCTTAATGGCAAGAAACTTGAAAGTACTGAAGTACAAAGGGATCTGGGGGTCCTGGTGCACGAAACTCAAAAGGTTAGTATGCAGGTGCAGCAAGTGATTAAGAAGGCCAATGGAATGTTGGCTTTCATTGCTAGGGGGTAGAATATAAAAATAGGGAGGTATTGCTTCAGTTGTACAAGGTATTGGTGAGACCGCACCTGGAATACTGCATACAGTTTTGGTGTCTATACTTAAGAAAGGACATACTTGCTCTCGAGTCAGTACAAAGAAGGTTCACTCGATTCATCCCGGGGATGAGGGGATGGACATATGAGGAGAGGTTGAGTAGATTGGGACTCTACTCATTGGAGTTCAGAAGAATGAGAGGCGATCTTATTGAAACATATAAGATTATGAAGGGGTTGGATCGGGTGGATGCAGGGAGGATGTTCCAGATGATGGGTGAAACTAGAACTAGGGGGCATAGTCTTAGAATAAGGGGCTGCTCTTTCAAAACTGAGATGAGGAGGAACTACTTCACTCAGAGGGTGGTAGGTCCATGGAATATGCTGCCCCAAAAAGCTGTCGAAGCTACATCATTACATAAATTTAAAACAGAAATAGACAGTTTCCTAGTAGAAAAGGGAATTAAGGGTTACGGGGAGCGGGCAGGAATTTGGACATGAGTCTAGGTTCGGATAGGTCATGGCCCTGTGGGTAGCGGAGCGGGCCCAGGGGCCATGTAGCCTGATCCTGCTCCTGTTTTCGTGTGTCTAATGCTGTTAGATTCAGGAGATACTCCTGTCATAGTGGATTGGCGGTTAGGATCAGATCAGCCATGATCTTATTGAATGGCGGAGCAGGCTCGAGGGGCCAATTGGCCTACTCCTGCTCCTATTTCTTATGTTCTTATGTTCTTATCACCTCTCATTCTTCTAAACTCCAGAGAGTATAGGCCCATTCTATACAATCTCTCATCATAGGACAGCCTTCTTATCCCAGGAATCAATCTAGTGAACCTTCGTTGCACTGCCTCCAAGGCAAGTGTATCCTTCCTTAGATAAGGAGACCAAAACTGTGCATAGTACTCCAGGTGTGGTCTCACCAAGGCGCTGTACAATTGTAGAAAGACTATCAACTAAATCCCTAGAACTAATGCCCCATTCTTGACTGAGCGGTCAATTAGTTCAGGGCTCTCGCAATGATGAGCTAGAACCACCGACTAGAGTTAATCCGCGCTCTGACTTTCCTTTGATAATATTATAAAATGTCTCAAACTTTCCCTGGCTATACGCTGGGCTCACTGTCCAATCGCCATCGCACCGCCCTGTAATATCATCAAAATATGTTTAATTGCAGTTGTCATCCAGTTCAGATCACTTGGCAATGCTACTGGTGAGCACCTGGGTTATACTGTCTTACGGTTCAATATTGGTTGGTAGGGGCTCATTCCTGTGTGTACAATACGTAGACCACTTACAGCAGCATACAAAACAGTTGTATATTACAGCATCGAATACGCTTGAAAGCCAACCTAGCATTTGATGTATAATTCACGTTGCAGCAGGCTCGACGGACTGTATGGCCTACTCCTGCTCTTACTTCTTATGTTATGGTATATACATGTGTCCAAAGTTTAGGGCCTTGAGTTAAATATTCTGAGGTAAACTGGAGTTAGTGGCCCCTGCAAGTACGATGAGCATCTTATGTACAGGGGAGAGCCCCTACTTCCCAATACTTAACTGTACCATAGTAAAACCCAGGTGTGTAACAATTGAATACACCAGAGATCTGAACTGGATATTCGTCTCTTTCACACCTGCGATTCTTCAATTCCATCAAAGAGGATGAGAAAATATTTGATAATACCAGCGCTGCGGATAATTATATAGCTTTAACAAGCTCCTTTATTTATTAGTGAGTGAGCACACCAGACATCAATTCTGATCAGATTTACTTAATTTAATGACTTGAAATTGTCTTTATGCAATAATACACGATAATGAATGTGCCACCCTATATAGGAGGGTCATCTTACTTGACTTCATAAGAATAACTCCGAACTACTTTCTGGCATTCTAATGGTCTTGAAGGCTTTGTTGGGCCTGACTGTGTTAGCAGCATTTTCTTTTAACTCTGACTCCCCTCCAACCCTATGCTGGATTATTCTGTCCACATATAATTCATTAAAAAGAAATGACTGGCTGTCTGTACCTCTGTCGCACCTTTTTAATCTCAGGCAAAATCGATCAGAGACTTCCCAAATAAATGCATGTAAGGTTCTTGTGGATCGCTGAGAAAGGCTACTGATTGACATCTTATTTACAATCTTTGGAGGGACAACATCAAAACTTGGCTTATTTGCATTGTTACCACTGTCTGAGTATTTTTTTCTACTTTAAAGTGATACATCTATATTAACTCTTTTCCCAAATTCTTTCTGTAGAAAAATTTGTAAAATCACCCGAAACGTGAGCCATCATGCAGGATTGATATATAGAGCGCACTTGCAATTTGATCAGCTACAACTTCATAGATTTATGAATGAGGTATCGGCTACAGGAACTGGGAGGGCGAGGGAAGAATAGATTGCCTAATTGAGAAGAATGTGAGTTTGAAACGGGAGGCCCTGAGGTCAGTGTATATGATGTTTGGAAGTGTCCTGTAGTTCACGGTACTTTACGAAGGATGAGGGTCCACATCAGTGGGGATCTACGTTTTCTATTGGTTACACCTTTCTTCTCCTGATTCTTCCAGCTACTGGTTGTACATTACCTTTGGCAAAATAAAATCTTCAACCATTTTGAGAGTATTCCACCGCGCCCAAAAGCAGAGTGTTGATCCAGTCGGAATAAGATATTTCGCTCTGGTACCAGCGAGTATGTACTAGGAGCTGTCACTTTTGACACGCCTGTGCGGAGCGGTGCAGAGCTACAAATATGATGCCATGAAGCAAAGTCCCAAGGAATAGTGCCTTGATTTAGGTGACTGATCCAGAGAGCGAAAAATCAGCATTCTCCTTATCAGGCGGGGTTCCATGCCAATCCTACTTCAGCTATGTAATATAGTCAGTTTCTTTAACAGGTCAGTCAGTCGTAGATTGACAGCAGGCATCGTTGTTTGTACGGTCTCATTTTGTGAGTGACACGAGGCATTGAGCAATATTTCACTGAGGTCACTAAGTGCTGTTCTCTTCAGTAGATGTTCTGTGTTTCCAGCACTTGTTGTCCCAGGATCTAAGGTTCCACAGTGCATGTGTCCAATTTATTATTGGTCAGTGTTCACTTGGGATTTACCAACTCTGCCTCCAACAGCATAATGCATTTTGTTCGCTCGAACTGCACATCCCAGTCATTACCAGTGGCTGTGATGTCTGTTACATTATTCTGAAATGTTCTGATATGACAACTTATCTTTGGTCACCGGTAACAATAGCAATTAAGTAGTCAGCAGTAAATGTTCCTACCGAAGAGTCTGATCCAGAGAGAGGGTTTCTTCTGGGGGCTTTGGGAATATCGCCATGATATTCCGCCGGGATTCACCTACTCGTCGGCAGAAATTCACCCCAGAATGCTCATCCAAATGGCGACTTTCTGGTGTTTAGTCGGCTCTGCCAAATGGGAAAATCTGAGATCTAACGGTTCATCGTAATGGGGTCCCCCTTCATGTAGTGGCTACAAACAGGAATCAATGCTAATGATTTTACGTTTTCCAATTAACATTCGGTGCAAAAAGTGTGATAGAATTAAAGCGGGATCAACCCGGATTGAACGCTGTTTCAGAGGTGCCGTTGTCCTGAAGTACTGTATCCAGACTGAGATTGGAACATACCAGAAGTATAAGGTACTGAGACAAATTCACACTCAGAACCGATTACTGCTGTATTTCCAATTAATAGTGTTTATCTTGTGCTCAAGTCGTCAAAGTAATAATATCATTTTTGGAGTGATTATCTACACGAACATCCTACGCGGCCATCTGCGCATGTGCGCGGTATCTTGAAGGCGCACATGTGCACCCGATTCTCATATGCGCATGCGCGCTGTTACCGAGGCCGTGTATACGCAGTACACCACAGTTGTGGCCCGCAGTGCCGCGTGGACTACACGATCCTCAGCTCGGTGGGAGAAGGTCGTAGGATTCGTGCTGCCTGTGGGGATAACATAGAAACATAGAAACATAGAAGATAGGAGCAGGAGTAGGCCATTCGGCCCCTCGAGCCTGCTCCACCATTTAATGAGATCATGGATGATCATCCAAATTCAGTACCCTGTCCCTGCTTTCTCCCCATACCCATTGATCCTGTTAGCCTTAAGAAATATATCTAACTCCTTCTTGAATATATTTAATGAATTGGCCTCAACTGCCTTTTGTGGTAGAGAATTCCACAGGTTCACCACTCTGTGGGTGAAGAAATTCCTCCTCATCTCTGTCCTAAATGGCTTACCACTTATCTTTAGACTGTGACCCCTGGTTCTGGACTCCCCTGCCATTGGGTACATCCTTCCTGCATCTAGTCTGTCTAGTCCTGTTAGAATTATATAAGTTTCAATGAGATCCCCTCTCATTCTTCTAAACTCCAGCGAATATAAGCCCAATCGAACCAGCTCTCCTCATACATCATTCCTGCCATCCCAGGTTTCAGTCTGGCGAATCTTCGCTGCACTCTCTCCATGGCAAGAACATAATGGCCCAGTAATTCCGTTCCAAACGCGTGAGTACGGTCGGGGTACTCACGTGTCTGGCCGGAGGAAATGCCGGTTTTCAGCATGCACAGCGCATGCGGGGAAAACCGGCATTTCCAGTCCTCTGAATGAAGGGGTTCAGAGGCACAGCGCGTGCGACTGCACAGGCAGCGCTTGCGCAGTGAACTTCGTCGATTTCATTCATGGATTCAGTGAGGTTAAGTCCTTACAAGTTACACTTGAAAAAAGCATGTGTAAAGTTGCTCCAGAGGTTGCGGAGGAAGATATATTTTATCGTGGAGCTTCTGAAAGGCAATATTTTTGTTTGGGAAAGGGAGGAAAGTTATTTTAAGAAATGCTGAGGTAAGTTTTAAAGTTTAAATTTTTTTTTTTAAACGGGTTTTCAGTACTGTAGGTAGAAGGAGCAATTGTGGCTGTGTGAATTGAATGTGAAAATGAGTGTTCTAAAATGAGTAATGTAACATTTCCAACACTTTTAAGAAAGAAACTTTTCATCAGTAATAAGTGATTATGTATGTATGTCCGTATATATTCCTTTACGTATATGTATGTATGTTTTATATTCCTTTACTTATGTGTATGAATGTATGTTTTTAATTATGATTTTCCAATAAGTTACTTTCTCTGAAAGTCATAATTAAATACATACATTCATACACATAAGTAAAGGAATATATACATACATGCAAAGGAATATATACAGACATACATACATAATTACTTAAAAGGATATATTACTGATGAAAAGTTTCTTTCTTAAAAATGTTGGAGTCATTTTTACATTTAATAAACACAGCAAATTCAATTCACATAGCCACAATTGATCCTTCTACCTACAGTACTGAAAACCCGTTTTAAAAAACAAAAATAAACTTTAAAACTTACCTCAGCATTTCTTAAAATAACTTTCCTCCCTTTCCCAAACAAAAATATTGCCTTTCAGAAGCTCCACGATAAAAAATATCTTCCTCCGCAGCCTCTGGAGCAACTGTACTCATGCTTTTTTCATGTGTAAGTTGTAAGGGCTTAACCTCACTGAAAGCATGAATGAAACCAGCGAATTTTACTGCACACACGCTGCCTGTACAGTCGCACGCGTTCTGCCTCTGAACCACTTCGTTCAGAGGACAGGAAATGCCGGTTTTCCCCACATGCGCTGTGCATGCTGAAAACTGGCATTTGCTCTGGCCAGACGCGTGAGTACCCCGACCGTACTCGCGCGTTTGGAAGGGAATTACTGGGCCAACATTTTACATGTCAATAAAATGAAAAATTTAACAATTGCACGATTTGCCCCCTCACATCTGCGACTGAGGGTCCAAGGAGGTGCATTGCGCAAGAGGTCATCGTCATACGTATCCTCACACTGTTCCCTTTCGGGAACTGTATGAAGTGGTGGAAGGATTTCTGGCCACGTTAACACTCCTTCCATGACCATAACCATCTTCATACCAGCCATTAGGGTGGTTAGTCCTATGGCGCGAGGGTTTTATGGGCTCCCACAACCCATCCGAGGGGGGGGGGGCACCCACACCCGCGGACGCAAGTATCCCGCTGGATGTCCACCCAGAATTTATAGTTGGAGCTCCGACTCCACTTGCCGGGACTGGCTGGAGCGGGGTTCGAAACCCTACTCCTTCTGGCCCAGCGGCGGGGATGCTTACCGCTACGCAAAAGGCGCACTCCACGCAAAAGATGACACCCTTACGTTTCCTGCACCTTTTCCCTCCCCGTGACTGGAGCCCTATGCTGCCACTTGAAAGACCAAGCTATCATCTGTCCTTTTTGTGGTGCCTTGGACTTCTCATTGCCAATGATGAGCAGGCGCTGCACCTCCACCTCATTGAGGAGATTGCTGAGGTCATCATCAGTTCAATTGTGAGTTCTTTTAATGCCGTGAATTGTGCTCATTCCAGCCATTTCACGTTGCTAATCTGAGTGGGCCTTTGGCGTAGCGGTAGCATCTGGGCCACATGGTGTAGGGTTTCGAACCCCGCTCCAGACAGTCCCAGCAAGTGGAGTCGGAGCTCCGGCTCTAAATTCTGGGTAGACATCCAGTGGGATATTTACATCCATGGCTGTGGGTGGCACCCCCCTCTCGTATAGGTTATGGGAGCCCGTAAAACCCTTCCGCCATAGGACTAACCACCCTAATGGCTGGTACAAAGATGGTTATGGTCACGGAAGGAGCGTTAATCACGGCCAGAAATCCTTCCACCACTTCATACCATTCCCCAAAGGGAACAGTGTGAAGACACGTACGACAACGACGTTGCTAATTAAATAAATGGAATGAAAAAAATGCTTTCAGGGCTTTTAAAAGTCCTGAAATCGCTTTAATTCTGTTTAAAACTACTTCAGATTCTTCAAAATAATTTAAACGTTTTTAAACGTTTATAAAAGTTACCAAAAGCTTCTTAAAAATACAGAAAACCTATTTAAAATGCTGCTCTACATGTAAAAATGCTTTGCAGCTTGTGAGAAGCATTGGGGGCGTGTCCTTTGAAAATGAGACCTCAAGGGGCGTGTCGCGTTGGCTGCACTCCTGGGTGGCATGACGTCAGACGCTGCCCGGGATTCTTCAGTTTCAAAATGGAATTCCAGGCGTCCCTGGAGGTGACCGGCAGGCACGTCAGGTAAGTGCAGATCGGGGGCTTGCACACGCGGCAAGCCCCCGACCCGAATTACTGCCCCAATACTCAAGGTGTGGTCTCACCAAGGCCCTGTACAACTGCAGCAAGACATCCTAGCTTTGTACTCGAACACCCTCGCTATGATGGCCAACATACCATTTGCCTTCTTAATCGCCTGCTGCACCTGCATGCTTACCTTCAGCGACTGGTGCACAAGGACACCCAGGTTTCGTTGCACTTCCCCTTCTCCCAATCTATTGCCATTCAGATAATAATCTGCCTTCCTGTTTTTGCCACCAAAGTGGATAGCCTCGTAATTATCCACATTATACTGCATCTGCCATGCATCTGCCCAATCACCCAACCTGTCCAAATCATACTGGAGTTTCTCGGCATCCTCCTCAAAGCACACACGCCCACCCAGCTTTGTGTCATCTGCAAACTTGGAGATATTACATCTCGTTCCCTCGTCCAGATCATTAATATATATTGGCCCAGAAATTCCAGAACGGGGCTTGCAGCGCGTGCAAGCCCCGTATTTACACTTACCCCGCGCTACTGACGATCAGCTCCAGGGACGCCTGGACTTGGTGAATGAAAAAGAAGAATCCCGGGCAGCGTATGACATCACGCCGCCCAGGAGTGCAGCCAGCGCGAAGCCAGGAGCGTGCAGTGTAAGTGAGACACGCCCCTTGAGGTCTCAGTTTCACTGGACATGCCCCCAATGTTTCTGTCAAGCTGCTAAGCATTTCTACATGCAAAGCAGCAGTTTAAATAGGTTTTTGGAAGTTTTTTGAAGATTTTGGTAACTTTTATAAACTTTTTAAAATGTTTACATTATTTTGAGTAATCTGAAGTAGTTTTAAAGAGAATTAAAGCAATTTAAAGACTTTTAAAAGCCCTAAAAGAATTTTTTTAATTCCATTTATTTATTTAGCAATGTCGTCGTCATACGTGTCTTCACACTGTTCCCTTTGGGGAACTGTATGAAGTGGTGGAATGACTTATGGCCGTGATTAACACTCATTCCGTGACCGTAACCATCTTTGAACCAGCCATTAGGGCGGTTAGTCCTATGGCGGGAGGGTTTTACGGGCTCCCACAAGCTATAGAAGGAGGGGGGCCACCCACACCCACGGACGCAAATATCCCACTGGATGTCAACCCAGAATTTAGAGCCGGAGCTCCAACTCCACTTGCCGGGACTGTCTGGAGCGGGGTTCGAAACCCTACCCTGATCTGGCCCAGCGGCGGGGATCCTACCGCTATGACAAAGGCCCAATCCGATTAGCAACGTGAAATGGCAGCATAGGGCTCCAGTCATGGGGAGGGAAAAGGCGCAGGAAACGTATGGGTGTCACCTTTTGTGCGGAGTGGGCCTTTTGCGTAGCAGTAAGCATCCCCGCCACTGGGCCAGAAGGAGTAGGGTTTTGAACCCCACTCCAGACAGTCCCGGCAAGTGGAGTCGGAGCTCCAACTTTAAATTATGGGTGGACATCCAGCGGGATACTTGCGTCCGTGGGTGTTGGTGGCCCCCCCCCTCAGATGGGTTGTGGGAGCCCGTAAAACCCTCCCGCCATAGGACTAACCACCCTAATGGCTGGTTCAAAGGTGGTTACGGTCACGGAATGAGCGTTAATCACGGCCATAAATCCTTCCACCACTTCATACAGTTCCCCAAAGGGAACAGTGTGAGGATACGTACGATGATGACCTCTTGCGCAATGCACCTCCTTGGACCCTCAGTCGCAGATGCGAGGGGGCAAGTCGTGCAATTGTTAAATTTTTCATTTTATTGACATGTAAAATGTTGGCCCAGTAATTCCCTTCCAACTGCGCGAGTATGGTTGGGGTACTTACGCATCTGGCTGGATGAAATGCCAGTTTTCAGCATGCACAGTGCTTTTGGGGAAAACCGGCATTTCCTGTCCTCTGAACGAAGGGGTTCAGAGGCAGAACGCGTGCGACTGCACAGGCAGTGCGTGCGCAGTATAATTCGCCACTTTCATTACTGCTTTCAGTGAGGTCAAGTCCTTACAACTTACACATGAAAAAAGCATGGGTACAGTTGCTCCAGAGGCTGCGGAGGAAGATATTTCTTATCGTGGAGCTTCTGAAAGTATGTATGTCTGTATATATTCCTTTGCGTGTTATGTATATATTCCTTTACTTATGTGTATGAATGTATTATTTAATTATGACTTTCAGAGAAAGCAACTTATTGGAAAATCATAATTAAAAACATACATTCATACACATTACTAAAGGAATATAAAACATACATACATATACGTAAAGGAATATATGTGGACATACATACATAACTCATTCTCACATTCCATTCACACAGCCACAATTGCTCCTTCTACCTACCGTTCTGAAAACCCTTTAAAAAAAAAAAATTTTAACTTTAAAACTTACTTAAAATTACTTAAAATAACTTCCCTCCCTTTCCCAAACAAAAATATTGCATTTCAGAAGCTCCACGATAAAATGTTTCTTCCTCCGCAGCCAATGAACCACTTTACACTTGCTTTCTTCAAGTGTAACTTCTGAGGACTTACCCTCACGGATTTCATGAATGAAATCTACGAAGTTCACTGCGCAAGCGCTGCCTGTGCAGCCGCACGCGCTCGAGGTCTGGAAATGCCGGCGTTCCCCGCATGCACTGTTGATGCTGAATGCCGGCATTTCAAATGGCCAGATGCGTGAGTACCCCGAGCGCACTCACGCCTTTGGCTGCGAATTTCTGGCCCATTGTGAACAGCTGGGGTCCTAGCACCAATCACTGCGGTACCCCACTAGTCACTGCCTGCCACTCGGAAAAAGACCCGTTTATTCCAACTCTTTGCTTCCTGTCTGCCAACCAGTTCTCTGTCTAAGTCAGTACCTTACCCCCAATCCCATGTGCTTTATCTTTACACGCTAATCCCTTATGCAGGACCTTATCGAAAGCCTCCTGAAAGTCCAAATACACCACCTCCACTGGTTCTCCCTTATCTATTCTCCCAGTTACATCCTCAAAAATTTCCATTAGGGTAGTCAAGCACGATTTACCTTTTCTAAATCCATGTTGACTTTGTGCGATCCTGTCTCTGTTTTCCAAGTGCTCTGCTATTACATCTTTTATAATGGACTCTAGCATTTTCCCCACTACCTAATTCCCCGTTTGCACTGTAACATGTTTATTGAACAGTGGGGTTACATTAGCTGCCCTCCAATCCATGGGAACTGTTCCAGAGTCGATAGAATTTTGGAAGATGACCAGCAATTCATCTACTATTTCTAGGACCACTTCTTTAAATACCCTAGGATGGAGATTATCAGGCCCTGGGGATTTATCAGCCTTCAATCCCGTTAATTTCCCTAACACCAGTTCCCTATAAATACTGATTTCATTCAGTCCCTCCCTCTCATTAGACCCTATGTTCACCGACATCTCTGGGAGGTTATTTGTGTCCTCCTTTATGAAGACAGAACCAAAGTATGTATTTAATTGGTCAGCCATTTTTTGTTCCCCATTATAAATTCCCCTGATTCTGACTGCAAGGGACCTATGCTTGACTTCACCAATCTTTTTCTCTTCACATATCTATAGAAGCTTTTACAGTCAATTTTTATGTTCCATGCAAGCTTACTCTCATACTCTATTTTCCCACTCTTAATTAATCCCTTTGTCCTCCTTTGGTGAATCCTAAACTGTTGATTTTATATGTCATCTCCTTGGATCTTATGCTATCCCTAATTTCCCTTGTTAGCCACGGCTGAGTCACCTTCTTTGTTTTCTTTTTATGCCAAACAGGGATGAACAAATTTTGTAGTTCATCCATGTGATCTTTGAATGTTTGCCATTGCCCATCCACCGTCAACCCTTTGAGTAACATTCCCCAATCAATCCTACCTCATACCATCATAGTCTCCTTTATTTAAATTCAGGACCCTAGTGTCTGAGTCAACTATTTCACTCTCCATCTTAATGAAGAATTCTATCATATTATGATCACTCTGACCCAAGGGGCCTCACACAGCAAGATTGCTAATTAATCCTTTCTCATTACATAATACCCATAGAAACATAGAAACATAGAAGATAGGAGCAGGAGTATGCCATTCAGCCCCTCGAGCCTGCTCTGCCATTTAATGCAATCACGGCTGATCATCCAATTTCAGTACCGGGTCCCTGCTTTCTCCCCATACCCCTTGATCCCTTTAGCCTTAAGAAATATATCCAACTCCTCCTTGAATATATTTCATGAATTGGCCTCTACTGCTTTCTGTCATAGAGAATTCCAGTCTAAGATGGCCTGATCGCTAGTTGGTTCCTTGACATATTGGTCCTGGAAACCATCCCATATACACTCCAGGAATTCCTCCTCCACAGTATTGTTACTAATTTGGTTAGCCCAATCTATATGTAGATTAAAGTCACCCATGATAACTGCTGTGCCCTTATTGCACACTTCTCTAATTTCCCTAATCTATGAATACAGATTCCCTGCTATCATTGGCTCTCCATGGCCCACGTGATCCCAGGGGATGCATCGAACTAACTGTGCCCCTGGGATACGCAAGCACTGCGCGCCGGCAGTTAGAGCAGGCCCAGGATCGGAATCCCACACGGGCCCACAGCTCAACGGCCGGCGCGCTTGGTAAGTACAGGTCGGGGGCTTGCACCCGCGGGAAGCCTCCGACCCAAATTTCTGGGCCATTATTTCTGAAGTGCAGTTAGCTGTTGCCAGTTTGACGAGACCTACCGCAGTATCAGTAGCCAGCTGTCTAGAAACTGCCGTCGGTACCCTAATTCTGACAGTGTTTTGTGGCATTTTTCCTTACTCGTGTATTAATCTACAATGACGTTTTCAATAACTTGGCTTTATGGTGATATTTAGTTTCATATCTTAAAAAGAACATTTTTGAAATCATGATATCATTTATGGTGATTATTTGAGTCAGGTCAGTAAATATTATATGCAAAAATGATCCACACCACACTTTGCGATATCAGGGTAAAAGTTGACTTATTTTATTATTGTTGTTATTATTCGTGCTTTGTTACACAGTAGTTCTTTTTGAAGGTATGTGGTTTGGAAAAACAAGAGTAAAACAGCGATTGTTTATTCTGCACCACCAGTTCGATTCAAGTACTGGAACAAGTTTAAGATTTGTCACCTTTTTATTGATTGTACTACAAAGAAATTTTAAGACACCAGGAATATATACCAGACCAGAGATGTTCGGATATTCCTAATCTCGGAGGTACAACTGAATTGTACAGTGTTATAGTCTAAAAACTTGCCCTGCGATACTTGTGCAATGAATAGAATGGAGCAAAGCCACAAAAATACAATTTTAACCCCGCCTACAATGGCCTGTTTAAAACATTCGGTTGTTTCGCCTTTAAAGAGCAAACCCGTCGCGCTTCCCCAGCGTTCCGCAGAGAAAACAAGAAGCGTGAGGCGCATGCGCACTGCGCAGCACTTTTAGAAACAAAATGCGGATTCCAGTTCTTTAAATGCTTTGTTGGCATTTTAACCTGGAAAGCTTTATTGCAGACAGCGGATTGGCATTTCAGTTGTACCTTCACTTCGGGGCATTCAAACTTCCATCAATCCAAACGTCTAGAAGCAGCACAAAATAACTTGTGGGATACAACTCAGGGAAAGCAACAGTCAGTTAGCCAACAGAGTTGGAGTTCCACCATAAGGGCTGTTGAGGGTACCCGACGGGTTAGCATTGGTAAAACGAGCGTTTTGGAATCATACTTCACAGTGGAGGAGACCTGGAAGTTGAATTTAAGACCAGAGGAAAGAGCGAAGATAAGATTGGCGATAGTTTGAGCAGGACGCACGTTGGAACCATCAATGATCAGGGGCGATGCCCGTTGATTAAATCTGAAGAGTGGGAACGAAATTGCCTACTCTAGAAATTCCCCAGTGCGCTATTTACCTAGGGCATTAATCAGTTTATTGTAAACGACCAAACCTATTTATTGAATAACGTGAAGCCCGCATTTTATACTAATGCGTCCGTACGTTCACCACTAATACGGAACAGAATAATTTCTACCATGGGATCTTATATCGTTGCTGTGAATTGCTAAGCTTAACATTTAACTATGTACCTGTCCGGGGTCGAGCATAAGTTCGTTGGTTGCCAGGAAAAGTAACGCCTCAATATCACTCCCTTTATAGACTTTCACATATAAACACCCTAGAAGAATCATTACGTCTTAATCTCTACTAAGGGAGAGCATACATGTTAAATATAATTAATATCACGTGCCAGTATGAATCACCAATATTTGGAAGAGCAAGGGAAGGAACTTGGAAAGGAAGAGAGGCAGGGAAAACACAAGACTGACTTTTGAAAAAGTTAGTAAACCTCGTGGATTCCCAGAGTGTGTACTCTTTTGATAGGGGTGGATAAACAAATTATCTGTAACTTAATAAAACTAGAAATAAAACTTAACAAATTAAATTAAAATTTGGTTCCCTTTTTGTGAACAATAGATCTTTCTCTCCCTGTCTCTGTACTAGAAACTAGTGCTCATCCTGTGGCACTTTTTTGGTCACTTTGTAAATATAATTACCCCCGCTTTTAAGAAGGAGCTCGCTGTTGAACTGCTTTGGTAGGAGCTCCTGGTGGAAATTCTCCGACCCGACTCTGGCCTCCAGGTTAGAAGACAGGTACATTACAGTTTTTTCGTTGCAGAGATGCTGTAGTGTCTGTATAAGACCGGGAAATTGCGATGGGCTGTACACAATATCCGACCCCAGAATAAAATCATAGTCGGATGAAAAGTTATCGTGATCGTTACCCCAAACAAGGGCACGGATTTGTGACCGGTGTCTGGATGTGTCTGGAATGTTAGCAGAGACGTTGTATTCTATTTGCTTCAAAACGTACGGTCTGTCCGTCATGGTGACGTCTCCACCTGGCAAAAAGCATCAAATAACAGCAGTTACCCTATGATTCCACCAGCACAAGTTGCAACCTACATTGTGGTCACGGGAAGGGAAAAAATAATAGAATTCTTTAAAGAAATGATATCTCTCTAGGCGATTCGACGCGAGTGGCCTTGAGCCAACGAGCCAGGCAGAGGCAGCACGCAGTGGGCAGAGCCTATGTCCTGAAGGGGATACCGTAAGTTGAGATCACCCACACACACCTGCTCTACATGCATTGGCTGCAATGTAGGTTTCACAGGAAGATCAAGTGAAATCAGATCTTTCAAAATCACATTGCATTTAAAAATATGACAGGGAGCAGCAATCCTTCTCCAGTCGCACCTGTCTGCTTCCTTTTCATGCAGGGGTTACGGTGTTGGGTAGCAACATTCTCATTACGTTAGCCAATGCCTGATCATAAGGAATCATTCAGGTCTGTGAGCACTTTACGGAGAGTGTTATAATATTAGAGTTCCAACGGTCTGTCATTGCGTGTTGCGCGGAAAAGTATTAAAATAATTGAACCAACTGATCAAATACTCTGAATCTGAGACCAGACCGTTAGAAAGATTTGGCGCAGTGATATTTAACTTTAACGACGTTGCCCATAGGTTAGGGTAGAATGTAGTATTTAGTCATGGTGTTGGTTACATCTAGTGGCGGTACGTCAATCAAACAGCAACTTCTAAAAAGTCCACTCAATTGTCAGATTCCCGGCTTGGATCCTTTCTGTGCCGTCACCTTGGATCGTCAGCATTCCACTGGACCCTTGGATAGGAGCCTGGATCTCAAATGGATTCACGTAGGTTTAACAATTCAACCTGGACAATCTTCCTTTCAATGTTTCCGAGGTCATTCTGTAATGCTTTTGATTCATTTATCTTGCTAATGTGGAACACGAGAACCCCCGATCCGACCAATGTCTATTTTGGTTAGCTCTAATTCTAATGGTGCTTCTGCTGGATGTGGAGATCCACTGCATTCCACATATGTCTCACAACACATTAAAAAATCCCATCGTCTCCTGAAAACATTGACTCCCTGTTTGGATTTGTGTCCAAAGAGGCCGATTATATTGTGTCATCTTTGCTAAGCGACCATTGTTCATCTGGGTGTTGGTAGCCTTTACCCGTATGGAGCAGAGGTGGCCGAATAGAGTCAGGAACGGAAATGAGCACCGAATTTTCTCTTCCTATCCCAAGGGTACTGACGTCAATTGTAAATGCCCTACCACCATTGACTGCAGCATAGAATCAGAGGCATTTCCAGCACAGAATGAGGCTATTCGGCCCATCGTGTCTGTGCGGCTAAAAAGAGCCATCCAGCCGAATCCCAGCTCTTTGTCCGTGGCCTTGCTGGTTGCAGCACTTCATGTGCATATCCAAATACTTTTAAAATGTGATTAGGGTTCTGTAACTGTAACTATTGCGGTAAGCACAATGGATTATAACTATAGTGATAGGCAATTTAAATAATAACTAGACGCCCAAATACTTTGCATAGTTACTGCAGGGGCAAACAGTTTGAATAGTAACTTTAGGGTAGGAGCTATTCATAATAACTATTAGGTAGGCACCGAGAAGGGTAACAATAGGTGTAAGCATGTTGAATAGTTACAATAGGCATATACTCCATGTATGACAACAAGAAGGAAAGTAGTACGAACGGTAACCATCGGAATATGCATTAAGGACAGTATCTATAGGGATGTTCACTCTGAATAGTAACTATAGAGGTGAAAACGATCAATAGTAAATAGAAATAACAACAGAAAATGCTGGAAAAACTCAGCAGGCCAGGCAACAGCCGTGGAGAGAGAAATAGACGAAGGGTTTCAACCTGAAACGTTGACTCTATATCTCTGAGTTAACTTACCCAACAGCACCGCTAAAATGCCCACAATCCCGGTGCCAGACCCCAGTTCAAGCATCTTCTTCCCAGTAAAATTAATCTTCTCATCGTGAAAGTACTGACAAAGGACAACCCCCTGAAAAAACACACTCATATTAATGCTAATCAATTTGCAAGATTCACAAATCGCTAGGACAATGTTGGAAGACGGAGGAAAGGATGGCTGTTGGAAAAGCTGTTGAAAGGCCACTCCGGCACCTTCGTGTAGGAAGGTCAGAGCAACCTTGACAGAGGGAGGGGAGGGGTGGATCTAAGGAGAATCGAAGAAAGAAGAAAAATATAATGGAAAGTGGACTGTTGCAATCCGACTTTTGCCACGCGCCCAGTTCCCGCCTGTAGATACAAACAATGGCCCAGAAATTCGGGTCGGAGGCTTCCCGCGGGTGCAAGCCTCCAACCTGCACTTACCTACTGCGCTGGCCGTTGTGCTGTAGGTCCGTGTGGGATTCCGATCCTGGGCCTCCTCCAACTGCTGGTGCGCAGTGCTTGTGTATCCCAGGGGCGCAGTTAGTTCAACGTGTCCCCTGGGATCACGTGGGCCATGGAGAGCCAATGGTAGCAGGGAATGCCCATTCATAAAATTGACAGGAAGAGTTGTCAAAACTATAAATACTATAAGCCCCAAAACATAACTAAAACTTCAAATATTTTTTTTTTTAAATCACAATTTTAAAATAACTATAAATTACATAAAATAACTATTCTAAACAATAATTTACATTTTTGAAAAAATTAATTACATTTTCTAACAGGGCTAAAAATAAACTTACCTTTCTTTAAAGTATTTAAAAATGATAAACCTGTGGAAAAAATATTTTAATTTTAATTAATTCACCACTTACCTTGTTAAAAGCAGGCCTTGCGTCTGATTTTTACATGTGTAACTCCTGGAGACTTACCCTCCCGGAGAAACCTGCAAAAAAAACGTAAGTTCAATGGGCACGCGCTGCCCCTCCGGCGCATGCGTTCCACCTGTCAACCCCTTCTTTCAAGGGGAAGTTCCGGTTTCCCGCACATGCGCAGTGCATGCACGAAACCAGCACTTCCATTGGGCCTATGGGTGAATACTCAGCGGGTACTCATGCGTGGGGACCCGAATTTCTGGGCTATTAAGTATTCATCTTTCACAGCTGGCTTGACTGTGAAAGCAGTGTGGGGATCCGAGGATAAATGAGATGGAAATTAAAAATAAGGACTTAGACTGCATTTATACTGCATTGCCGAGTGGCTGCAGACTCTGAATGAAAAGCGAACCGTACCGTAGAAGCAGGACACTGCCATCAACTATACACATTTCACGACCGTACATCTAACGGAACTGGTCGACAGCGCTGGTCGACAACGTGTTGGACTATTTGTGTCATTGGACATCAAAAGGCTATTTTCTACAAAAGGAAAGTGGTCATTGCAGGCTCTATGCTCGGTGGCAACAATTTATTTCTGTTCAGTTTCAGGATGTGGGCGCAGCTTGCAAGGCCGGCATATACATCACATCGCCACTTGTCCAGAGAACTGGTGGTGAGTTCTCTTCTTGAATAGTTGAATAGTGCTGAGTGACTTCCCAGGCCACTTCAGGTGGCATTTAAGGGTCAATCATGTTGCCGTGGGGGTGGAGTCACGCATAGGCTAGGCCACATGAGGTCGGCAAGTTTCTTTCATTACATTTCCAGATTTTTCAATAAAAAACTGAATTTAAATTCTCAAACTGTCTTGGTGGGCTTTGAAACTCGTGTTTTGTGGATTTTTACTTCAGTTGCTAGATTACTAGCGCAGTAACATAACCAGTGCAGGACAGGGTCCACTTAGGAAGTGCCACTCTTGGCTCAGTGGTCGTGCTCTCTTGCCTCCGAGTCAGCAAGTCGGACATTCAAACCTCACTCCAAAGTATCAATACTAAAACTCAGGCTGATACTTCAACAACATCTTGTATTTACATAGCGCTTTTAACGTAGTCAAACGCCCCAAGGTGCTTCACAGGAGCGATTATCAAATAACATTTGAATGCCAGGCACATAAGGAACTATTAGGAAAGGTGAGGTCAAAAAGTTAGCTTTTAATGAGTGTATTAAAAGAGGAGAGAGAGATAGAGAGGCGGAGAGGTTTAGGGAGGGAGTTCCAGACCTCAAGGCCTAGGCAGCTGAAGGCACTGCCGCGAATGGCGGAGCGATGAAAATCGGGGATACGCAAGAGGCCCGAACGGAAGCCGGAATGGAGGAGCGTAGAGATCACGGGGGCGGTAGGGCTGGAGGAGGTTACAGAGATAAGAAGGGGCGAGGCCACGGAGGGATTCGAAAACAAGGAGAAGTATAGCGGGAGTGCTGCACTCTCATAGAGATGAGTCGTTACATCTTTCCAGCCACCCCGCCCCCCCCCCCCCCCGCAACCACGGGTTGCTGCAAAAGGTCCTAAGGCACTATTCGACGAAGAGCAAGGACGCTGTCCTGAGCAGCATTTATGATGTGCAAGATGTGCAGTCGCAGATCACAAGCAATACACTTCAGTTACGATGAGACTTGAACAACCGTTAAAAAGGAGGCCAGTTTAGAAATCCTAGACTATTCTAATTAATATAGAGCGCCCAGGAGATCCACGTTGCCAAGCCAACAGTTGGGACATCGCTCTCCATTGAGGGGCTGCCTCGGAATCAGGCGGGGAGCTGACTCTGGAGATATGTACCTTCGTACACCCGCTTCCAATCCATGCGAGTGCAGCCAAAGCTGCAACGATAAATTGCAAAAGCGTAGCATTAGGTCGGGAATTTACTTTTAAACTCAAACAATAATATTTGTGAAAGACCACTAGACTTACAGGGCCCCAGACAAAAGCAGAAACGCCTAAAGAAGCTCCTTTAAACATCGTGATCTTTAAAGGGTGTCCACTAAACTCATACTCCTTCTCCTCCAACTCCTTGGGGAGATTCTTATCCTCGGTGCTGCTCATTCTCTCTGATTTCGAACGGACTTTCTTCGGTCTCCAAGCAGATTCCTTCCAGCCAGTTCCGGATGTAGATTTCGATCAGTTTCAGCCCCACGTGTCCACTCCAAGATTTTATCTCGATTAAAGAAAGATGTTAAAGAAACCTGTAATGTAGAAAGGCAGCGGGACATTTAATTGTGTTTTAAATCTCAGACTATCACAGGAAGACCCAAAGCAAAGCACAAGAGATCTCCTTTTACTATAAAATGGATACAACTGTTAAATAAAATAACTCACCAGATACAGCCGTTGATCCTAACAAGGAGAGCATTATTAAAGTTCCTGACACCATTATATACCCAAACAAACCTTTTTCTATAGGATATATTGGCCTAAAGGCAATGAAACACTTGAAAAAAGTCGGTATAGTCCTAAAATTAGCTGTGCGAAAATATGTGCGCCGAACATTTAAAGCGAACAACTGCAGGGGCCTAACCTCTAAAAAGGGCGTCAAGATTGCCTGTTGCTCCATTCATTGTTGTTTTCAACGCATCTGAGATGCAAACCCTGAACTCACGTGCCGCCTCTGTGGCATGTTTTGCCTCTCGGGCCGGAATGATTAGCTTGGAGTCGGGTCGGGTGCGTGCGGGCCGCCTAGCGGATCGGCATCCCGAAGATTTGGAACAGCGCGTTCTGCACCGCGCGTTTAACTCAATGGCCCCAATTAATAGAGTTCCCGGCTCAATTATCGGAAGCCAGTCTGATGACGTCACCGGTGACTCGTTTGCAACGCGGATATTTAAAGCAGCCTTGCACACATCTCATTTGAAGGTTGCTGTAGGAGTATTAATGGTGATTTGCAGAGCTCTAAATTGCTGAATAACATTGACAGTTCTGTGGGTCATGGAGACACAAAGGCAGAGGACAGCCCAAGATTCATAGATGCCTCCCTGGAAGTGCTGGTCCAAGCAGTAAGAGCACCCAGGGAGGGCCTCTTCCCTGCGGATGGCAGAAAGAGACCAGCAAGAGACGGATAGAGGGCATGGATAGACATCGCGGAGGAGGTCAGCAGCAGGGCGAGGAGAACGTGGGTCCAGTGCTGCAAACGATGCAATGATCAAATGAGGTCAGAAAAGGTGAGTGCAGTGTCAGACTCACCTACATCCTGATGTGCCCATCACACTGCCAACCCAAACCGACTCCTGCACTTCACCCCTCACACCAGCCTACCTTGAAGGTCCACTCATCCCTCTCTATCTATGTACCTACTCACATTCTCATCTGATTCACCACCACTGACATTCACGCTCATCATAATGCAATCATAGCAAGTAACACCACAGAAGGGGGCCATTTGGCAATGTCACACCACTCCCTCATAGTCACCCTCTACAGAGGTAGCCTTACCCAATTCCATCACTCTCACACAAAGTTCTCTTCATTCCCTCCTTGCAAGAGAAGAGAGCCCACTGTAACAGGGAGAGGCAGAGAACTGGAGGTGGACCTCCAAAATTCACTCAATGGACTCCAGCAGAGGAGGATGCACTAGAGAGCTTTGGAGTTGCAGAGCTGCTGGCAGTGGGAGTGAGAGAGAGGGAGACCTACCAGCAACCTGGTGACAGAATTAAATCTCATACAGCCACGTATGGTGACTGGTATTAGCAGCCAGTGAAACGTGCATAATGGTAATGTTGCCCATTCTTATCATAACACTTCAAATTCATCTTGTTACTCTACCACAGGTCCATCAAGTGCACCCCTCCCCCCCCCACTGTCCAGCCGGAGGAGGAAGGCGACTCCTCAGAGGAAGCACCAGTCTCTGAAGGTGCACCATCAGCCGACCCATGTGCACCCAGCACCAGTGCAGATACGCACACCTCGGTGGGTCCTGTGTGAGACAGAGTAGTGTTGTCATTGGTGCCTTTCACCTCACAAGTGAGCAAGAACAGATGGTGTTGACAGTGACAACAGTGGAGACTCCTCACCGGAGAGCGCAGGACACTCCATGCTCTGCTGAGCTGCATGCAAATGCTGAACCTCGGGGGCTATTGATAAAAAATGGTGATTTGGAGGGCCAGCAACAATTGCAGGAGGCTCTGGCAGCTTTTGCAGCCGCGATGTGTGAAAATGTACAGAGAGTAGAGTAGTCCATCTCCAACATGAGCACCACCATCTCGCAGATGATGGCGATGATGTGCTGTTCCTTGGAAAGGATGGCCACATACATGGAGCAGCAAATGCACCAGTCCAAAGAGAATATACTTGCTGTGAACAACATATTGCAACTGCTGATAGAGTTCCTCTCGAAGGGGGATATTAGCATAGATTTGGGTGGTCATCACACCACTGATGTGCAGCAGGGTGCTCTCCAGCTTCTTGCTAGCAGGGAATTGCGGGTGGCCCATGAGAGGGATGATGATGAGAGGGGACATGGAAGAATGCGCTCTTCTCAAAACGCTCCCACTTCTCCCCCGTTGCCTCCCCCTCAGTCAGAGCCCCACATGCTGCCTGGCATCCCGATTGCTGAGTCTGCCCCTGCACAGTTGCCCGAGGAGCAGTTTTTGGCATGGCCCTCACAGGCTCCAAAACCCAGAGGACGTCCGCCAAAAGTGTAAAAGCAGTCACAGCAGGGAAGTGAGTAGCCTGTCTCTACCTCTGCTGAAGCCATAGGGGTTGCACCTCGTATGCTTACTCGGAAAAGAAAATGACACAATCCTAGATGCACAAGGGTATGCACATGGGTGTATGAAAAAACGTTAGTGTTAAGTTTCAGTTCTATTTATGGTGCAGATTAATTTATTTTTGCACCACTTTCCCGACTTGTCCATTTTTGTCTTCTACCTGTGAAGCAGCTTTGTCATGTTGAGTTAATTGTGAGACATGACTTAACCTCGAGCATTGGGGCTTGGGTGACAGGAATGGTTTTGTCATGGTAGGACGGCTTTGTGGTGTTGTTGGGGGTGAGCTGGCACAGCATCTGGCAGCCATACGTGTGCACTTGTGCACGGTAAGTAAATGTGGCCATTATGAGGCCATCCTGGGCCACCAGGCAGCAATGTGTGCCACAAATTCCTCCTCCTGCTCGTTTTCCACCTATTCCTCCTCCTCCTCCTCTTTGTGTTTCAACCGTTCCTCCTCCTCCGAAGAGGCTGTGCACTCTGAACTTTGCTCCTCCTGCAGCTCCAATCCTCGCTGCCATGCTATGTTGTGCAGTGCGCAGCAAACAATGATGATTCTGGAGACCCTGGCTGGTGCATACTGAAGGGCTCCTCCAGATCTGTCAAGGCATCTGAAGCACATCCTCATCATGCTGATTGCTTGCTCTATGACACATCTGGTGGACATGTGGCTGTCATTATAGCACTCATCGGCCTCATTATGTGGCCTCTTCAAGGGTGTCATCAACCACGTCTTCAATGGATAGCTCGTATTTCCAAGCAGCCAGCTGGTACGTCTGTTTGGAGGGGTGAAGAGCTGAGGGAGGGTAACTGGTGCAGCATGAAAGAGTCATGACAGCTGCCAGGGAATCTGGTACACACATGCGTGATGGTCCTTTTAGCTGCACATTGAGGGACTGAAAACCCTTGCAGTCACAAACACTCCTGGTTGATGTGGTGGTGCCTTCATGGCCACATGTGTGCAGTCAATGATGCCGTGCATATGTGGGAAGCCAGCCAGAGCCGCAAAGCCGAGCACTCACTCAGTATCACTGGTTTAATCAGTGGCAAAGTTCACACAAGTGGCTGCCTTGTGAAACATGGCATCAGTCACCTGAGTGATGCATCTGTGGGTGACTGTCTGCGAGATCCTGCAAATGCCTGCTGCAGATCCCTGGAAGGAGACTGGAGCAAAGAGGTTGAGAGTGGTGGTGACTTTGACAGCCATTGATAAGGCGTGTCCACCTGGTTCTCGTGGTAGCAGATCTTCTTCCAGCAAGCCACAAATCTCTGTGATGATCTGGCATGATAGCCTGAGCCTCCTGGAGCACTGCTTTTCAGTCAAGTCCAGGAAGCTCATCCTCTGCCTGTATATCCTGTGTTGGGGGTATCGCCTCCGGTGCAGTGCAACCCTATGCTGACCCCTTCTCTCCTGTGGAGCATCGGGTCATTGAGGGGAAGGCTGCTGTTGTTGCTGCTGCTGCTGCTGGTGCTGTGACTGCTGCAGTGGCTGGTGTTGTTGGTGCAGGGGCTCATCTTGGTCCGATTCTGAGGTCGAAGGTGGGACAGTATAAGCAACACTGATGCCGATCTAATAGATGCCAGGTAAAGTGGAGATTAGAGGCCCAATCCTTCAATGTTCTGATAGTGACTAGCAATGTGATGAGAGTGGCTTCCGAGGTTGCAGAAACGACCTGCAAATTCCTGGCAGCTAAATCTCTGCACAAAATGGTGTGAGCAAGAGCCATTCCCTTAGCAAGGTAGCAGGTGTAATGTGTGAGTACTTATAGGCTGGATTTTGTGAGGGGTCAGCGGGCACAATCGGTGGTGGGTGGGAAAGTGTGAACCCGCTGCCATGCGCCTTTCCCCGATGTCGGGTCTGTCAGCACTGAGCAGACCCGACATGCAGCGGCAGGTTCGCAGTGGGGGACCAAATTCAGGCAATTGGTGGCTTGCTTCGAGCCACTTAAGAATAAATTTCAGCTCAGCATCTGCAATTGACCCATGGTCTTGGACTACGTCTGTCAAGCTGAGGTGGGTCCACTGGCCATTGAATCAGCTGTTGAGCTGACACCTTCAAATACACAGTAAAAGCTCCCACCTTACAAGAGATATCTTCCCTCAGCCACAAACTCTCCATCCAGTCTGACCTCATTACCCCCCTCACCATTGACAGTTCATTTCTGTTATCGTACTTCACCTGCCATCTATTCTGTCAGCATGACTGCCCTTTATAGTCTCTCACCCTGGTCCTCAGAATCCCACCACGATCAGCCCCAACACCAGCACCACCAGACGCACCAGCAGCACTAGACACACCAGCAGCACCAACAACAACACCACCAACCTTCACCGCAATCACCTGATGGTGCACATGGCACAGCGCATCAACACCCGACCACATTGCTGCAAGGGAGGCCAGGGATGGCCTCACCATGGCCAGATTTACTTCACTTGACGCTGCACACCCTGGCTGCCACATGATGTGTCACATTGTCATCACCCCACACTAACTTCATAAAGCATCCCTACAATGCCCAAGCCATTCCTTTCACATTCATCACCAATGCAGGGGATACTGTTATGTCTCACTGTTCATTGCAACTCACTAAGCTACTTCAGGTGCATATAAATCTGTTCAAGAACGCAGTGTTGAAAATAAAGGTTTCAATGTTTGACACCACATTAACAGAAAATTTACATGACCATTGCATAAAACACCCAAGTGCCTACCCTTGTGTGTTGTTAGTTGGTATGATTGCACGAGGATGAGGATGAGTGTGAGGGGTGGCTAGTGAGATGGGGATGTGATAATATAGATAGAGAGAGATGGGTGGAGGTGCATGGTAAGTTGGTGTGAGTGAAGCTGTGCAGGAGTAGGGCAGGGAAGGCAGAGTGATGGGGATTTGATGAGATTGAGTGTGGCTTTGTACTAACGTTTCGTGATCTACTGAGCATAAGCATATGGAAGGAGTTATGGGAGAGCCTGCGTGCAGCCCTGCCCCTCTGTGCAGTGATTGTCAGTGTTTGCAGCACCTCAATGCTGTAGAACACTGACAGCACACATGTCAAAATTAAGTTGGCCATGGTCCCTTTCAGGAAACCGGCTGATGACTTGTCATCAAATGACGCCACCAGACCCGCTTCCTCTAATTGGATGGGAAACGTGCTGGGCGGGCTGAACAAGCCCAAGCACGGGTAATTAATTTCAAACTTAGGGATGGAGACAGCAGCGGCGTCGAGATCTGTAATCGACATCGCCCGCCGCTGACCGGCTGAGGTCAGCAAAATCGCGGCCTATGTGTGTTTTCCAGCAGCCAATTACTGCAGTCGTGCAATGGTCACTGAGCTCCCGTCTCCCCTTCACAGGCAGGTTCCCGTGTGCAAGGAGGTAAAGCCAAAAGCTGATGATAAAAATGCAGTTAATGCCCCTCAACAAGCAGTTAATGATTCGAGTTAAATGCAGACATAGCGGGATGACGGCGGGTTCGCAACAGAATGTCAATTGCCACGAATTTAACTGCTTACCCCCACCCCCCCGACACCCCCGCCCCTATACCCGGACACTCGATACCGGGAAAATTCAGGTCATG
The DNA here is from genome assembly GCF_052327205.1 of Somniosus microcephalus. Classification (NCBI taxonomy): domain Eukaryota; kingdom Metazoa; phylum Chordata; class Chondrichthyes; order Squaliformes; family Somniosidae; genus Somniosus; species Somniosus microcephalus. The sequence goes on from NC_140998.1 coordinate 161,367,975, forward strand.
GTTTCTCAGACATGCGCAGTTAAGATATTTCCCTGCCTCTCCCAAGGCTACAAAAGGGCAAACAGCAGGAGACATAGGCCCGTAATTTCCGATAGGAGGCACCCTACGTGCGGATGCCTCCTATTGGGAAAAAATCTACGCCCTTACCTGAGGGCTCCTGAGGTCCGGACTCTTCCGCTCCTGGGCCTCTCCTGCTGTGCACGCGTGAAGGCCCAGGTATCCCAGGGGCGCAGATCTGTCAAAGGTATGAATGGGGATCACTGAAAAAAGACACTACAACATTAAATGAATTCTTTTAAATCGCGTTTTTAAAATGAGTAAAATTACATTAAATTAAATATTTTAAACAAAAATTAAATTTTTTGAGAAAAATAATTACTTTTTTTACGGGGCTAAAAATAAACAACTTTTTTTTAAAGTATTTTTACATTATAAAGGAGTGAAAACAATAATTTTTTTACTTTTTTAAATTCTTATGCTGTAAAAGCAGGCCTTAAGCCTGCTCTTACAAGGCATAAGGGGCCGGATATTCCGATCCCTACGGGTGGGTACGCGCTGTGTACCCACCCGTACGGACATCGGAAATGCCGGTTTCAGGCATGCACAGTGCATGCGCTGAAAACCGGCATTTCCGATCTGTCAAGAATGGTCTTGTGTAAGAAGTCACACAACACCAGGTTATAGTCCAACAGTTTTATTTGAAATCACAAGCTTTCGGAGCGCTGCTCCTTCATCAGGTGAAGTGGAGAGATGCATAAAGACACAGCTTATATAGTCAGAGAATAATGCCAGATGATTACAGGTAATCTTTCTAACTACCATTTTTCACACCTCGGCAGAGAGATAATCACAGCAATCAAAGGTGTGAATGGTGTCCAAACAGGTCAGTCAGGAAAACATTACATCAAAGAACAATGAGGTGGGGTCACAAGGGGTCAAATGTTGCAGATGCTGGGGTCTGTATGAAAAACAAAAAACAGACAAAAAAACATTTTTTTTGCTGGAAATCACAGCAGGTCCGGCCGCATCTGTGTAGAGAGAACAAGCCAACGACGACTCGAGTCTGGATGACCCTACATCAGGTGGGGTTACATGTAGCGTGACATGAACCCCAAATCCCGGTTGAGGACGTCCTCATGAGTGCGTAACTTGGCTATCAGTTTCTGCTCTACGATTTTGCGTTGCTGTGTGTCTCGAAGGCCGCCTTGGAGAATGCTTACCCGAAGATCAGAGGCTGAATGTCCATGACTGCTGAAGTGTTCCCTCTTACATGTGTGACTTCTTACATTTGTCCACCCCAGTCCAACACTGGCAACTCCACACCAAGAATGGTCTTGACAGATCCTCTGGCTGCCCTGGAGTAGGGCCTCTGCGGGTGGATAGTTCCGCCTTTTGGAGACCCTCCGCCCGCAGAAAACCCTTACAATTCTTATGCCTGTTAAAAGCAGGCATAAGGCCTGCTTTTACCAGGATAAGAGTAGAAATAAAGTTTTAAAAACATTCTTTTTCACTGACTTATCATTTAAAAATGCTTTAAAAAAAAATAAGTTCATTTTTAGCCCCGTAAAATATTTTAATAGTTTTTTGCAAAAAATTAAATTTTTGTTTATAAAAGTTAATTTATTGTAATTTCAAGTCTATTTAAAAATGTGCTTTTTAAAAAAAATTATTTAAAGTTTTACTATGTTTTTTCATTGATCCCCATTCATATATTTGACAGGTCTTCCTGTCAAATGTATGAAGGGAGATTCCCTTCTGTGATTGGCTCCCCATAGCCCATGCGTTCTCAGGGACGCTGCGAACTACATGCGCCCCTGGGATACCTGGGCCCTGCGCACTTGCAGTTTGGTGAGGCCTAGCATCGGAACTGTGCGCCTCCCGGGAGCCCTCAGGTAAGGGCGCAGATTTTTCCAGAGGCCTGCGATCGGAAAATACGGGCCAAGATTTTTAAGGGATTTCAGCGGGCCGAGTTTCTGAAGAAAACCGAACTCTCCACCCGCAGAGGTCCTTCTCCAGGGCCGGCGTGCGATCTGTCAAGAGAATTCTTGACAGATCGGAAATGCCGGTTTTCAGTGCATGCGCTTCGCATCCCTGAAACCGGCATTTGCGAGGTCCCTACGGGTGTGTACACAGCTCGTACACGCCCGCAGGCATCGGAAATTACGGGCCGATTAATTTGAGCATTTCTGAAACAAAAATCTCAGAATGAACTTTATGCACAGGCACTGTCTCGCCAGCTCTGCTGTAGTATTTTAATCTATCGGGGTCTCCTTGGATATACAATGGGTATAATTTGCGGCCCCCTACGGGTACATCGAGGTGCGCACGTGCCCATCGGGGCTGCGCAAGTTCCGGGTTTAGGCATGTGAAGCGCATGCGTGAATACCCGGAACTTGCGATCTGTCAAGAATTCTCTTGACAGATCCTCCGCATCCTCGGGATAAGGGCCTCCGCTGGCGGAGACTTGCACTATTTGCCCAACTTCTGCCCAGCGAATGCCCTTGAAATTCATACACCTAAGAGTTTTAAAAAAGAGAAAATGAAATGTTATCACTTAATTATACATTAAAAACCCTGTCCAACAAGGTAAGTTTATTTTTAGCCCCCTTAAAACATACACCTTTTTCAAAAAATTTAATTCTTGTTTAAAATATTTAATTAAATGGCATTTTAATTAATTTAAAATATTTTTTAAAACTTATTTCATGTGTTCGTGTATTTTTTAAGTGATCCCCATTCATACTTATGGGAGTTCGGTACATACGGAATCCCCATGAGTATGAATGGAGATTCCCCTTCTTTTATTGGTTGGGCCGCAGACGTGATCCCAGGGGCGTATGCGGTTCGCATCCGCCCGCGGGAAGCCTCCGACCGCAAATGTTGGAACAATGAATCCTCCCGAAAAGCAAAATTATGCTCTCGCTCCTTCACTCATTTTCAATTCTGCTCCTCCTCAACCCTTGTTTTCTACCTCTCCTTTACTTTGGAAAATCTGCTTCTTCCCTTCGTCACCCTCACGTGCTCCCTGTCGCTCGGCCACTCTGGAATGGTCATTGGTACCAGAGCTGGATTTGAGCCGCACTGCTCTTTCCACGGATGGCAGCGAGTCACGCATTCCAAACACGAAGAAAGCGCTTTGGATTTCCATTGATATTCCTGCTGACCTGCTATTGAATCTGGGAATTTGCCAGTAAATAATTGTACTTCTGACTATAATTTAAAGTTGTTCATTTTAAATGTTTCATAAACATCTTTTCAATTCATGCATGTTAGATTATGTGCTTTCTTTGTTTTGTCGGGTCCCTGGGGAACTCAGGTTAGCCATCTTCCTCTCGTTATCCATAATCCGAATTCGACATTTAAAAAACGGAGGTGCCGAAATATGCTTGTTTTACAAATATATATTTACGCCTCCCCCAATGTTAATAGATGAATTATTACCAGGGAAGAACTTTGTTTAAAAAGTTCATGCAAAAATGTTGATCCCCAGCTATAACAGGAGATTCTCACTGATAATGACACCAATAGTAACAATAGTAATACTATTAATTCTAATAATAAAAATAACAATGTTAATACTAATTCTAACACTATTAATATATCGTAATAATAAGCTATTAATTTTAATACTAATTTTAGTACTACTGGTGCTCCTAACAATACAATATTAAAACAATACAATAGTTAAACTGCCAATTCCAAAATTAATGTTATTACTATTAATATCAATAACGACAATAAACTTGAATCCTTTTCTTAACTTCTTCCCGTTATTGAATAACTTCTCTGGACTGAAATAGGCTCCCGACCCAGGATCTGATGTGCTTCGGGTTTGCTCTCTATTGATATTAATATATTTTTAAATAAATTCATTATTTTTGTTCTGTATTATTTCATGGAGACAATAGACTCGCAGGAGTCTTGGGTCTCTCATTCACAGTAATTATTCGGTCAGCGGCTCTCAATGAGCTCTTCGGCGATACAGCAGCGCAGGGAAAAAGTGGGTAAGAGTATCAATCGACATTAAACAACAATAAGGAAGACGACAAACTCACTTAAAGAGACCTCACTGTTCCCGCAGTGATCTTTAATTATCTTTGTTTCAGCCCACGTCCCTCACACACTGACCCGAGGAGCACTGGAACAGCGCACAGTGAACTTGTGCGCCGGTTTTAACCTGTCACAATCTCGCCAGAGTTTTAAACGGTCAGGTTTTATATCGCAAGATGACAACTGTTGACCAATGAGGAACACGCTTGAATCAGTTTGATGTCATTTTTTTGGTGGTGATGGGACGGTATTTATTTTCCTGAAGTAAATCCCTAGAACTAATGCCCCATTATTGACCGAGCGGCCAGTCAGTTCAGTCTCTCCCGGTGATAAACTGGAACCGCCGATCAGAGATAATCCGCGCCCTGACTTTCCTTTCACAATCTTAGAAAACGTCTCAAGCTTCCATTTGCTATGGCCGGGGCTCACTGTTAATTCTGAGTCCCACCGCCCTGTAATAACATCAAATATTTTAATGTAGTTATCACCCCAGGGGTTTGCTCATCCTGAAGATTCTCATGTTATATTTATTGCCATTAAAAAAAGAAAGTCTTGCATTTATATAGCGCATTTTATGACCACCGGACGTACCAAAGCGCTTTACAGCCAATGCAGTACTTTAGAAATGTAATCACTGTTGTAATGTAGGAAAGTGGCAGCCAATTTGCGCACAGCAAACTCCCACAAACAGCAATGTGATAATGACCAGATAATCTGTTTTTAATGCTGATTGCACGATAAATATTGGCCAGGACACCGGGGCTGACTCCCCTGCTCTTCTTTGAAATAATGCCGTAGGATCTTTCACCTCCACCTGAGAGGGCAGAGGAGGCTTCGGTTTGAGGTCTCATCTGAAAGATGGCACTTGGGTCAGTGCAGCACTCCCTCAGTACTGCACAGGAGAGTCTGCCTAGATTGTTGTGCTCAAGTCTCTGGAGTGGGACTTAAACCCACAACTCTCTGACCCAGGGGTGAGAATGCTACCAACTGAGCAACGGCTGACACACGTTAATCCCCTGAGTAGATAAATCAATCAGTTACAAAAAAACTGGAATAATTTCAACATTTTAGAATTATTTTAGATCGTTTTAAATAAACATGTTGAACAAGCACCTATTGATTACATATTACGGGCACCGGTTCGGAGGGGTTATTGTGGCCGGTTGTATAACCGAGCTGATTTGAGACACAGTTATAAATTGAAGTAGAGTTGGGTTAAATGGAAACTGCACTAAACTGAGTGGAACTGTAATCCTCATACTTGGCACCATATATTGCGTAAGAACATAAAAAATCGGAGCAGGAGTAGGCCATACAGCTCCTCGAGCCTGCTCCACTCTTCATTAAGATCATGAATGATCTTCAATCTCAACTCCACCTTTCAGATCGATGCCCATATTCCTTGATTCCCTTAGAATTCTTTAAAAAAAGGTAAGTTTATTTTTAGCCCCGTAAAAAACTTTAATTATTTTTTTCAAACAATTACATTTTTGTTTCAAATATTTAATTTAATGTAATTTCAACTCATTTTACAAACGTGATTTAAATTTTTTTTATTTAATGTTGTAGTGTCTTTTTTCAGTGATCCCCATTCATACTTTTGACAGCTCTACCTGGCAAAAGTATGAAGGGGGATTCACTTCTCCCATTGGCTCGCCTGGCCCATGTGATCCCAGGGACGCTTGTGAACTGCCTGCACCTCTGGGATACCTGGGCCTATGCGCACGTGCACCAGGAGAGGCCCAAGAGCGGAAGGGTCTGGACCGCAGGAGCCCTCAGGTAAGGGCGTAGATTTTTTCCCGATAGGAGGCATCCGCATGCAGGATGCCTTCTGTCAGAAATTACGGGCCATATTGTTCACAGATTAGAGGGTAACACCATTAAAACGTGCTTTATTTGCATTTTAATCGCGAATCCTAGGACCAACCATCTTCAGCTGCTTCATCAATGGCCTTCCCTCCAACATAAGGTTAGGAATGGGGATGTTCTCTGATGACTGCACAGTGTTCAGCGGCATTCACAATTCTTCAGATAATGAAGCAGCCCATGCCCGCATGCAACAAGACCTGGACGCTGTTCAGGCTTGGGCTGATAACTGGCAGGTAACATTCGTGCCACAGAAGTGCCAGACAATGACTATCTCCAACAAGTGGGAGTCTAACCACTGCCCCTTGACATTCAATGGCATTAGCATCGCCGAATCCCCACCATCAACATCCTGGGGGTTACCATTGACCAGAAACTTAACTGGACCAGCCACATAAATACTGTGACAACAAGAGCAGGTCAGAGGCTAGGTATTCTGTGGTGAGTGTCTCACCTCCTGAGTCCCCAAAGCCTTTCCACCATCTACAAGTCAGGAGTGTGATGGAATACTCTCCACTTGCCTGGATGACTGCAGCTCCAACAACACTCAAGAAGTTCAACACCATCCAGGACAAAGCAGCCCGCTTGATTGGCACCCCATCTACCACCTTAAACATTCACTCCCTCCACCACCGGCATACTGTGGCTGCAGTGTGTACCACCTACAAGATGCACTGCAGCAACTCACCAAGGTTTCTTCGGCAGCACCACCGAAACCCGTGACCTCTTCCACCTAGAAGGACAAGGGCAGCAGGTGCATGGGAACACCATCACCTCCAAGTTCCCCTCCAAGTCACACACCATCCTGACTTAGAAGTATATCACTGATCTTTCATCGTCGCTGGGTTAAAGTCCTGGAACTCCCTATCTAACAGCACTGTGGGAGTGCCTTCACCAGACGGACTGCAGAGGTTCAAGAAAGCGGCTCACTAGCACCTTCTCAAGGGCAATTAGGGATGGGCAATAAATGCTGGCCTTGCCAACGACGCCCACATCCCATAAGCAAATAAAATAAATACTTACGGTTCCTTTTTGTAAATTTGCATGAATATACCATGCTTTAAAACACGTTTCCCTAAATATGAAGGCGGAGTGAATCCGTTGCAGACACGCAGTGCAATGTTTGCAGTGCCTCTTGCCTGCTTGAAACTCCACGACTTATGCCAAGAGAGATCCTCGTGCATGGATGTTTACAAGCAAATGCAGTTGGAGGTGTGCAGTTTCAGCAGGAGCCAGTTGCTTTCTGGAAATCTGATATATGAATATTTGAGCACGTGCTCGCATCGCCACCGTCCAATTTACAGCTTCCAGCAGTGTTCGGCCCAAGTGTTGGAGTTCCTTCATCAGGTAGATAGACCTCCAGGATGGTGGAATGACCTATCCAACTCCACTTGTTTCGTGGTAAAACTTGATGTTCTAGACCAATGTGCATTAATGCACACCAGGCTTATTATTCAGCAACAACTCCTTAATTGAGGTCGTCAGCTGAGGAACTTTGGCAAAGGTGCATGACCCCCGCCACCACCAGCACCCCCACCCCCCGCCACTCCAGAGTACTCAGTGACAGGTATTTATGGCTTGGAGACCTCCTCCTGGCAGTTGGCTCCTCTTTTTGCCACAACCCCACCTTACAGCTTGGCCTTAGGTGTCGGACATGGGTCATAAGAAGCTTGTCTGCTACATGGTTAGGTGTTGTCCATCATCAATCGGGATGCTTAAGCTGAATTGGGACTTCGCTGCCTTTGAGCAAAGATCAGAAGGGCCGAGCCTTCTCAGCGCGGTCCTTAACTGCTGTATCCAATGTGAATCCAGGCACCCAGCAGAACCCTGAGATACCAATTCGCAATCAGAACTGATAACCCATCTGTATTTTCCAATGATCTTGTCCTCAGATCTTAAAAGCAATAATGTTATAATTAGGTGCATTCACCACCATATCCCCATGAGTGATTATTCAAGGTAAGTGGACAATGTGAAAGCAGAGTGACTTGAGTTAAGTTGCATGTACATCCCTTACGATGTCGTCCAACACATCACTAATTAAGTCATCAAATCGGAAGAGTGTCAATAGAAACCTTTTGAGAAAAGTACATTCTCCCATCCAACCGTATACTGATTGTGGAGTTGGAGCCCACATCACAGTTAAAATCCAATATTTGGCTATGTCCTCGCAAAACTTCTAGCTTCTACACGTGGGCTGCATGAGGCACTGGGCCTAAAGCATGATGCAAATCTATAAAAGGACTGTAAGTGGGTTTACACTGAGCGTTATCATGCTTTGCCAATCCGAATGAAACCACGACAGAGTAACCAGGTTTCAACTGAGCAGCATTATGGTCTGCAAATCTAGATGACTGATCCAGAGAGGGAAATTATTGGAAAAAATTCTGAGGGACAGAATTAGTCTCCACTTGGAGAGGCAAGGATTAATTAGGGATAGCCAGCATGGCTTTGTCAAGGGAAGATCATGTCCGACCAATTTGATTGAATTTTTCGAGGGGGTGACTAGGTGTGTGGATGAGGGTAGTGCAGTGGATGTGGTTTACATGGATTTTAGTAAGGCTTTTGATAAAGTCCCGCAAGGAGACTGGTCAGGAAGGTAAGAGCCCATGGGATCCAGGGTGCCTTGGCACATTGGATCCAGAACTGGCTTAGTGGCAGAAGGCAGAGGGTGATGGTCGAAGGTTGTTTTTGTGACTGGAAGCCTGTGTCCAGTGGGGTACCGCAGGGATCAGTGCTGGGTCCCTTGCTGTTTGTGGTCTACATTAATGATTTGGATGTGAATGTAAAAGGTATGATCAGTACGTTCGCAGATGACACGAAAATTGGTGGGGTGGTAAATAGCGAGGAGGGAAGCCTCAGGCTACAGGACGATATAGATGGGTTGGTCAGATGGGCGGAGCAGTGGCAAATGGAATTTAACCCTGAAAAGTGTGAGGTGATGCATTTTGGATGGGCTAACAAGGCAAGAAAATACACAATGAATGGTAAGACCCTAGGGAAGACAGAGGATCAGAGGGGCCTTGGTGTGCATGCACATAGATCCCTGAAGACAGCAGAACAGGTGGATAAGGTGGTTAAAAAGGCATATGCGATACTTGCCTTCATTAGCCGAGGCATAGAATATAAGAGCAGGGAGGTTATGATGGAGCTGTACAAAACGCTGGTAAGGCCACAGCTGGAGTACTGTGTGCAGTTCTGGTCGCCACACTATAGGAAGGATGTGATTGGTTTGGAGAGGGTGCAGAGGAGATTTACCAGGATGTTACCTGGGCTGCAGCGCTTCAGCTATGAAGAAAGACTGGACAGGCTGGGGTTGTTTTCCTTGGAGCAGAGAAGGCTGAGGGGGGGGACCTGATTGAGGTGTACAAAATTATGAGGGGCATAGATAGAGTAGAGAGAAGGGAACTTTTCCCCTTAGTAGAGGGGTCAATAACAAGGGGGCATAGATTCAAGGTAAGGGGCAGGAGGTTTAGAGGGGATTTGAGGAAGAACTTTTTCACCCAGAGGGTGGTTGGAATCTGGAACTCACTGCCTGAAAGGGTGGTAGAGGCAGGAACCCTCTTAACATTCAAGAAGCATTTGTATGAGCACTTGAAATGCCATAGCCTACAAGGCTACGGACCAAATGCTGGGAAATGGGATTTGATTAGACAGGGCTTGATGGCCGGCGCGGACGCGATGGGCCGAAGGGCCTCTTTCTGTGCCGTATAACTCTATGACTCTATGACTATGATTCCTTATTTATTATCATGAGGGGCTCCATGCGAATCCTAAATAATAATCCTACTTGAGCTATTTAATGTTGTCAGTTTCTTTAACAAATGATTTATCTGCAATAGGAACCGAAAGGTCAGTTACATATTGCTAGCATGCCTCGCTCTTTATACGGGCGTCATTTTGTGAGTGACGCGAGGCACTGAGCAAATTTTCACACTGAGGTCACTAAGTGCTGTTCTCTCCGGTAGATGTTCTGTGCTTCCAGCACTTGTTGTTCCAGATTCAAAGGCTCCACAAAGCTTGTGTCCAATTTGTTCTTGGTTAGTGATGTTTTCACTTGGGACTTACCAACTCTGCCTCGCACAGCAGTATGCAACATCTGTGATCATTTTGTTCGCTGTAACTGCACATCCCAGCCATTAACAGTAGTTGTGATGCCGGTGACGTTATTCTGAAATGTTCCGACAAGACAGTTTATATTTTTCTCACCGGTAACAATAGCAATTACGTAATCCGCAGTAAATTTTCCGACAGAAGAGTTCGATCCAGAGAGAGGGTTCATTCTGGGGGCTTTAAGAATATCGGCTTGATATTCAGCCGGGGTTCACCTGCTCCTCCGCAGAAATTCATCCCACCATGCGCATCCACTCGGCGACTTTCCGGTGTTTAGTCGACTATGCCAAATGTGGAATATCTGTGATCTAACGGTTTGTCATAATGGAGTCCCCCTTCATGCAGTAGCTGTGATGCCTTTGATCTTATTCCGAAATGTTCTGATATGACAACTTATATTTTGTTTCCTGTAACAATTGGAATTAAGTCATCGGCAATAAATGGTCCCACACCAGACTCGAATCCAAAGAGAGGGCTCATACTTGGGGCTTTTTAAATATCGAGGGAAATATCCGCCGGCAATTAAATACCCATTTAACAGCCACATATGCTTCAACATGTGGAACAGAATAAAGATGGAGTTAAGCCCGTTCCACACAGTGTTATTTTTACAGAGCCCCCTGCCTGCTTCAAACTCTAATTCGTATTCCAAGAGCAAGCCTGTGTATGGGTGCGTATAAGCAAATGCACTTGGAGGTGTGCAGTTTCATCAGGAGCCACTTGCCTTCCGGGAACAAATCGTATTATCGGCCTGAATATAAGAGCACGTGCTCTCATCGCCCCCGTCCAATTTACACCTTCCAGCACTGTTCGGCCCAAGTGTCTGAATTTCTTCATCCGCCTTCGGAGTGGTGAAATGACCTATCCAACTTCATCTGTTGCGTTGTAATACCTGATGTTCTAGACCAATGCGCAATGCTGCATACCAGGCATCTTAATCAACAACTACTTCAATTGAAGTCTTCAGCTAAGGAACTTCGGCAAAGGTGCATGCCTGTCATGAAGTGGACCCCGCTCCAGAGTATTAAGTGACCGGTATGCATAACTTGGAGCCCACAGTTAAAATCCAATACTTGGCCATGCTCTAGTATAAAGTCTAGCTTCTTCACGAGGGCCACACGAGGCACTAAGCCGAAACCCTTATGAAAATCTATAAAAGCAGTGTAAATGGATTTCCACTGAGTGGTATCATGCTCTGCCAATCCAAATGAATGCATAACAGTGTAAACAGGTTTTCACTGAGCGAGATAATAGTCTGAAAAGCCGAATTAATCTTGCCATTCCTAAGAGTGGAATTGACCTGTTATTTCTGGTTACTTCACGTGTCTCTTGTGCACTTGATACACATACCAAAATAACCCAAATGTCACCTAAAGAGCCATTAATAACAGCAATGTTCTTTGACCAACTTTTAGAAATTCGCCATGAATATTTTCTATGCCTGTGGCTATATCATTAGGCACGTAATGCAGCTTGGTGCCCACTCCTCACATTGAACTGGGTCATTAAGGCTTTCGATCTCTGCAGTACGCTCTACCAGTGGATCCAGATTGCACCTAAGCATTGTGATCGCTCGAGATCTCAAGGGTATCCTTATTGGTGTAATGGAGAACATTGGACATGTCAGTTCTCGGCACGAGCCCAGGGGAATTATTTTCATGAAGGCGAATAACTGACTTCAGGCAATGAAAATGTGATTTGAGATCATTTAAAATTGTGTTCTCATGCAGCCAAGTACAACCTATTAGCACAGCACGATCTCATTAATAAAAACAGAAAATGCTGGAAACACCCAACAGGGTCGGAGAAAGCGGGAGCGGCGCTGATGTTCTGAAGTTGCTGAACTCAATGTTGGGACCTGAAGGTTTTAAAGTTTATAATCAAAAGATGACGTGCTGTTCCTCGAACGTGCTTTGAGCTGCTTCATTGGAACAATGTAGGAGGCCGAGGACAGAGAAGTCAGAATGGTAGTGAGATGGAGAACTAAAATGACAATATGTGGAATTCAGGTTATTAATGTCGCTCCTGGTCGCACAGCATGTTGTATTACAACTTCCCCTGGCAGGAGGTCTTTATAGCCACGAAAAGGTTTTAGGTGGAATTTTCAAGACCATTCCCTTTGGCTATTATGTCCCGTCAGATGTTAAAACCTGCTACCATGATGACAGTAGAAGATTATCTGTGTCTAGGCGGCAGTTAGGTCACATTGCCAGTTCCAGAAAGTATCAACGCCTTTGGGTGGATAGACGCCTGGAGGAGAGAAGTGGGACTATTACATCGAGCCTACAGTGCAAAAACATGCCATTCGGCCCAACTGGTCTATGCCGGCATTTATGCTCCACACGAGCCTCCTCCAACACTACTTCATCTAACCATAGCAGCAGATGCTTCTATACCTTTCTCCCTTGTAAGTTATCTAGTTTCCCCTTAAAGACCTCTATGCTATTCACCTCAAATATTCCATGTGGTAGCGTGTTCCACATTTTACCGCTCTCTGGGTAAAGGTGTTTCTCCTGAATTCCTGCTTGCATTTATTGGTGACTATCTTATATTTATGATCCCTACTTTTGGACTCTCCATAAATGAGCTTAAGCACAGAACTTGGAGACAGAGCTGGGTGAGTCGCAATTAGAGTGGATCGCAAGCAGAGTAGAAGAATTTATGATAGTAGGAATTCGATGGAGTGGAAAGCGGTTTCTCACGTCCAAATCAAAAGAAGGAGTGGAGCAACAGAACCTGAGGACTCTAAGTTAATTATCTAGATATCTATAATTTAAGTTCTTTGTGTTTAGTATCTCAGTGGTTATTGTTAAACTTGAGTAAATAATTTTGCCTTATTTATCTCAACGTCAGGGCAGTGGGTTAAACTAAGAAGTTCAGTTAGTAGCCTCATAAATAGAGGCATGCAGGGCACCTCAGTCCCGTCGCATGCACATCCTGTGCCATGTTGTAACTCCAGGATGCTTCTCATGCCCTTGACAACCACATATGCAGGAAGTGTCCACAGCTGGAGGAGATCGAGCTCCAGGGCTGAGAGCTACGTGAGTGGCACGTTTCAAGAGGTGGTCGTCCCATAGCTTAAGAGTTTGCAGGCAGAGAGTGAATGGGTGACGGCCAGACAGACAAGGAGGACCAGGCAGGTAGTGCAGGAATCCCCTGAGTGCATCTCGCTCTCTAAATACTGGTGAGGGCGATGGTTCCTCTTGGGCGTGCAGCCAGAACCAAGGCCACAGCACCATGGGTGGCTCAGCTGTACGGGGGATGGCGGGGAAGGAGGAAAGTCAGGAAAGCAATACTGATAGGGGGTTCAATAGTTAAGGGAACAGACAACCGTCTCTGCGGCCGCAGATGTGACTCCAGAATGATATGTTGACTCCCTAGTGCCAAGGTCAATGATATCACTAAGCAGCTGCAAAACATTCTGAGGATGGAGGGTGAACAGTCAGAGGTCGTAGTCCATATTAGTAGCAACGACATAGGTAGAAAAAGGAATGAGATGCTGCAGGCAGATTTTAGGAAGCTAGGAAAGAGATTAATAAACAGGACCTGAAAGGTAGTAATCTCCAGATTACTCCCGGTACCATGCACTAGTGAGTACAGAAATAGGACGATGGAGCAGATGAATGCATGGCAGGAGGGAAGGCTTTAGATTCCTGAAGCAGTGGAATTGGTTCTGGGGGAGGTGTGACCTGTACAAGCCAGACAGCTTGCACCTCAACAGGGCTGGGGCCAATATCTTCGTGGGATGCGGTTACTAGTGCTCTTGGGGAGAGTTTAAACTAGCTTGGCAGGGAACCTGAGCGTAGATTCAGAAGGGAGAGAAGCAAAGGTGGAAATGAAAGACAGAAACTGTGTAAGTGAGTTTGGAAGGCAGAGGAAACAAAGGCTAGAAAATAGTCAACAAATGGGTTTGGCAGTGCTTAATAGTATTTACTTCAATACAAGGAGTCTAGTGAATAAGGCAGATGAGCTGAGGGTACAGATAGGCACACAGAAGTATGATATTATAGCTATTACTGAAACATGGCTGAAAGAAGGGCAGAAATGGCACCTCAACATTCCTGGTTACAGGGTTTTCGGATGAGATAGAGAGGGAGATAAAAAAACGAGAGGGTCGTAATATTTGTTAAAGCAACAATGGCAGCTGTGAGAAGGGATGATATGTTAGAAGGATTATTAAGTGAGGCCATATGGGTTGAACTGAAGCACAGAAAAGTGGCAATCACACTGCTGCGAGTGTACATTGGACCCCCAAATAGTCAGTGGGAGATAGAAGAGAAAATATGTAGGCATATTTCTGAGAAACGCAAAAACAATAGTGCAGTAATAGGAGGGGATTTGAACTGCCCTAATATTAACTGGGATAGCATCAGTGTAACAGGTATAGGTGGTGCAGAATTCTTAACATGCATTCAGGAGAACTTTTTTAGCCAGTATGTAGCAAGCCCAACAAGAGAGGGGACAGATCTGGACTTGTCTTTAGGGACTGAAGCTGGTCCAGGGGATTTGTCGGCTTTTGGACCCATTAGTTTCTCTAGTACGTTTTCTCTACTTACATTAATTATGTTAAGTTCCTCACCCTCATTAGACCCTTGGTTCCCCACCATTTTTTGTATGCTTTTTGTGTCTTCTACTGTGATGACAGAAACAAAATATTTGTTTTACATTTCTGCCATTTCCGTATTCCCTATAATAATTACTCCTGTCTCAGCCTCTAAGGAACCAACGTTTACTTTTGCTACTCTTTTCCTTTTTACATACTTGTAGAAACTCTTACAATCTGCTTTTATGTTTCTTAAGTTTTCTCTTATATTCTATTTTTTCCCTTTTCATCAATTTTTTTGTCAACCTTTGCTGGTTTCTGAAACTCTCCCAATCCTCAGGCTTACGATTATTCTTTGCACACAATAAGCTTCTTTTTTCAATCTAATGCTATCCTTACTTTTTTAAGTTAGCCATGGTTGGATCACTTTTCCCGTGGAGCTTTTGTTTCTCCATGGAATGTATTTTGTTGAGAATTATGAAATATTTCTTTAAATGCTAGCCACTGCTTGTCTACTGACATACTGAAGGTGGTGAAGACTCCCAAAACAAGCACTCTACTCGGAGCTCCGGCACGGCAAGAGAGCCCCAGGGGGGCAGAGGAAACGCTTCAAGGACACCCTCAAACCCTCCTTGGAAAAGTATAACATCCCCACTGACACCTGGGAATCCCTGGCCCAAGACCGCACAAAGTGGAGGAGAAGCATTCGGGAAGGCACCGAACACCTCAAGTCTCTTCGCCGGGAGCAAGCAGAAGCCAAGTGCAGGCAGCGCAAGGAGCGCACGTCAACCCAAGCACCCCACCCGCCCCTTCAACCAGCGTCTGCCCCACCTGTGACAGAGACTGTAGGTCCCGCATTGGACTCATCAGTCACCTGCAAACTCATTTTTAATGTGGAAGCAAGTCATCCTCTGTTCCGAGGGACTGCCTAAGAAGAAGAACTGCCATAGCTTTTAATCTATTTTTCCAATCTGCCGTAGCCAACTCGCCCTTCATACCTAATTGGCTTTATTTAAGTTTAAGTCTCTAGTTTCGAGCTTAGGCAAGTCACTCTCAAAATTAATGTGAAATTCTATAATATTATGATCACTCTGCCCCAGATGATCCTTTACTATGAGATTGCTAATGAACCCTGTCTCATTAGACAATACAAGATCTAAAATACTCTGTTCCCTGGTTGGTTCCATGACATATTGTTCTAGGAAACTGTCCCGAATGCATCCCATGAACTCGTCCTCCAGACTACCTTTGCCAACTTGATTTGTTCAGTCTATATGAAGATTAAAGTCCCCCAAGATTATTGCAGTACCTTTGTTGCAAACTCCTACTATTTCTTGATTTATTTTCTGTCCAACGGTATAACTACTACTCCTACCAGTGTTTTCTGCCCCTTGTTATTCCTTATCTCCACCCATACTGATTCTACTTCCTGATCTTCCAAGCTGAGGTCCTTTCTCTCTACTGTCCTTATGTCATCCTTTATTATCAGGGCTACTCCCCCTCCTTTTCCATTCTACCTGTCTTTTTGAAACGTCAAGTACCCTGGAACATTTAGTTCCCAACCTTGGCCACCTGCAACCATATCTCTGTGATGGCATTGTATTAGATCAAACCCATTTATCTCTATTTGTGCCACTACTTCACCTACCTTGTTACGAATGCTTCGTGCATTCAGATAAAGAGCCTTTAATTAATTTTTTTTTACCATTATTCCCTGCTTTGACCTTATTCTCTGCTGCACTGCTCCCATTAAACTCTCTGTCGCTTCCTGTCACACTGCTTATTTTTTACCCAAATCGCTACACTACTCTATTGCCTTGATCTTTCTCTTCAGATTTCTAAGTTTCCACTCACCTGACCCCTGCCCCCCTTTTTAGTTTAAAACCCTATCTACAGCCCTAGTTATTCGATTCACCAGGACGCTGGTCCCAGCCCAGTTTAAGTGGAGCCCGTCTCCCTGTTTGTGTCTAGGTCCCTTGCTTATTGTGGTATATATCAATGATTTAGACTTCAACGTAGGGGCACCATTAAGAAGTTTGCAGATAATACAAAAATTGGCAGTGTTCTGGATAGTAAGGGAGAAAGTTGTAGACTGCAAGACGTTATCAATGGACTGGTGAGGTGGGCAGAAAAGTGGCATTGGACTTCAATCCGGAGAAGTGTGAGGTAATGCATTTGGGGGGGCTAACAAGGCAAGGGAATACACAATAAATGGTAGGATACTGAAAAGTGTAAAGGAACAGCGGGACCTCGGAGTGCATCTCCACAGATCCCTGTAGGTAGCAGGACGGGTAGATAAGGTGTTTGAGAACGTATATGGGATACTTTCCTTTATTAGCCAAGGTATAGAATATAAGAGCAGGGAGACTATGCTTGAACTGTATAAAACGCTGGTTTGACCAGAGCAAGAGAACTGCATACAGTTCTGGTCACTACATTACAGGAAAGATGTGATTGCACGAGAGAGGGAACAGAGGAGCTTTACAAGGATGTTGTCAGGACTGGGGAATTTTAGCTTTGAGAAAAGATTGGATAGGCTGAGGTTGTTTTGTTTAGAACAGGGAGGCTAGGGTGACCTAATTGAGGTGTATAACATTATGAGGTGCCTAGATTCAATAGAAAGGACGGACCTATTTCCCTGGGCAGTGAGGTCAATAAGCAGGGGAGCTTTTTTCACCAGAGGGTGGTGGGGTCCGGAATCACTGCCTGAAAGTGTGGTAGAGGCAGAAACCCTCATTGCATTTAAAAAGTACTTGGATATGCACTTGAAGTGCCATAACCTACAGGGCTACGGACCAAGTGTTGGAAAGTGGGATAAGGCTGGATAGCTCTTTATCGGCCGGCACAGATACGCTGGGCCGAATGGCCTCCTTCGGTGCCATAAATTTCTTTGATTCAATGATTCCATGAAACATTTTCTGGACATATATCCTATCAAACCCTTTCAGTATTTTAAAGGCCACCCATCAACCTTCTGTTTTCTCGAGAATGGAAGAAATGCTATAAATAGGGGAGGACCAAATCATTGCATTAGCAAATAACTACCACAACCTGCAATTCCTAATACAGCTGCAGTACATAACAAATCAATGAAAGAGCAATCATGTACACTCTGAAACACAATTCCCGGGTTCATGACCCTGTCATAAAGCATAAAGATGTTTGCGGGTGAGTCACAAGATGGCCACGATAATCAAACAATGATGACGATTGCTTTGGCTAACAACTTATATTCTCTTTGTCTTTATCATAACATGGTGCTGCTTGGGGCATTGGTAACTAGCAGACTGTAGCATCAGTTAGTTCACGATTTGAGCTGAATAGGAGTCTGACCTATAAGCAATGACAAAGAACAAGTCCCAGGGTTCCTAGCCAGTAATATTGTTCTTGTGGTTGGGTTGAACTTGTCCTGCTTTTTTATGGACAGGCAATAACTGGGCAATTTGCCACTTTGTCAGGTAGATGCCAATGTTGTAGCTGTACTGGACCAGCCTGGCTGGAGGCACGGCTAGGTTTGGAAAGCAAGTCTTCAGAAATACACGCTGTGTTTTGTCATAGCCCATAGTCTTTGATATATGCGGTGCTCTCAGCCATTTCTTTTTATCATGTGGAGGCATCTGTGATGATTGCGACCTCAGGAGGAGGCCGATATTAATCGTCCACTCGGCACTTTTGGCTGAAGATGGTTAGGAACGCATCAATCTTGTCTTTTGCATAGCGGTTATATTACTGGACTAATAATCCAGAGGCCACACCGAATAATTTGGAGAATGTGAGTGTATAATACCACCACCGCAGTTTGCAAATTTGAATTCGAATAACACATATCTGGAAATTAAAAGCTCGGATTGTCGTAAAAACCCATTTAGATTTACTAATGTCCATTATGAAACTAAATCTTCCATCCTTATGTGGGAGAGCCTCTATGTGACTCCAGTCCCACAGCAACGTGGTCGATGCTTAACTGCCCTCTGAAGTAGCCACTCAGTTTCATTACCATGCTCTTAGAGAAACTAAGATGGACAATGCATTCTGGCACGATAGCAAAATACTGCAGATGCTGGAAATCCGAAATAACAACAGAAAATGCTGGAAAAACTCAGCAGGCCAGGCAACATCCGTGGAGAGAAAAGAGAGTCAACGTTTCGGGTGAAAACCCCTTTGTCAAGACTAAAGTAGCACAGGAAATGAAATGAATTAAGAGGCCAGGCTGGGAGAGAATAAAAGAGAAGAAGAGACATTGGCCTAGGAATTCAGTTGCGTTTGTGCCCACTTATTGGCTATAAAGTGGTTTGCGCCTGAAGTTTTTTATCACCCGAAATTCAGATGGACCCTAACATCGGCGTTAGCCGGTAGCACCGCGCTGGCACCGATGACGTCATCAGTGTGCGCAGCGCCCCGGTTGCAATGCTATTCCGGCCCGATGGCCAAATTCAGTTGCGGCCGCCTCGCCCATGGCAGCCGCAAACAGCGTTTGTGAAACGGGGTCTTGCAACTCCGAAAGACCGGCGCATAAAGGTGGAGCGGCGGCCGGCTGCTTTCCCGGCAGCTGCCTGCCCGCACCTCCCTCCCCGGACTCCTGCACTACCCCACCGCGGCATTGATGTCTGAGTCCCGGGAGCCCGGCACTTCTCCGTGGTGCCGGGCTCATTTGCCGGGGGTATCCACCGGCGATCTGACGGCTGCAGGCAGCTCCTCCTTAAGAGAAGGAGGAGGCCTGCAGTACCCCAGCCTGCCGCACCGCATCGGGTGCCGCAGCGGCAGCTGGATGCCTGAAAGTGACATTCATCACCCCTAGCGAGGTGGCCAAACCCTGCAATAGCGCCCGCCGCCGTCTTGGCCCGTTGCAACTGAATTTTAGGTGGGCGCTACGGGAATCCTGGCGAGCACAAAATTTCGGGCGCAAAAGACCTGGCGGGGCCATACCGAATTTCTAGGCCATTAAGAGGTATTCAAAACGAGACGAGATGGTGATAGGACTGGTGGAGACAAAAGACGGCTCTAGATTAGGTGTGAAATGCGCTGGCAGAATGGGAGACAGCTGCCATGTGGGAGAGAGAAAAAAAAAGAAAGGGTGTGGGGAAAGGCCAAAACAAAGGTGTGGATAAAAAATATAAGTAAAAATGTATTAGGGGCCGAGGTTATGATCTGAAATTGTTGAACTCGATATTGAGTCCGAAAGGCTGTAAAGTGCCTAATCGGAAGATGAGGTGCTGTTCCTCGAGTTTACGGTAAGCTTCCATGGAATAATGCAAGAGGCTGAGGATGGTGAGGTCCGAGTGGGAATGGGGCAGTGAATTAAAATGGCAGGCGACCGGAAGCTCGGGGTCACCCTTACAGACTGAACGGAGGTGTTCCGCAAAGATTGGGTGACAGCTTTGCGGAACACCTCCGTTCAGTCCGTAAGGGTGACCCCGAGCTTCCGGTCGCCTGTCATTTTAATTCACCGCCCCATTCCCACTCGGGCCTCACCGTCCTCGGCCTCTTGCATTGTTCCATGGAAGCTCACCGTAAACTCGAGGAACAGCACCTCATCTTCCGATTAGGCACTTTACAGGCTTCCGGACTCAATATCAAGTTCAAAAATTTGAGATCATAACCTCGGCCCCGTAATACATTTTTACTTATATGTTTTATCCACACCTTTGTTTTGGCCTTTCCCCACACCCTTTCTTTCTCTCTCTCTCCCACATGGCAGCTGTCTCCCATCCTGCCAGCGCATTTCACGCCTAATCTAGAGCCGTCTTTTGTCTCCACTAGTCCTATCACCATCTTGTCTCGTTTTGAATATCTCTTAATGTCTCTTCTTCTCTTTTGTTCACTCCCAGCCTGGCCTCTTAATCGATTTCATTTCCTGTGCTTCTTTAGTCTTGACAAAGGAGTTTCACCCGAAACATTGACTCTATTTTCTCTCAACGGATGTTGTCTGGCCTGGTGAGTTTTTCCAGCATTTTCTGTTGTTATTTTAATGCATTCTGGCCTTGCCTGCGACGCCCATATCAGGTTAATTTTAGATCAATATTCCCACCATAGCTTTTAGCAGGTAAACAATGTGTGCTAAATTATGTGAGGGGGTTTATAATGATGGAGAGTACTTTTGCCAATTTTTGAAAAATGGCAAAGAACAAATAACAATGGAACAATGGTACTACAATGGAAGCGGAATCATAATCTCTTACTGCAATTTTGCTTTAGAGTGCTATACAAGCTTATAACTATAGCCTGCAAAATTCAGCTCCTTTGCGCCTGCCGTTAGCACCTCATGGGGCACAAAGAGCTTATCGCCCGATGGGGGTGCTAATCGTCCGATGGGGGTGCTAATCCCCCGAGAAATTTGTCGGTGTGCTACTGAGGCGCTAGCCGTTAGTGCTGCGCCCCGGCCGGTAGTGCATTGGGCCGATGCGCCACCAGCAATGATGTCACCGCCCTGCCCCACGACCCCTTAATGCCCCACCACTACCCGTTACCACCCTGCAGCAGAAATTTGGCTGCACCCCACGAGGCTGCCGCAGGCAGTGTCAGCACCAGCCGCATGTGTCGTGAGCTGGGCCGAACTCCACTCGCAAGGCCCTAATTAAAGGAAGGTGAAGCCATGATCCACACCACCAATTTATTTTTTTGGCTGACCTCCGTGGCAGCCCTTGGCATGGTCCATGGCTGCCATCGCGCAGCCACGGCACCAGGCCACCCTGGTGGGCTAGTGTGGGCCATCGGAGGCCCTGCAGAGCTCATGGCGTCCCTCCCCTTTTACGGAAGGGGTGGGGCACTGAAACGCGTCAGCGCTATATGGACCAGCCACGTATTACCACTCTTTGCACCCCCAACACCGCCTTGACAGGAAGTGGGGAGCCCAAGATAACGCTCCACTTCCTCGCCGAGAAGGTAAGGTGAATTTAGCAGCCAGGGCGGTAGTTCCGCGCCTGGCACTAAATCTCTGGTGATAATGTGGTTAACACCCCTAAACATGGTGTAACTGAATTTTGCCCCTATATGTTATATGCTTTATCATAGTATGTAAAGAAATTATGCTAGCCTTGATTTACTTCTCAGGATTTCTGAATATGCTATCACGGGGGATCTTAGTGTAGGTTCTGTATTATTGTTATTAAGTTATATGTAGCTCTCGAAGGGCTACATTAACAGAACAGCAAGCTTGGGTTTAGGATTCAGAGCGATGTTCTGAACGAGAGCGATTTAGCTACAGCAAGTTACTTTTGACATTCCAGCCATCATTGTTGTGTGAACGTTGCTGTTTGTTTAAGCCCAGCATGAGATGTCTACTGAGAACATATTCTTCGTAGAGTGGATATTCGATTTAGTTGGCAGGCCTACTGGCGAATCCTGAATACTTAGATCTTGCACTACATACTTCAGCTTTCTGTGTATTTTCATAGAGTATAGGAGAAAAGAGAGACTGGAAAACAAATCAGCCAGCAAGCGGGAAGGAAACCTGGTCTAGTGAGGGGAAACTCTGAAGCTCCGAACTGGGCAGAATCAGAAGGCTGATGGGGCAAGGTTAGGCACTGCTTCTAATAGGATTGCATGGTATATTCTTTTCAATCTTTTTTCTAGTTTTGGTGCAGGGTTCTTTCATGATGTGGATCAATGTGCTGTTGCATTATTAATGTTGCTCTGCATTTGCCGTCTGTATAATGGAACAGCTTACCGATTGTATCATATCGCATCTCGCTGAATTGTTTCTCAGTCCGTCCAGTGAGAGACTGTAGGAGCATACAGGAAGACATATGGGAAAGACACGATATCCAGTTCAAATCACAAGGGGGTCCGAGTGTTACATCACTAGGTAACACAATTGTGTGAGCGCAATTCTGAACTTAAGATGCTCACACTGATTATGGGAATGGCCAGCACTGCCATATCCAAGAGAATATCTAAATTCTATCTAAAAATTAGTTGCATCTCTAAAGCCCATTCAAAAGACATACCGTTTTAATAACAATCATTTCTAGCAGCGCTCAGTTTAATGTCGGGTTAGTGTGAAGCCCATGCAGTGCATCACCTGAATGTCCACTTTTTGAAGTGCAAACGCTGTTGCTTCAAATTGGAATATTGCGCACATCACTCCATTACCTAAGACTGGCAAGGGAGGGAAACCAGGCAATTTTACACCAGTTGGCATAACATCTGTTGTCGGGATATTACTAGAGTCTCTAGTTAAGGTTAGGGTGACTGAACACCTTGAAAAATTTCCTCTGATCAGAGAGAGCCAGCATGCATTTGTGAAAGGTGGGTCAAGCCTGATAAACCTGATTGAATTTTTTGAAGAGGTGACTAAAGTAGTGGACATGGGATTGTCTATGAATATTTATATGGACATAAGAACATAAGATTTAGGAGAAGGAGTAGTCCATATGGTCCTTCGAGCCCGCTCTGCCATTCAATAAGATCATGGTTGATCTTCAACCTCAACTCTACTTTCCAGCCCGATTCCCAGATTCCCTTGATTCCCCTTGAGTCTAAAGATCTATCTATCTCAGCCTTGATTCTATTCAATAACTCGGCATCCACAGCCCTTTCAGGTAGAGAATTCCAAAGATTCAGAACCCTCTGAGTGAAGAAATTCCTCCTCATCTCAGTCTTAAATGGCCGACCCTTTATCCTGAGAATATGCCCTCTATTTCTAGACTCTCCAGCCAGGGGAAACAACCTCTTCACATCTATCCTGTCATTCCTCCTCAGAATCTTATATGTTTCAATGCAATCACCTCACATTCGTCTAAACTCCAGAGAGTAGAGGCCCAATCTACTCAATCTCTCCTCCTAGGACAACCCTCTCATCCCAGGGATCAATCTAGTGAACATTCGTAGCACCACCTCTAAAGAATGTATGTACTTTCTCAGATAAGGAGATCAAAACTGTGCGCAGTACTCCAGGTGTGGTCTCACCAAAGCCCTGTACAATTGTAGTAAGACTTCCTTACTTTTGCACTCCAACCCTCTTGCAATAAAGGCCAACATGCCATTTGCCTTCCTAACTGATGCTGTACCTGCATGATAGCTTTCTGTGTCTCCTGTACGAGGACACCTAAATCTCTCATAAAACCAACATGTAATAGTTTCTCACCATTTAAAAATATAGGCCTAGAAATTCAGTTGCGTTCGCCAGCCATTAGCGCCATAAGAGGGGTAGATTTGGAGCGCTAGGCACTTAGCGCCCGGGCGCAGACCGATCTGCACCTACGCCCAACTTCAGTTGACATTTAGCGCCGGCGCAAAGTGTTTGCGCCCGCTCAGCTGCGCGCGCAGCTTATGACGTCATTTCGTTGTGCAACGCTGTTTGTGCACCCCAAACCGGAACTTCAGTGGCGCCCGCCCAATGTGGGCGTGGCGCTGTTAAGAACTGTGAAGTGGAACGCAGCAGAGGCCCTGCGGGCCTCGAGGAGCGCTAATTAAAGGGCACTTAGACTGGACTATAAAGGCCAGCCATTTTGCTGCAATGACTTTAGTGCTTTGGATTTCTGGACAGAGACCAAGGAACAGACCTTACTGATTTGGGACAACATAGGAGAGGTATTTTTGGCTTCTGGCCAGAGCTTGGAAATTTGACTCATTGTGATTTCACTGTTTGCAAGTATATTATGGGGGCTGCATGGGGTGGCAACCCTCAGTTCCAGCATTATGTGCGAAGGGCTCGCAGACGCTGTGTGAGAGGGGCAGCCATGCCTAGACGCAGAGGGGCCATCAGGCGTCGGCAACGTAGGCCTTACCCGCTCAGGGAATACCGGCAGCAGGTGTCCTATCTCACCATGACTGCCGCGCATTGTGTTAAGAGGCTGCGCTTCAGAAGGGAGGTGGTTGCGGAGATCTGCCAGCTGCTTCACAGAGATCTGTGTCCACAGCTGATGTGCAGGACGTCTCTGTCGGTGGAAGTGAAGGTCACGGTGGCTCTTAACTTTTATGCAAGCGGCTCCTTCCAAGCCGCTGCTGGGGACATAGCGAACATCTCCCAGTTCGCCGTGCATCGCTGCATCTGGCAGGTCACCGATGCCCTTTTTGCAAGGAGACACCAATTCATCTCCTTCCCCATGACCCTAGAGAGGCAGGAGCAGTGTGCAGTCGGATTTGCCAGGATCGCCGACTTCCCCATGGTGCAGGGCGCCATTGACTGCACGCATGTGGCTATGTGGGCACCTATCGACAATGCCGAGGATTACCGCAACCGGAAGGGCTACCATTCCCTCAATGTACAGCTGGTGTGTGACCACAGGCAGCGCATCCTAGCTGCCAATGCCCGCTTTCCAGGAAGCAGCCACGATGCATTTATCCTGCGCCAGACTACAGTGGCTGACATGTTCCAGGCACAGCCTCCACCAAGGGGATGGCTTATCGGGGACAAGGGCCACCCTTTATGTACATGGCTCATGACCCCGCTCCACGTGCCCAGGACCCCTGCTGAGGAGGCATACAACGAAAGCCATCAAGCCACAAGGAACATCATAGAGCAAACGATTGGCATCCTCAAGCAATGGTTCCGCTGCCTGGATCATTCCGGCGGATCTCTACAGTATTCGCCGGATAGGGTCTCCCAGTTCGTCATCGTTTGCTGCATGCTGCACAACCTGGCTATCCGCAGGACTCAGGCACTGCCACCTCACGTTGGCCCACCACCTCAGGAGGACGAGCAGGAGGACCATGAGGAGGAGGAGGAGGAGGAGGAGGAGTACCAGCCCAGGAGGGAGCCACACGGTCCAAGGGCCGTCCGCCGGCGGCTTATTGAATGACACTTCTAGGCCCCCTGTCAGGGAATGGCTTGTGGCAATGAACGCACCTGAATGCAGCCGCTCCGCAAGCCCTCAGCCAGTTAACGCAACAACCACTTGAAACATTACACATGGACAAGCTGAATAAATAAAAAGCTTTATTTAACAAACTCAGGGCCCTTCCCACATGAAACACAAAAACAGACAAGACCCCCAAAAAACAGTCAAAAACATATCTCACTCCCACAACCTGGGGAGGAATAACAAAACTTGTCCATCCAATTGGCCTTCATCCTCGGCCTTACCAAGACTAACCCCCCCATACAGAACACAAACACCCCCATCTAAAAAAACATTTGCCTTCATCTTCGGCCTTACCAAAATAAACCCCCCCCATACAGAACACAAACACCCCCATATAAGAAAGCATTTGGCAACACACTCTACTTGGTGTGCTGAGAGGGCGAGTCCTTGTGCAGGCTTGTCCGGCCCCTGCCCGACCTGCTGCTCCGCCTCAACCTGGGCCCTGTGGGTGTTGCAAGGCTGGGGGAAGGCTCCTGAGGGGCACAGTGCGTGACGGCAGATGCCCTTGGGGGTCGGCCTAGACGAGGTCCGGCCCTGGTGGGGCCGGCTGCTGACTGCTGCAGCTGTGGCTGGGCAGCATCAGTCTCTCCAGCAGCTCATCGCAGCTTTGCTGGGGGAGTGGCAGTAGCGGCTGCAGCAATGGGGGCAAGGTGGCTGATGCCAGGCGCTCGCTGGTCGCCAGAGACACTGGCACTCGGCCGGGCTGGCACTGCAGCAAGCGCAGCAATCTGGTGAAGGCCAGACCGCTGTGCTGCAGCAGTGCGGCGGGTGCCGTGATGATGCGTCCATGACACAGCGAGTGTGGCAGAAGTGAGTGCCCGTACTGCCCTGGTCTGTGCCCACATCAGACCAGCCAGTGTCTGGACGGCACCACTCATGAACTCTCGACTCGCGTCCTGTGCTGCCGCGAGTTGTTCGACACCCCTGGCCTGTGAGTCCCCAAAATCGGCCACACTATGAGCCAGGGACTCAATGGCCTGAGGCAACTGTCCCACAACCCCCATGAACTCGGTGTGGCGCCGCTCCGAGTCCGTGGACATTTGATCAAGGAGCCGCACCTCCTGGGCGAGGACCGTCTCCGGACTGGAGGCCGGACTCTCCCTCTGGGGAGAAGGCCGCCGAGCTGGCCGACCCTTCCCGCATGGCTGGACGCCACTGGGCCCAGCAACTGCCCTCCCCTGCAACACTTCCCCCCTCTGGGGAGAAGGCAGCCGTGCTGCCCGACCCTTCCCGCGTGGCTGGACGCCACTGGGCACAGGAGCTACACCCCCCTGCAACACTTCCCCCTGGCTCTCTTCCAGGCAAGACGTGTCCCATCCATTGCCATCCCCTGGCGCGGATGAGGGTTCCCCCGATGTGCCGCCTTCCTCTTGGTCCTCGTCGTCCTCCTCTTCCGAGGGACTGACACTCGCAGCTTCAGGGACCTCCTCCTCACCAGCTGAAAGCAGGAAGGCACAAGAGTAGCTTTAGAGTGAGGACAGGGCGTCAGCGAGGGAGGTATGAGTGGTGGCATTATGCGCATTGGTGGGACAGTGGCAAAGGATGTAGATCTGAAGCGCAAGAGGAACGAGAGAGGTCCAAACGGTCATGTCCTTACCATTGGCGCCCAGCACAGGGTCAGCATCTCCAATAGCAACGGGGCCAATCACCCGGGCACGCATGAGTCGAGCCACGCGCTCCTCCAGGTCACTGAGCTCCTGGAACTGGACACGGCCTCCCCCGGTGACAGTCCGGCTCTTCAGATTCTGCGCCAGCTTGGCCTGCAAGAGAAAGGACGGCCTCTAAGTACAGTGTGGTGCCCTGTTGTTGTGTGCACTGCCTCCCATGGTCGAATAGCTTGGCCAGTGTGGTTCCCTGTTGTTGTGTGCACTGCCTCCCATGGTCGAATAGCTTGGCCAGTGTGGTTCCCTGTTGTTGTGTGCACTGCCTCCCATGGTCGAATAGCTTGGCCAGTGTGGTTCCCTGTTGTTGTGTGCACTGCCTCCCATGGTCGAATAGCTTGGCCAGTGTGTCAAGTGCAGAAAGTGCTATTGATGATCATGCCAGTGCCATAGCTGCTGGAGGAGGGCTGGCCATTAGGCCTTTGAGGTCCCTTTGCCCATAATGTGAGGTGCACATGCAAGGATGAGGAGGACACTGGAAAGGGTACTCACCCTGACCAACCGAGTGAGGTCGTTAAACTTCTTCCGGCATTGGTCACCAGTCCTGGGGACATCGCTGTTGGCTGTGACCCTCTGGGCGATTTCCCTCCAGGCTCTCCTGTACAGCCTCTTGGGAGCCTTCTTGCCACTGTCCAGGCACAAGATATCTGTGTTCTTCTCCAAACCCCTAAGCAGCACCCTCAAAGCATGGGCAGAGAAGCGCTGCGCTCGCTCACGGGCCCTCTGCATCGTTGCTGGCACTATTTCTCTCCAGCAGCAGTGTTTAGGCCTAGCTGGAGGGCTCCAGTATCCAGGGCATGGCAGCAGACCAAGTCGACCCTTCCCCCTTTAAGAGCTGGCCGGCGTCAGGGTGTCTGCTGTCAATTAAAACATGACCGCACCTGCGCTGTGCCCGGCCTCGGCGGTATGAGTCTGCACCGCCGGCTTAGCGCCTAAAGATAGGTGTGCAACGCCAGTTTTAGCGCTCGCCCAAACTCCTTGCCCAAAGCTACTGACTATCGGCAAACTGGCCTCCACTTTCCGGCGGGCACAAACTTTAGCGCCCGCCCAACTTTACTGCCCCAAACGTGGCTATACTGAATTTCTAGGCCATTATGTTTATCTATTCTTCCGACCAAAATGAATACCTTCACATTTCCCCACATTATGGACTTCCAGAAGCCATTTGATAAAGTCCCTCATAAGAGACTGTTAACTAAGGTTGAAGTCCATGGAATTGAAGGCAAATTATTGACCTGGTTAGAAAACTGGTTGAGCAGCAGGAGACAGAGAGTAGGGATAATGGGCAGGTACTCTATTGGCAGGATGTGACTAGTGCTGTCTGGCAGGGATCTCTGCTGGGGCCTCAACTATTCACAGTATTTATTAATGACTTAGATGAAGGCATAGAAAGCCAGATATCCACACTTGCCGATGGCACAAAGATAAGCGACATTGTAGGCAGTGAAGATGAAAGCATAAAATTACAAAGGAATATCAACAGATTAAGTGAATGGGCAAAATTGTGGCAAATGGATTTCAACGTAGGCATATCTGAGGTCATCGACTTTGGACCAAAAAAGGATAGAGCTGGGTATTTTCTAAATGGTGAAAAACCAAAAACAGTGGAGGTCCAGGGAGACTTGGGGGTCCAGGTACACAGATCATTAAATGTCATGAACAGGTACAGAACATAATCAAAAAGGCTAATGGAATGCTAGCCTTTATACCTAGAGGACTAGGATACAAGGGGGTAGAAGTTATGCTGCAGGTACACAAAACTCTGGTTAGACCACACCTGGAGTACTGTCAGCATTTCTGAGCACCATACATTAGAAAAGATATATTGGCCTTGGAGGAACTGCAGCGTAGGTTTATCAAAATGTTACCTGGACTCCGAGGGTTAAATTAAGAGGCGAGATTACACAAACTAGTTTTGTTTTCCTTGGAATTTAGAAGGTTAAGGGGTGATTTGATCGAAGTTTTCAAAATATTAAAGGAAACAGCTAGGTTAGATCGAGAGAAACTATTTCTGCTGGTTGGGGAGACTAGGACTCGGGGGCATAGTCTAAAAATTAGAGCCAGACCTTTCAGGAGTGAAATTAGGAAACACTTCTAACACACAAAACGGCAATTGATGCTAGATCAATTGTTAATTTTAAATCTGAGATTGATAGGTTGTTCCATCCAGGAGTCAATCTTGAACACCCCACCATTTTGCCTAATAAGCAAGCGTGTTACAGGCTGAGCCAGTTGACGTATAACAGTGGCCTTGTCCTCACTTCATAGACGTTATTCCGGACACAATAACAGCTGACTTTCATTACTTCGGTAAAATTATGCAGAACACCTTGAGACAAGGTTTTCTAAACCTTGTGGAAGGACATGATCTTTGTTCGATGAGATCAGGGTGTTTCAGGAGGAAAGTAGAGGATTGGGTGCCAGCTTACAGCGTTTACTACGTTTATTACTATGCGAGTTGTACTGTGATGCTCTCTGTGCAAATGCGTTCAGTGCATTCAAACAACGTGAAGACCAGCCGTGTAGAGACTACCATTGCAGATACACTTACATGTTACAAAGATACCTCAGCATGCAGAGCTATTATTCCATTGCAATGCAGAAAAAAATAGCAGGAGAACCGCGAGGCAGCCTCAATACCTGTCACTTCCATTGTACGGATATCACTATAATGGAACCATATTTCTACATGTGATCTCTGATTTCACTGGTCATCGACAGGAAATGTAGCTATGATTGGTATGAAGAATTTGAAAGGGTTGAAAATTGATGTTTGATGTTATTATGTGGGAAATTATATTTCCAACAGGACGAGACACATTATGAAACCAAGTTTGGATTTTTGGATATTTATGTAGAAGTGTAGTGGAAAAGGACCACAGGATGAAACAACTAGTTACTGCTATATCTACTTGCTTCTCACTTATGTCATACAAGATAAGACATCTCGATCCAAGCTTGGAAAATATGTCTTGTCTGTGCCACACCATCATCTCCAGCTGCCTGTTTCTTCATCTTCATAATTTTCATCATGCTTTAGCTCCGGTATTTCACCAACGGGAACGCTTGTCGTATTTGAAAGGTCTTGCCCAACACGTTCGACGCCATGTTGTAAATCACCCAACCCCATCAATTCAGGCAGCAGAAGTAGGCTTCCGACCCCGAATATCTGCTCTATTACAAGCCTGCTCTATTATGTGAGCCTATTCTCTCCTAAGAACAAAAACTTCTGCAGAGACATGGGCAGCAGAGCCAAACATAGTCTTTGTCCGCCAGAAGTCATCCTTTCACCCTGTTAATACCTGTTGAGATTTGGAATATTTCAGCATTGAGGCATAAATCGCTCGGGAGTCGGAGTTTGCCTCTTCCCGTGCCTTGTGATGCGTCATTTGGTCCTGGAGTAAGCATACATAAAACACTCAAATCAAAAGCCCCAGGAGCGCTCAGCTACCCATGTAACTAAACCGCAGCATTGCAATAACATGTATTATTCAAGTGTAATTATCCCTTCGCGCACCTTAACGGGAACACACACTTTACAGGACGTAATTCATTCAGTATTATATTATTTCATTACACCTGTGCATCCATTCGTCAACGGAAACCTCGGGAACAGAACAATAAAATGAGTTTTCAGAATCGCAATGGCACAGTATTTACTGGGTTTAACGTAACAAGTTCCTTTCAACATTACAACACCGCATCAGATGGAATCATTACACATTTTGCAACAGTATATACTAGAACAGTGTTAGTGGTTTCAACCACATATGCTTGGCATCGTTAGCTTTTGCAGTCTATACATTGAATGGCAGTTATGTAGCTGTAGCATTAAATGTATAACTTGGATGGCATTATTAGAAAGCGATTGGAGCTGTTTGAGTAGAAGCCATGTACACCACTGTAAACAGAGCATTCACCTTTGGAACATAATACCGATTAATTCTTTGTTTTCTTCATTCCCCTGTTAATTGAAGGTTTTTATTTCCCAGTAATATTTTGCACCCGCTGACGTGCGGTTACACTATAGTTTAAATCGCCAAAACTGCCCGCGGATCAATCCCCCAATCTTCGCCAATTTAATTATTTAAATTCAAGAAGTACACATTTATTAATTAGATTTAGGTATCGGATTAACTTCGTCTCTTTAAAGGTCTTCATATCTGTATTTCACGTAAACAAGACACATGTCATGAACAATAAAGCTATCTCAAAGATTTAACACCCGGCATCCTTATGTAAGGAAATGACGAAAGTTCGCTACTGTCCGGTTTATAATCTTTCATTCATCATTGCCAAGTGCACTTAAAATTCAAATTCACCTTTGAGGATCTATATTAGGTAAAAATATAACTGTGATGGGTTTGTTACAGATTATTCTACAGGATATAAAGCGAGTGTTAACGATATCTGCGTCGGAATCTCTTATTTCTTATTGTCATTTGTACCGATTTTGGTCAATTTGTACAGAGTTATATATCTGTTCCCTACTCTGTCAATAATCTGACAGTTAAAATAGTCAGGTAGAATCACCTCATGGAAAGGGAGGGATCCATTCCCGGTTCGGAATTCGGAACAGAGGTAAATTGTAGTCCGTTGGTTGCAGAGGTAGCGCAGTGTTTCTATTAGCGCGGGATAGCAAACTGAGCTATAGACAATATCCGACCCCAGGATGAAATCATAGTCGGTAGGAAACTTAGTTTGGTCTTCACCCCAAGTCAGTGCAGAGACTTTTAAACGATGTCTGCAGGCAAAAGGGATGTTGGTTGAGACATTGTAGTTTATTTGCTTCAGGATTTCCGGTTGATCTGTCATGGTAACATTTCCACCTGAGAACAAGAAAATATATCCATGCATAATTCACCGTTTGCCCTTGATAACAGTCCCATCTTACATTGTGTTCATGGAGTGAACAAATAACGACCTCCAATAAATGCCTGTGAGCAAGTATCGTCCCAGATAGCCCCAGTCTCTCCGAACCACTATTACATAGGATTAATGTTCTGAATACAGAGCTAGTAGTACATCTGTGTCTAGGGCAATTACAAAATATCTTAAATATTTGCTAGAAGACAGACCAATCATATCTGTACATGGGAGCAGACCTTCGGTTTTAAACTCTTTGCGGTCGATTTTAACTCAGGTGTGGGAAATTGTCGGGTTCCCCGAATTTAGTGTTTCCCACACGAATCCAAATAGGTCTGTGAGATTGATGCAATTTTAACTCAATTGGCCAATTGATTTCCAACGTGTGGGAAGCCTTGGCAATTGAGTATTTCCAGCCAGAAAGTCGCAGGATATGACGTCATAATTGCTGCTGCTTTTAAGGTCCACAGCAAGCCTTGCTTCTTCTGCAGGCTTCCAAACTTTACCATTCGGATGGCATAGGAGCCTGCAGGAGCAGCGGCCAGCGGGAGGGCAAGAGCTGCCCCCAAATTTGATGAGGCTTCACTCCAGGCATTGCTGGATGGTGCTAGGGCCCACAGGGCGGTTCTGTTCCCTTCTTGTGGGAGGAAGAGGCCTCCCAGTCAGACCAAGGCTGTGTGGCTACAGGTGGCTGTGTGGCTACAGGTGGCTGGTGAAGTCAACTCCTTGGGGCTCACACGGCGCACCTGGATGCAGTGCAGGAAAAGATTCCATGACCTTCATCGCACTGGAAAAGTAAGTACTGTATGAAGTTTCCATCACCCTCAATCTGATCCCCATTGCCTTTCCTCACCAGCGCTCAGCTTTAGCAATCTCGTCCAGCATATCCCACTTGACACTCACATCCATGCACCCTCACCCATTCCCTCTCTCTCTATGCTCACATTCACATAACTGTTCCACCATGCAGCCCTCATACTCCCTCTCACTCTGATGGTTTGAACACAACTGACAACACACAGGGAGGGCCCTTGGTCTTGCAACCTCACTCCATCTTTTTCCCCTTCTAAGTATCTATGCTATGCAATCTCTGCACTCACTCCTTCATTCTCACTCAACCTCCACTTGTCTCCCTCATTGCAGGAAAAGAGAGCTCACAACAGGAGAGAGCGAGCCAGGACAGGAGGAGGGCTGCTCTCCTTAGCCCAGCTCATCCCCTCGGAGGAAGCCGTCCTGGAGATTGTCGGGGCTGGCAGAGACACAGAAGTTGGGGAAGGACAGACAGATGCATCCCTGCAAGCTGGTGACAGAATAGTTTTCCATCTCTCTCATTGGCATTGCATGAGTCACTGATAATGATTCTGAAGCTACATCATATGGACTTATGATCACCTGCAAAATGCAATGTGCATGTAACCTTGGCATCACATCTCTAACTTTTTCCTTGACTCCCCCACAGGACCATCGAGAGCCCCCGTCCCCACTGTGCAGGAGGAGCAGCCTGAGAAGCCAGACTCCTCAGAGGAATCGGCAACCTCTCACGGCATAGCATCAGCAGAAATAAGTGCACCCAGCACCAGTGCAGAGACTCACACATTGGTGGGACCTTCGGGACATAGAGTAGAGTTGCCACCTGGTGTATCACAGCTCACAAGTGAACGTCAGCAGATTGTGGAAACAGTGACAGCAGTGGAGAGTCCTTGTCAGAGGGCGCAGGACTCTGCCAGCTCGGCTGCATGTCGACCCTCTGCCTCTGGGTCCATCCGTAAGTTCAGAGGTGATGGAACTCCATGCACAGATGCAGGATTATCTGGCAGGTTTTGTCTCCAGGGTCACTGCAAGTGTGGAGCAAATGGAGGAGTCCATAGCGAACATGAGCAGAGCCTTTGTGGAGTCAGTGCCGCATGAACGCATGAACATGGAAAGGATGGCTACCTACATGGAAATGATTGCTGCCTCCGTGGTAAGGCTGGCTACTGTAGGGGGCGGATGGCTACAGTAGAGGAGAGGAGGGCTACGGTAGAGGAGAGGAGGGCTATGGCCATGGAGGAGGTTAGTCGCCAGGGTATGGAAAACATGGTGAGTTTTCAGAATAGAATGACATCTCTTGAGGAGCGATGGGCATCTATTGAACAGAGAAACCAGACCTTCATGGAAGTCCTTCTGAGTAGGACTGACATTGCAGATACGGGTCCCCATGGCCCCCCTGATGTGCAGCCAGGTGCTCTCAAACCACTTGCAGGCACTGAGGGGGACCTGACCCATGAGCGGGACGTTGGTGGCAGACCTCAAGGAAGTGGGGGCTCCTCTCCAAGCGCTCACACTTCCATGCCACTGCAGAGCTCTCGGTCAGAGCCCCGCCGGAGTCCACACCCCACTGAGATAGACGTCTCTACTCCTGCACAGCCGCAGGAGCAGCAGACTGCTGATGAGCCCTCACAGGCTCGCCACCCCAGAGGATGCCCGGCAAAGGTGTGGAGACAGGAGCAGCAGGAAAGTGAGCAAGGGGCCTCCACATCTGCTGAAGCCACAGGGGAACCACTATGTAGGAGCATGCGTAAGAGGAAAATAATGCACAAATAGTCACAAGGGTAGTCACTTGGGTGAAATGTTGTGTATTTTGTAGAAATGCTATCAGTTTTTTGTTTCGCATAAAATTTCTGATGGCAACTGCTGCAGTTGTGGCATGTGTCATTTCGCGAATGGGGCTGGAGGTCCTCTAATTCCAAGAAGGGAAGGAAAAAAAGGCCTCCCATGCTTCTGGTAGAAGCCTCAGTTGAGGAAGCGCTAAGTGAGGGTGGCGAGAGGGGTTTCGCAGGACGTCACACTGGAGAAGTGTGTGAGGCTCCAACCTTCCACAGGTGTGGTTAAGCCTGGTAAAAGTTGCCCCAGGCCTGAGACAACAAAGCCCTGCCACCTGCAAATGATGGCTGATCAAATCTCCTCTTTAATGGTTGACCTGCAGCTGATAGTCAGCAAACCAATAGTGCTCACGCCAGGTTTCACAGGCGTGATCCGCATCAGGCATGTCTTACATGGGAAAAGGGTTAAACAGGCAAGGGCCTGTTAAAATGGGATTATAAAGGCCAATGAGTGCTGTTTAAGGGCCCTAAAGACCAGTCCCGCCTGTTGGAGGCGGGACTTATTCGTTACCATCAGACACGTCTGGGTTAAAATGGCTAGGTGTCGGGAACCAGGTGGGGGGTCCTGACCCCCAGGTTTTGCGGTTTTAACCGCCCACACGCCTCAAAGCCCGCCTGATGGCTGAGTTAAAGTTGAGCCCTTTAGCTCTCATTTATGTTCTCTGAAATGATTACTTTTCAAGTAAACGCTTAAAGTAGGGAGACTGAATTGTTCACAAACCATATGTACCACAGGAAGTGTAGCGGGCATAATCACACCTTTTGTTACTCTCAGAAATGGTATTACTCCTTACATTTTGGGTTCAATACCACCCTGTAGCTCACCTAGTAGGGTTGCTAAAATCCCCACGATTCCAGTTCCTGATCCCAGCTCTATCACCTTCTTCCCAGTAAAGCTGATCTCCTCCTTCTCAAAGTACTGGCAAAGGGTAATGCCCTTAAAAGATGGAAAATATGTACATTAGGATTAATTTATTCAGAAATTAACACTTGTACCCAAACGCCCACTTCCAAAGAAGAGTGGGGTCTGGGTTCAAACAATTCCTTGCAGAGATAAAGGAAAGCTCTTGGAACTTGTCACGGGCACTACAACTCAATCCCAATGGGCTCGATTTTGCCGTGCCCGAGGAGGCGTGATTGGAGACGTGTGAGGTGGTAAAATCACAAAAAAGGGCAGGTGGGCCCAATCCCGCCACCAAACAATTTTCCCAAATGCGTGTTTTCTGACCCCATTTCCATCCCACCTCCAAGAGGTGGGTTAGGCCCTTAATGCCTTTAACAACCAGTTAAGTGCCTCTTTAATCCCATTTTTAGAGGCCTTTCTGATTTTACCACTTTCCCCACGACCTGCACGTCTCCTCTGGAAGATGCCAGTGAATCCTGGTGGCCTAACAAGTGGACTGCTTAGTAACAGCTGCAGCTCCACCATTAAAAAGGAGTTTTCAGCAATCATCATTTGCAGGTGGCAGAACTTTGTTGTCTCAGGTCTGGGGGAACTTTTAGCAGCCATACCCATTGTTGTGGAAGTTTGGAGCCTGACACCCATCTCCAGTGTGACCGCCTGGGAAACCCCGCTCACCACCTTGACTGAGCGCTTCCTCAACTGAGGTATATACCAGAAGCTTGGGAACCATTTATTTCCTTTCCTCCTGGACATCAAATTCGGATGAAGACCAGCCGTGGCAGCAGCAGAACCATGAACAACAGCACCACCAAAAGCAGCAGTAACAACAGGAGTGCCAAGCTGCTGCTCACCCACCTGAAGTTGCACAGGCCAGAAGGCGCCAGCGCGCAACCACATTGCTGCCCAGGATGCAAGGGACGCACTCATCTTGGCCAGATTTGTTTAGCCTGCACAATCAAACTCTTTTGCCTCACACCTTCTTATCAGACCATCGACAATGGCCAAGAACCTGCGGATTCCTAACACTCTGACCACCATACTGACAATTGCAAGTCATCTTAAGCCCTCAGTGTGCAAGTCCCATTAGCGAAATGACACATGCCACAACTGCTACAGTTTGCCATCAGAATTTTTTATGACAATAAGCAACTGATGGCTTTTCAAAATTAAACACAACATTAAACCCAAGTGACTATCCTTGTGGCTACTTGTGCATTATCTTCCTCTTATGCTTGTTCCTACGTGGTTCTTCCCCTGTGGCTTCAGCAGATGTGGAGGCCCCTTGCTCACTTTCTTGCTGCTCCTGTCTCGGCACCTTTGGTGGGCATCCTCTGGGGTTGCAAACCTGTGAGCTCTCAGCAACAGTCTGCTGCTCCTGCCGCTGTGCAGGGGTTGAGATGCCGATCTCAGTTGGGTGGGGACTCTGGTGGGGCCCTGACTGAGGGCTCTGCAGTGGCATTGTCGTGTGAGTGCTTGGAGAGGAGCCCCCACTTCCTTGTTGTATGCCACCAACATCCCACTCATGGGTCAGCCCCACTTCAGAGCTAGCAAGTGGCTGGACAGCACCTTTCTGCACTTCAGGGGGGCCATGAGGACCCGTTTGTGCACTGGAAGTCCTACTCCAGAGGACTTGCATGAAGATCTGATTTGTTTGCTCAATAGCTGACCATCGCACCTCAAGAGATGTCAGTCTATTCTGAACAATTACCATGTTTTCCATACCCTGGCGACTAAGCTCCTCCATGGATATAGCCATCCTCTCCTCTATGGTAGCCAACCTTACCATGGAGGTAGCCATCCTTTCCAAGGAGGTTGCCATCCTTTCTGTGGTGATGCGTTCATGCACCAATGCCTCCACAAAGGCTCTGCTCATGTTATTGATGGACTCCTCCATTCGCTCCACACTCACAGCGACCCTGGAGACAAAACCTGCCAGAGACTCCTGCATCTGTTCCTGGAGTTCGAGCAACACTCTCCTTCTGGATGGACCCGGAGGCATAGAGTCGACATGCAGTGGAGCCAAGCTGGGAGCGTCCTCTCCACTGCAACGAGGACTCTCCACTACACCAGGTGACAACTCTACTCTTTGTCCCGAAGGTCCCACCGAGGTGTGAGTGTCTGCTCTGGTGCAGCGTGCTCTTAATTCTACTGACTGAGCACCCTCAGAGGTTGCAGCTTCCTCTGAGGAGTCTGGAAGCTCAGGCTCTTCCTCCTGGACAGTGGGGATGGGGGCTCTCGATGGTCTTGTGGGGGTGTAAAGGAAAGAGTTAGAGATGTGAGTTAAAGGTTACATGCACATTCAATTGTGCAGATGATCGTAAGTCAATCTGTTGGAGCATCAGAATCATTATCAGTCATTGAGAGAGATGCCAAACTATTCTGTCACCAGCTTGCTGTGATGCGCCCGCCTGTCCATCCCCCACTTGAGAATCCTCCTCGATCCCGGCAATTTCCAGGGCCGCCTCCTCTGAGGTGGTGAGCTGGGCTACTGAGGGTGGCCCTCCTCCTGTCCTCGCTCTTTCCCTCTTATTGTGGGCTCTCTTTTCCTGCAATGAGGGACACAAGTGGAGTTTGAGTGAGAATGAAGGAGCGAGTGTAGAGAATCCATAGCATAGCTGCTTAGAAGGAGACAAAAGGCCCTCCCTGTGTGTTGTAAGTTGTTGCCATTGCATCACAGTGATAGGGAGTGTGAGGTCTGCATGGTCGAATAGTTAAGTGAATGTGACCATAGAGAGAGAGGGAATGGGTAAGGGTGCAAGGATGTCAGTGTCAAGTGGGATGTGGAGGAAGAGGTTGGCAAAGCAGAGTGCTGGCGAGGAGAGGCGATGGGGATGAGATTGAGGGTGTTGAGTACGTCATACTCACTTTTCCTGTGCGGAAAATGTCATGAAACCTCGTCCTGCACTGCAGCCATGTTCTACGGCACATAGAGATGGCATTGACCTCCTGGGCCACTTGCAGCCACACAGCTTTAGTTTATTGTGGTGGCTTTTTTCTCCCTGAGGAAAGAAAGAGCAGCTCCTTATTAGAACTTGCTCCCTGCACCAGAGCTTGGAGGGAGGTCTCATCAAAACAATTTGCAAAGTGTTTCCAGTCTCCAGAAGAAGCAAGGCTGCTTACAGGCCTTAAACCCAGCAGCACCGATGACGTCATTGGAGGCGACTTTCAGGACGGAAAGGCTAATTGGGCCAGTGGTTCCCACACGCTGGAAATCAAGTGCCCAATTAGGGGAAAATCGCACTTTTTTCCCACTTCACATCGGAGTGGGGTCCTGACACGAAAACCACCTGACACGCCCCAGCCCGACCCCAATGGCAAAATCGAGCCCAATGTGTTTAGGTCAACTCTCAACGGGCTTGTTCACAGAAGTATCATTTATGAAGAACCTTTCACGACCTCAGGACGTCCCAAAGCCTCTTGCAGCCAATTAAGTACTTCCGAAGTGTAGTCCTACTTTACTACTGCGGGATCTTTTACGTCCACCTCAAATTGCAGAGCGGTGCCTCGGTTTAACGTCTCATCCGTAAAACGGCACCTCTGACAGAGCAGCATTCGTCAGTACTGCACTAAAGTGTCAGCCTAGATTATATGATCAAGTCCCTGGAGTGGGGATTGATTCCACTACCTCCTACTCAGACGCAAGAATACTGCCACTGAGCAAAGGCTGATACTGAAGAAAAAAGAAAATAACTTGAATAAAGTTTTCAAAACGGTTGCAACACTTTCTGCCCCATCCGGCCTCGGCCACACTTCAACTAACTAGAAGTCCTACCAATTCTATTGCTTCCCCAGCGCAGTTGTAGCTGGCCCCGCTGACTCTGTAAAAAAGGAACACTCTTTGTAATGCTGAGCCTTAACGGCCAGGAATGTCCCAATATCCCACTCTCCCGTCTATACCGAGTTAGCCACGTTCCAGATTGCTAATAAG
The DNA here is from genome assembly GCF_052327205.1 of Somniosus microcephalus. Lineage (NCBI taxonomy): Eukaryota > Metazoa > Chordata > Chondrichthyes > Squaliformes > Somniosidae > Somniosus > Somniosus microcephalus. Next base: position 161,407,353 of record NC_140998.1, read on the forward strand.
TGGTCCCTATGGTAAACTGCGAGTCTGCTGTGGCGGAGTAGGGACAGGGCCAGAAACACCAAAAATTTCCATAGCCTCTGTGGATTTTGCCGGCGCTCAGAGGGCGGGTTTCGAGGCTGGTCAGAGGTTAAAGTCGTTTTGATTGACGGTGGGTCCCGAACCGGCCGTCAACCCGCCTCCAAACAACTTTCCCAAGTGTCGGGTCCCCATTTGCGAATGGGCCCGACACCTAGTGGCGGGGAAGGGGTTAAAAGCAATTAACTGCCTATCACCAGGTAATTCTCAGCAGTTTTCAGGCTCTTTTTAGATTCTCCAGCTTCTAAGACGGGTTTCACGACGTCCTGACATCACGCCAGGTAAGTGTGGCGTGTTGTAAAACTGCTCTGATGTTTGTGAAAAGATGACAGCTGCAGAAGTGGTGTGAAGGATCCAATGTTGCACATGGTAAGTTCCAAAGCAAAGAAAATGTTAGTTACTGCATTTTTAATACATCTACAGATTTCTTTAGCTTACAAGTTTTTAAATTCAACTGTATGTCCAGTGCCACCTCATTGGGAGAACCTCTCTCACCAGGGACAGATCGCTTCTGTCATCTCACCTGCAACTGCCATCTATTCCAGCAACATTGGAGCCAATGAAACAATCAGACCTAGTGAGATGGGGAAGTGATAAAGTAGATAGGGAGGGTTGGGTGGAGGTGCAAGGTAAGCTGGTGTCCTGGCGAGGTTTCTTCCGCCCTTGGAACGGAAGAGAACCTCCCTGTGTGCTGTGACTCCCTCCATAAGCATATGGAGGGAGTCATTAGAGAGCCTGGGTGCAACAGTTCACCATTGTGCAGTGATTGTCAGTGTTTGCAGCACCTCAATACTGTCAAACACTGAAAAATCAACTGTCAAAATAAAATTGTGCATGGTCCCTCTAAGGAAATCGGCAGATGACCCGTTATCAAATTACGTCATCAGACCGGCTTCCTGTTAATTGGCCGGTAAACTCGCAGGGCGGGCTAAACAAGGCCAATCAAGGGAAAACCATGATTACAGAGCGGAGGCAGCTGGGGGCGGACTGGAACCCGAAAACCACCTGACCCCATCCCGACATGGAGGAAAAATCGTGGCTTGGGTACACACATGAAGTATGGTCCTTTAGGCCGAGATACCGGAGCGAAATCGTGAAACATTACAGGTAAGAGATTTTAGTAGGGGACAAATTGGAGGGTGGTAGCGAGTGAAATCTGGATATTTTCACTGAGCCTCTAACCCCTATTAAAAAGGCACAATACTAATTGCGAGGTATTTGTTACATTAATACATTGGTCTGTTTAGTATATGTGGGAAAAGTACAGGTTATAGCCAGTAATATAGTGAACTACGTACAAGGTGTACGTGATCCCTGATCTATTTTCAAAGCTCAATATTTCTAAGAATAAGATTTGAAACCAGCAGCAACTGAGAACAGAAATCTATAAACCCATAAGAATTGTGTTTCCTTTTTTGCTCTATCCGATTAACGCAGTTGACTTACAGAGTCCCAGACATACGAGGAAACGCCCATTACAGAGTCCATCATTCGAGCGATCTTTAAACTAAATCCGCAAAATTTGTAGTTGCTCCTGCGGATTGCAGGGGTCGAGACGTTATTCTCATTCTCAGGAGTGTCGCAGCTCGAATGTTCCCGATACTGGGTGGTCGTCATCTTTTCTATTCTTCCTCCAGAATCCTGCTTGTGAACCGTCAGTGATTTGCAATCGGATTGCCGCCAGGCACCGAAATTTGAAGAAATAATTGCAATTATATATCGTTGTTCACGTCCTCATGACGTCTTAAAGCGCTGCACGGCCAATCATGTGTGGTCAGTCCTTAGGCAAGCATATACAGTAGCTAATTCTGCGGACAGCAACGGGCTGAGTAATCAGTTAAATAGTGTTAGCCAGGACATCGGGAGAACTGTCTCAACAGACAGAGGGAACTATGCAAAGCCAGCTATTTATTCAACTTTCTCTTGAATTGCCAGTAAAATCAGCACCTCACTGTCTCCATTGGCGGAACATTACATTCGTTCAACCCTGGTTCACTTGGTAGCATTCCCCTGTTTCTGACTCAGAAGTTTGTAATTCAAGTCCCACTACAGGGCTTTGAGCTCAAAATCTAGGTTGACACCCAAGCGAAGTACGGAGGGAGTACTGCACTGTTCGAGATACCGGCCTTCGGATGAGACGGTAAACGCCTGCCGTCTCAGGTAGACATAAAAGATTCCATGGCACTATTTCGAAGCAGAGCAGAGAAGTTCTCCCTGGTGTCTTGGCCAATAATTATCCAACAATCCACACCTAAAAGCAGACTATCCGGTCATTATCACATTGCTGTTTGTGGGAGCTTTCTGTGTGCAAATTGGCTGCGCATTTCCTGCATTGCAGCATTGATTACACTTGGAAAGAGTACTCCAGAGCGCTTTGAGACATCCTGAGAGCGTGAAAGGCGCTGTATAAATGCAGGTCTTGCTTTCTTTCTCTGCCTAAAGTAGTTGAATCTAAACAGTATTTTCAAACTCCCTCTTCCAAGATTCAGGCTCTGCTCTCCTGTTGCGATGACGTTAAAACAAATATGGGCCCAACATGTGCGGGCGGATGCCTCCGACCTGCCAAAAATTTATGAATTCATCTGGTGGTCAGAGAGGTTCGTAGAATCGCTCTCCTGGGCCCCTCCGGGTACCCGCGGGTAGAGGCCCACGTATCCCAGGGGCGCATGCGATTCGCAAGCGCCCCTGGGATTATGTGGGCCGGCCCAACCAATAAAAGAAGGGAATCCCCATTCATAGTTATGGGAGTTCAGTACAAACGGAATCGCCATATCAATGCAAGTCATTCTTTTTCTTTAATATATTCTTCATGTGATGCGGTGTCCAGAACTGAATGCAGTCCACTAAATGCGTTCTAATCAGAGCTTTATATAACTGTAACATAACTTCCATTTTTTTGTATTCAAGCCGCCTTGAGATGAAAGCCAACATTGCGATAGCCCTTTTCACTATTTTTTGTACCTGTCGACTATCTTTTAGTGATTTCTGTACTTGGACACCTAAGTCTCTCTGCTTCTTCTGATCTATCTTTCGTAGGCCCAAAGTGGACGACCTCACACTTCCTCACATCAACCACGGTTTTGCCCACTCACTTAAACTATCAATGTACCGTTGCAGTTTCTATTCTCATCTACACTATTTACTGTGCCACCTTGGGTCTCGTCAGCAAACTTGTAGTAGTTGAAGAACATTGACACAGCAGACATTTGCGTTGACATAAAACACCGGCTCAGATAACTGCAACCTTCTCGACTGCAGCTTACAGCATAGCACAGATCACCACGTTTGCTCCGTGCTGCCTAACATCTGACCCGAGATTGGCTGATGGTAACAAGTGGACTTCAATAACTAAGATGCAAGAGTACAGAGGAAGATAGAAGCACGAAGGGAGACACAAAGGCACAATTTGGTAACTATCTTGTTTTCATATTGCAGCAAAGCGTTGCGTACGTAATTGAAAGGACATCGAATACATTGAAACATTATACGTACCAGAACAAAGCTCATTTAATTAAAGTTAATTTTGTGCTATATTTCTTTCTGTGAGCGCGGAACAAAATGCAAAACTCTGTGTCCTTGAATAAAGGACTACATTTGATTACATTGTTTCCTCAATCTATTTGCCTGTGAAAAGTGCTAACTACTCCTCACTTTACTTCTCCATTGATGGAACATGAATCTAGCATTGCTCACGTGCATCCTTACTGGGTGAAGCACTGGTTCCTGGAATCTGGCAAACTGCAGACCCCATTCCTCCATTGACAACAACATTTCAAGTTCTAATAACAATGTTAGGTATGCTTCTGGTTGCAGTAATTGTGGCTTTGATGCATTCTAACAGCCCCTTCTGTCCTTTGGACACGGTGTGGGGTGGGCTCAGGGCTGTGGCTGAGCTGAAGGACAAAAAAGTGTCCTCTTGCGAAGCACTGGACCAGTTGTGCTGCCTAGCCCCTTCCAGTGTTCAGATCTGCCACTGTATTGTGAGGTTCTGTCAGTACAGGGAACTTTCGATGGCTGCCGGAACCTCATTGCCAAACGACGTCACGTATTCCAAACATCTATTGCCTCGCTGCTAGCTTCCCAGAGGAATTAACTGAATTCCATAATTGTCGGCATGAGAAAATGCGACACAGCAGTTAGCATGGCACCTGCCATTGGTTCAGGGGAATTCTGCCGTGCAGGTAACGATTCATGTGGGACTTCTTTCAAGCTCATGATGCCAAAGTCCCATGACTCAGACAACTCACGCAACACCCAGCGAGATAGTTAGGGGATCAGTATGAAATGGTCACCGTGATATCAGATAGCGAGATCCCGCATTTGACATAGCGGGATGAAGAAACGGCGATGTATGTCCAAGTTAGTATGGTGTTCCCATGTACATGCTGCCTTTTGCCTTCTAGGTGGTGAAGGGAGGTGCTGCTGAAGAAGCTGAGGTATATGTCCAAGCGCCGCTTGTACAGGAAGTGGATTATGAAGTTGGTAGATGGGATGCCGAGAAAGCAGACTTTTTTGACCTCAAAGCTGTCGAGCTTCTTGAGTGCTGTACTCATTCAAGCAAGTGGAGAGTAATACATCGCACTCATGACTTCTGCCTTGTAGATGATAGGGAGGATCTGAGGAGTCAAAAGTTGAGCCACTCGCCTCATAATACACAGCCTCAGAACTGTTCTAGTAGCCACAGCAAAGTTACTTGCCACTTATAAACACAAGCCTCGATGTTGTCCATGTCTTGTTGCATACAGGCACGGACTGCTTTATTATCCGAGGAATTGCGAATGGAATTGAACACTGTGAAATCAGCAGGGAACATTCCCATTTCTGGCCTTATGATGTAGGGATGGTCATTGATGAAGCAGCTGAAGATACTTGGGCCTCGGACACTGTCCTGAGGAACTCCTGCAGCGATGTCCTGGGGTTCAGATGATTGGTCTGCAACAACCAAAACTATCTTCAATTGTGCCAGGTATGACTCCAGCCAGTGGAGAATTTCACCTCTGGTCCCCATTAACGTCAGTTTTACTTGGGTCCCTTGGTGCCATACTCGGTTAAATACTGCCTTGGTGTCAAGTGCAGTCACTCCCATCTCACCTCTTGTGCTCTTGCATTCAGCTCTTGCGTACAGAACAAGCTCTCCAGCTGTTTGATCCTGATGGAACCCTAGCTGAGCATCAGTGAACAGGTTATTGCTGAGTAAGTGAAGCGTGATACCATTATTGATAGATTGAGTGTCGGCTGATTGGCAGTTAATTAGCTGGATTGAATTTTTCCTGCCTTTTGTTAATAAGCCATACCTGAGGAATTTTCCACAATGTCAGATAGATGTCCGTGTTGTAGGTACACTGAAAGAGCTTAGCAAGTGTAGTGTCCGTGTGTTGATAAAGACACTGAAGACAGGACTTGGTTCATAGGTGTTTACTAAGCAAAGTCTGGGGGGGGGGGTTCTAACGGATATACACAATATACAGGCTTATATAGCCCGAGTGGCCATTACCGGCACTACAGCACACCTGGGGCTCTTAAAGGCACATACACTACAATTCCTCCCCTTTTAGTTAACCAGTACATCATATTTTAAGTAATTATTAATTACATGTTATAAGAAAAATAATATACACATTGCTGTAGTTAATTAATTATAAGTCAGTCTCTCAGGAGGCTTCCTGACTCGGTCCGGATAACGCCTCGGGGGTGTAGTAGTTTCTGGTAGTGTAGTAGGTTCTTTTGGCAAGGCTGATTCGGCTTGAATGCCAGCGTCGGGTTCATCGGGTTCCAGTATCACCGGATCAGAGGTAGATATGGGTATCTGTACTTCATCGTTAGACATATAGAGTTGTGGTGTAGGTTGTCCCTTTTCGGATGACTTTATGATTTGGTCAGCATGGCACCTTATTATGCTTTCTCCGATGTCCACGGTATACATCAGTGGTCCTAGTCGTGTGCAGATAGTTCCAGGCTGCCATTTCTCGGTATGGTAGTCCCGGGCCAAAACTTGTTGACCTATCTGGAAGGTTCTAGTTGGCCTTTCATTCATGCCTTGAAACTGTCGGTTCTCCACGTCCCTTCTGATGTTGGGCTTGACCAAATCCAGCCGGCATCTTAGGTTTCTATTGAAGAACATCATGGCGGGAGTTTGGTTGGTAACCATATGTGTTGCATTCCTGTATGCGAATAAGAAGTTATCCACCTTGTGCTGAAGTTTTATGTCTTCATTACCCATGGCCTTTATGGCCTTCTTGAAGGTCTGGACAAACCTTTCAGCCAATCCATTGGTGGCGGGATGGTATGGGGCGGACGTGTAGTGCTTAACCCCATTGTTTTTTAAGAACTTTCTGAATTCTTCGGACACAAATTGCTGTCCATTATCAGAACATATTTGTTCCAGCAGCCCATTCCTGGCAAATATGGTCCTTAATACTGTGATGGTTTTTTCCGTGGTGGTGGAGGACATCTTTATTACCTCCGGCCACTTGGAGTGTGCATCAACCGCGATTAAGAACATTGAGTCCATAAATGGACCAGCAAAGTCGATGTGCACCCTTTGCCAGGGAGATGAGGGCCACTCCCATGGATGTAGAGGGGCTTGTGGTGGAGCGTTTTGGACCTTCTGGCATCCTAGGCAGCTCTTGGTCATTTCTTCGATGTCTCCATCGATATCTGGCCACCATACAAATGCCCTAGCTAGGTTCTTCATTTTCACTTCACCCAGATGCCCCTCGTGAAGCTCCTTTAGCACTTTATCCTGGAGTTTGGGTGGAATCACCACTCTGGATCCACACAGCAAGGTTCCTCGGCACACTGATAGCTGTTCTCTTCTTTGCGAGAATGCTGGCAACAGTGGTTCGCCATGTGCTGGCCATCCCTTCACTGTTAAATCGTGGACCCATGAGAGAGTCAGGTCATTTCTCGTCTCCCTTTCAATGGCAGAATTTGTTACTGGTAGACATTCCACTATGGTAGAGTGGAACATCTCTACTGGGTCTACTGTAGGTGCCTCTTCTACCATTGGCAATGGTAGGCGCGATAAACCATCAGCATTCCCATGCTGTTTTGATCCTTTGTATTCTATGTTGTATTGGTGTGCCCCTAGAAAAAGGGACCACCTCTGTAGCCTTTGCGCTGTCATAATGGGAACACCCTTTTTAGGGTTGAATGTGGAGATGAGGGGTTGATGGTCAGTCAAGAAGGTAAATTTTTGTCCGTGTAGGTAATAGTTGAATTTCTTCACTCCCCATACCAGACTGAGTGCTTCCCTGTCGATTTGGGCATAGTTACGCTCAGCTGAGTTTAATGAGCATGACGCAAAAGCTATCGGCCGTTCTGAGCCATCAGGGAATTTATGGGATACTACTGCTCCTATGCTGTAAGGGGATGCATCACACGGCAGTCTGATTGGCAGTGATGGGTTGTAATGAGCCAAAACTTCTTCGGATGTGATTAAGTCTTTGCATTTATGGAAGGCACGTTTACAGTCTTCGTTCCATTTCCAAATCACTCCTGTTTGTAGAAGTTCATTAAGAGGGTGTAGAAGAGTTGATAAGTTTGGTAAAAATTTATGATAGTAATTTATTAATCCCAGGAACGACCTTAATTGTGAAACATATTCAGGTGCTGGGGCTTTTATGACCGCTTCAATTTTTTCAGGTGACTTATGCAACCCTTCCTTATTAATTATGTGGCCACAATATGATATCTGATTTTGGAAAAATTCGCACTTGGGGCGATTTGCTCGTGGGCCCCGTTCTTTCAGCCTAGTGAGCACCTGCTCCAAATTGGCAAGGTGCTCGTTGTCGTTTTCTCCTGTTACAAGGATGTCGTCGAGGTAGCATTGAGTCCCCGGAATCCCTTGCAGGACTTGCTCCATAACTCTTTGCCAGATAGCTGGAGCTGATGCTACTCCAAAAACCAGCTGATTGTACTGGTACAGGCCTTTGTGTGTGTTTATCGTGAGATACTTTTTAGAGGCCTCCTCAACCTCCATCTGTAGATATGCCTGTGCCAAGTCAATTTTGGTGAAACGTTTCCCTCCGGATAGTGAGGCGAAAATATCTTCTATCCTCGAAAGAGGATACTGTACTGTGTGAAGGACCGGGTTTACAGTCACCTTGAAGTCTCCACAGTTGCGAATTTTTCTCTGTTCTTCAGATTTATCATTATTCAATGCTTTTTTCATGACTGGAACGATGGGTGTTGCCCACTCGCTCCAATCTATTTTGGATAATATGCCTGCCTTTTCCAAAGTCTCCAGCTCTGCCTCGACTGCTGGACAAATTGCGTATGGCACCGGTCTTGCCTTAAAAAATTTGGGAATTGCTGCATCTTCCACTTTTATTGAGGCAGTGATGCCTTTCAAGGTTCCTAGTTTCTCTTGAAACACTTCTTTGGCTTTGGCCAAGATGTCTTTTAATCGTTCAGGTATGATGTCATCATTGTTTATTTTCTTACTGGTCACCGTCAGTGTCTAAACGTATCTTTCTGATCCATTCACGTCCCAACAACGGTGGACCACCATCTTGTAGAATGTATAATACAACTTTTGTATTTCCTTGCCGTTGTATACAACAGGCACCCTTATTTTTCCTTTTGGGGTATACTTTCTGCCCCGTATATGTTTTTAAAATAATGGATGTGTCTTTTAGAGGTATATGCGAAAATAGCCTCTCATAATCCCGTCGATTTATTACGGTTAGAGCTGATCCTGTATCTAGCTCCATTTTAACAGGGGACCCCGCTATCATGAGGGTAACCCAAATGGTTTGGTAATCGTCTTTGGCAAGTACATTATGTAATTTGAGAAAGCTTAGTCTCTTGTTTTCGGAGTCACTATCACTCTTCTGGTCTTCGGAGCTACTGTCCGTCATCATTTGTACCTTCCTGTACTTTCCTTTATTGATTTTTTTTCTTCTGTCTATGGATTTATTTTGCCCAGATTGGCATACCCATGCAATGTGTCCAATCTTTCCGCATTGCCTGCATGCTTTGTCTTGAACCAGCAGTCCTTCTGGTTATGGGTGGATCTGCTGCAGCGATAACATCTTTCGAAACCCTGTGTCATTTCATGGGTGCCGAAGTCCTGTGTCTTTTGTTGTATCTCTGCAGCTCCTCTTGCTGCTGCTTCGTATGATACAGCCATACTGAAAGTTTTGTCCAATGTTAAATCTTTTTCAGAAAGCAGCCTTTTTTGTGTTCCTTCACTTAAGAGACTGCAAACGAATTTGTCTCGAAGATAATCTGCTAGTCCTGCCCCGAATTGGCAGTACTTTGATAGCTTTCTTAATTTGGTTAGGTAATCAGCGTTACTTTCATTCTTGTGTTGATTTCTCTTGAAGAATTTGAATCGTTCCGCTATCAGCAGCGGTGTTGGGTTTAAGTGCTCCTGCAGGGTATCAACTATTTCTTTAAAATTCTAGTCCTTTGGTTTGGCTGGAGTGATTAAATTTTGTAACAGCCCGTATGCCTTTGCGCCCATTAGGTTCAGCAGTACTGAAGCTTTTTTTTCATCTTCTATTCCATTTGCAGTGCAATATACCTCTACTCTTTCCACGTATGTGGTCCAATCCTCTAATTTGCTATCAAAAGCATCTATATTGCCAGACTTAGGCATTTCAGAAAAGATATGGCGCGTCTCGCGCTTTTCTTTCTTTTCAGCAGCAAAGATATGGTGCTTCCCGCGCTTTCCCGCCGCTGCTGCCGATGACAACGCTGTTTCCCGCGGTTTCCGTTCTTTGTTTTTTTTTAATTTAATTTTATTTGTTTACAGTTGGAGACTCGTTCCTGCCGGACTTTCTCTGCAGGCCTGAACGCTGACCTGCTTGCCGCGCCGGCCGTCTCCCGAGTGCTCCCTCCCAGTCCGTTATTGCTTGCCTCCAATTTCGCTGCCTGTCTCAGCTGTAGAGCCAGCCACTGGAGCCCCAGCCTGACGCCCAGGAAGGATTAGCGCAGTACCTGCCACCAGCTTGGCCAGCTGGTGAAACCACAGCTTCTCTCACTTTTTTGAGTCTTCTGGACACCCGAGGAATCGATGTCCTGGAGGTGCTGCTGAATTGCAGGTAAGTCCATTTCCACTTCATCGCCACTTTAGTGTCCGTGTGTTGATAAAGACACTGAAGACAGGAGTTGGTTCATAGGTGTTTACTAAGCAAAGTCTGGGGGGGGGGTTCTAACGGATATACACAATATATAGGCTTATATAGCCCGAGTGGCCATTACCGGCACTACAGCACACCTGGGGCTCTTAAAGGCACATACACTACAGCAAGAGCTGAGGCTAATTCAGGAGCACAGGCCTTCAGTGCTACAGTTGGGACGTGGTTTGGACCCGTCACCTTTTCTGTGTTTCTTGACTCATCAGTTTCTTCATATCACGTGGAGTGAATTGAGTTGACAGAAGAATGGCATCTGTGGTGTGGGCGATCTCAGGAGGAGGCCGAGAATGATAATCAGCTCAGTACCTCTAGTTGAAGATTGGTTGCAAACCCTTCATCCTTGTCTTTAACCTTGTGCTGGGCTCTGCCAATGCTGAGAATGGGAATATTCATGCTACCTTCTCATCCCGTCAGTGCAATTGTGCACCACGATTTGATGTGGCACAGCTCCAGAACTTTGACCTGATCCATTGGTTGTGTGGTCACCTAGCTCTGTCTCTGCTGCTTCTGCTGGTTAGCATGCATAAAGTCCTGTATTATAGGTTCATCTGGTTGGAACCTTATCTTCATGTATGCCAGGTGTTGCTTCAGGTATGCTCCTGTACAGCCCTCATTAAACTAGGGATGGTCATCTGGCTTGATGGTAATAGAGGAGTGAGTGATATGTCAGGTCTAAAGGTTACAGATTGTGGTGGTTAAGACTCTGCTTTTGATGACTCACAATGCCTCATGGATGCACAGCTTTGAGGTAATGACTCTGATCTTATTCCAACTATCACGGAGGTTCTGCCACATGCCTCGATGTATTGTGTCTTCAGTGTGACGGACGTGGTCTCCACAAGGACTTGGTGGTGCTCACTCCTACCAATATATCATGGACAGACGTAGATTTGTGAGGCTGAGGCAGGACTGCATAAATGTAGTCTATTCCCTCGTATTGTTTTGTTCACCAATTGTCCATCTGGCAGCTATCTGTTTCAGGGCCTGGCCAGTTCCTTCAGTGGCAATACTGCCACGTCACTTTTGGTGGTAAAAATCACTGCATTCTGTGCTCTTTCTACGCTCAGTGCTTCCCCCCAGTGTGCTCAACGTGGAGGAGTACTGATTCATCAGTTAAGAGGGAGCGTTAAGTGGTAATCAGCAGGTGCTTTCCTTGCATATGTTCGATTCTGGAGTCAATTTTAATGAAGGTCAGAGTCACTCCCCTCAGACTGTACAAATTTCTGCTCTCATTTGCTGGTGGGAGAGGACATAGCCAGGGAATGGTGCTGGAGTCTGGAATATTGTCTGAAAGGTATGATTATATATAGGCTGTTGCTTGGCTAGTCTTTGAGACAGCTTTCGTAACTTTGGCACTAGTCCCCAGCTGTTAGTGAGGAGCAAACATAGAAACACAGAAACATAGAAGATAGGAGCAGGAGTAGGTCATTCGGCCCCTCCAGCCTGCTCCGCCATTCAATGCAATCATGGCTGATCATCCAAATTCAGTACCCTGTCCCTACTTTCTCCCCGTACCCATTGATCCCTTAAGCCTTAAGAAATATATCCAACTCCTTCTTGAATATATTTAATGAATTGGCCTCTACTGCCTCCTGTGGTAGTGAATTTCACAGGTTCACCACTCTCTGGGTGAACACATTCCTCCTCATTTCTGTCCTAAATGGCTTACCCCTTATCCTTAGACTGTGACCCCTGGTTCTGGACTCCCCGACCATCGGGAACACCCTTCCTGCATATAGTCTGTCCAGTCCTGTCAGAATTTTATAACTTTCAATGAGATCCCCTCTCATTCTTCAAAACTCCAGCGAGTATAAGCCCAATTGACCCAATCTCTCCTCATGCGTCTTTCCTGCCATCCCAGGTATCAGCCTGGTGAATCTTCACTGAACTCCTTCCATGGCAAGAACATCATTCCTCAGATAAGGTGACCAAAACTGCACATAATACTCAAGATGTGGTCTCACCAAGGCTCTGTACAACTGCAGCACGACATCCTTGTTCCTGTACTCCAACCCTCTCGCTACGAAGGCCAACATACCATTTGACTTCTTAACAGCCTGCTGCACCTGCATGCTTACCTTCAGTGACTGGTGCACAAGGACACCCAGGTCTCGTTGCACTTCCCCTTTTCCCAATCTATTGCCATTCAGATAATAATCTGCCTTCCTGTTTTTGCCACCAAAGTGGATAACTTCACATTTACCCACGTTATATTGCATCTGCCATGCGTCTTCCCAATCACCCAACCTGTCCAAATCATCCTGGAGTTTCTCGGCATCCTCCTCACAGCACACACGCCCACCCAGCTTTGTGTCATCTGCAAACTTGGAGATATTACATCTAGTTCCCTTGTCTAGATCATTAATATATATTGTGAATAGCTGGGGTCCAAGGACTGATCCCTGCCGTGCCCCACTAATCACTGCCTGCCACTTGGAAAAAGACCCGTTTATTAAATAGTGGGGTAACATTAGCTAACCTCCAATCCATCGAATGTTGGAAGATGATCAGCAATGCATCTACTATTTCTAGGGCCAATTCCTTAAATACCCTAGGATGTAGATTATCAGGCCCTGGGGATTTATCGGCCTTCAATCCCGTCAATTTCCCTACAAATACCGATTTCTTTCAGTTCCTCCCTTTCATCAGAACCTATGTTCCCTGACATCTCTGGGAGGTTATTTGTGTCCTCCTTTGTGAAGACAGAACCAAAATATGTATTTAATTGGTCAGCCATTTCTTTGTTCCCCATTATAAATCCTTCTGAATCTGACTGCAAGGGGCCTACGCTTGACTTCACCAATCTTGTTCTCTTTACATATCTATAAAAGCTTTTACAGTCAGTTGTTATGTTCCCTGAAAGCTTACTCTCATATTCTATTTTCCCCTTCTTAATTAATCCCTTTGTCCTCCTTTGTTGAATTCTAAGCTGCTCCCAATCCTCAGGTTTACTGCTTTTTCTGGCCAATTTATATGTCCTCTACTTGCAGCTTATGCTATCCCTAATTTCCCTTGTTAGCCACGGTTGAGTCACCTTTTTTGTTTTATTCTTATGCCAAACTGGGAGGAACAAATTCTGTAGGTCATTCATGCAATCTTTGAAAGTTTGCCATTGCCTGTCCACTGTCAACCCTTTGAGTTACATTCCCCAATCAATCCTACCCAACTCACACCTCCGGCCATCGTAGTTTCCTTTATTTAAATTCAGGACGTTAGTCTCTGAGTCAACTAATTCATTTTCCATCTTAATGAAGAATTCTATCATATTATGATTGCTCCGACCCAAGGGGCCTCGTACAACACGATTGCTAATTAATCCTTCCTCATTACATAATACTCAGTCTAAGATGGCCTGATCTCTGGTTGGTTCCTCGACATATTGGTCCAGGAAACCATCCTGTAAACACTCCAAGAATTCCTCCTCCACAGTATTGTTACTAATTTAGTTAGCCCAATCTATATGTAGATTAAAGTCACCCATGATTACTGCTGTGCCCTTATTGCACGCTTCTCTAATTTCCCTTTAATGCCATCCCCTACCTCCGCATTACTGTTTGGAGGTCTATGTGCCACTCCCACCAACGTTTTCTGCCCCTTGGTTTTTCTCAGTTTTACCCATACAGATTCCACATCATCAGAGCTAATATCCTTCCTTACAATAGTGTTAATCCCTTCTTTAACCAGCAATCTTGCCGCACCTCCCTTTCCTTTTTGCCTATCTTTCCTGAATATTGAATACCCCTGGATTTTGAGTTCCCAGCCTTGGCCACCCTGGAGCCATGTCTCCGTAATCCCAATCAAATTATATTTGTTTACCTCTATTTGCACAGCTAATTCATCCACCTGATTACGAATGCTCCTCGCATTAAGACACAAAGCCTTCAGGCTTGTTTTTTTAACGCTTTTAGACCTATTATAATTATTATTTACTGTGGCCATGTTTGATTTGAACCGTTGATTTCTCTGACTGCCACTTTTGTTTTTCTCCTTCCTATCTTTTGTTTTATCCTTGTTTCCCTTTCCTCTGTCTCCCTGCACAGGTTCCCAACCCCCTGCCATTTTAGTTTAAACCCTCCCCCAGAGCACTAGCAAACACTCCTGTAGGACATCGGTCCTGGCCCTGCCCAGGTGCAAACCGTCTGGTTTGTACTGGTCCCACCTCCCCCAGAACCGGTTCCAATGTCCCAGGAATTTGAATCCCTCCCCCTTGCACCATTCCTCTAGCCACGTATTCATCTAAAATATCCTTCTATTTCTACTCTGACTAGCAAGTGGCACTGGTAGTAATCATGAGATTAATACCTTTGAGGTCCTATTTTTTAATTTACCTCCTAAATCCCTATATTCAGCTTTCAGGACCTCATCCCGTTTTTTACCTATATCGTTGGTACCTATATGCACCATGAGAACTGGCTGTTCACCCTCCCCTTCCAAAATGTTCTGCAGCTGCTCTGAGACATCCTTGTCCCTTGCACCAGGGAGGCAACGCACCATCCTGGAGTCTTGTTTGCGGCCACAGAAATGCCTATCTATTCCCCTTACAATAGAATTTCCTATTACTATAGCTCTACCCCTGTTGTTCCTCCCGTCCTGTGCAGCAGAGCCACCCCTGGTGCCAGGAAGTTGGCTGCTGCTGCCTTCCTCTGATAAGCCATCCCCCTCAACAGTATTCAAAGTGGTATATCTTTTTGAGAGGGGGATGTCCACAGAGGACCCCTGCGCTACCTGCCTGCACCTACTACTCTGTCTGTTGGTCACCCCTTTCCTTTCTGCCTGTCCAACCTTTGCCTGTGGTGTGACCAACTGCTTAAACGTGATATCCACGACCTCCTCAGCATCGCGAATGGTCCAGTATGTAGCCAATCGCAGCTTCAGCACCGCAATGCGGTCTGCCAGTAGCTGCAGCTGGACACACTTCCTGCACACATGGTTGTCAGGGACACAGGAAGTGTCCTGAGTTCCCACATAGCGCAGGAGGAGCATACCACGGGGCCGGATTGTCCTGCCATGACTTACCCTTTAATTAATTGAAATTAAATTAAAACAAATCAATCCCACCAATTGCACTACAGTTAAAATATATATTTAAGGGCCCTGGTTTACCAACAGTCCCCGCTACACCACAGCGAGCTTGGAATCTATAAACCACAGAGTTAAAGTTTAAAAAGACCAATCACTTACCTGCTTTCTGGCGACGTCACACTTCAATTACTTTTTACTTCTCTCCCTCCCTCTGAGCTCGGAGATTGGAGATTAGTAAGCCTACCTGGTCCTCGCCACTGCTTTATAGCCTCGCCACCACTCAGCCACCTCGTCTCCTGCAGGTTCGCTGCTGCCACCATTCTGAGGCCTACCTGGTCTTCACTGCTGCTTTATAGCCTCACTGCCGCTCAGCCGCCTCGTCTCCCACAGTTCCACTGCTGCCACCACTCTGAGGTCTACCTGGTCCTTGCCACCGCTTTATAGCCTTGCCGCCGCTCAGCCGCCTTGTCTCCTGCAGGTCCGCTGCTGCCGCCGCTCTGAGGCCTACCTGGTCCTCGCCGTCACTGTATAGCCTCAGCGCCGCTCAGCCACCTCGTCTCCCACAGGTCCGCTGCTCTCTGTATAGTCTTTGTAGGGTCGACTGGCCTGAGTGTGCCTTCAACATAATTCGGTGCTTAGATCACAGTTGTGTGGTCCGTATGTTTTTATTCTTTTTCGCGATGTGATACAAATGAGTGGCTTTTAAGTTAGGTGTCAACCACTTTGATGAGGGACCTGAGTTATGAATAGGCCGAGTAAGAATGGCAGGATTCATTAGCGATTGTGTTTTTACGATAATCCATCATAACTTATACAGTTACCAATGCTTTATTACACATTTGATTATGCTTATTTAAAACTGAATTTTAATTCTCACACTGCCATGGTGGCTTTTGAACTCACGTTCCATTGGATTACTAGTCCAGGCCTCTTCTTATCCAGTAACATAATCATTAGGCTACCTTACCCCTTTCATGTGTACCTCAGTGTGTGTCAAATGGAGATGGAGTATCCTGGCACACATCATTAAGGCTGTAGACATTGCAATTAAAGTTGTATGCACCTCTTCCAAATGCTGGACGTCATTTTCCCCCAAAACACCCAGAGGTATCCTTAAAATTAAGTTTTCAGTGGACCTGCTGAACACTGATAAAACAGATCGTTATTGCTAAGAAATATGGGCACTCTACTTCGAAATAGAACCAGTACTGTGAGAAAATAAGAACATAGGAAATAGGAGCAGGAGTAGACCATAAAGCCCCTCGAGCCTGCTCCACCATTCAATAAGATCATGGCGGAACTTCTACATCAACTCTGCTTTCCCGCCCGATCCCTCCATTCCATTAGTAGCCAAAACTCTATTGATCTCAGTCTTGAATATACTTAGCAACTGAACATTTACAGCCCTGTGGGGAAGAGAATGTCAAAGATTCAAGATGAAGAAATTTCTCCTCATTTCAGTCCCAAATAGCCAACCCCTTATCCTGAGACTATGACCACTATTTCCAAACTCTCCAGTCAGGGGAAACAGCTCTCAGCATCTACCCTCTCAAATCCTCAAAGAAAGTTTTACGTTTCAATGAGATCACCTCTCATACTTCTAAACTCCAGCGAATATATCCCATTTTATTCAATCTCTCCTCATAGTACAGCCCTCTAAACCCCGGAATCAATCTGGTGAACCCTTGCTGCAGTCCCTCTAAGACAAGTATATCCTTCCTTAGGTAAGGAGACCAAAACTGTACATAGTATTCCAGGTGTGATCTCACCAATGACCTACATAATTACAACAAAAGACTAACATAACATTTGCCTTCCTAGTTGCATGCTGTACCTGCATGTTCACTCGCTGTGATTAGTGTGCAGGGACACCCAAATCCCTCTGAATACCAACATTTACTAGCCTCTCACACTTTAAAAAATATTCTGCTTTTCCATTCTTCCTACCAAAGTAGATAATTTCACACTTCCCCACATTATACTCCATCTTCCACCTTCTTGCCCAATCACATAACCAGTCTATATCCCTTTGCAGCCTCTTTGCGTCCTCTTCACAGCTTACGTTCCCATCTAGCTTTGTATTGTCAGCAAACTTGGCTATATTACACTCAGTCCCCTCGTCTAATTCATTGATATAGATTGTAAATAGCTGAGGCCCAAGCACTGAGCCTTGTGGTACTCCACCAATTACAACTGCCATCCTCAAAATCACTCGTTTATTCCTACTCTCTGTTTTCCATCCATTAACCAATGCTCAATCCATGCTATTACATTACCCCCAATCCCATGAGGAAGAAACTTCATTATATCTGCATGCAGTACAAAATGGAGGTTCAGTGGAGGATTATAACACACACTTTTAAATGCATACTTTGCACAGGATGTGTATCATTGAATTGTTAGAATTCCTTAACTTCAAATGGCCAAACCTATTCCTCTGTACCGCATAATACCAAATGAGTCATCAAGGGCCGATTTAGTGCTTCTGTGCACTTTGCAAACAAAAAATATTACTGAACCAGGAATAGCGGAGCCCGATATCTGAGTGAACTGGTCATAGGTAGGAAAGTGTAGCTACGCACATCAGGGAAAATAACGAGTGAGTTGAAAATTCATTTTTGATTATCTTGCATGGAAAGCTATACTCCAAGAGGATGATGCAGATTGTGATACCCAGCAAAGAAAAGTATAAAGGTAGTGGGAAAGGAGAAGAGGATGTTACTCCTAAAAGTGCCTTTAACTACTATATGGGATATATCAGCCCATGAGGAAATGAATCCCTGATCCAGGATTGGCAGTCATGTCTTCCCTCTGTCACACCACTGTGCCCAGCTACGTCTGTAATGTGTGGCTATTTTCATCTCAGAACATTCTTCGGGGGAAAAGGAGAACAACCAGATGCTGTGGTCCATGTCACGACTAAAGAAAGACAAGGGTTGATGTCCTACAAACAAGGTTTCAGGAGCTAGGGAGGAAACTAAAGAGCAGGAACTCAAAGGTGGTAATCACTGGATTATTCCCAGTGCCATGCGCTACTGAGTATAGGAACAGAAAGATAAAACAGGTTAAGGCATGGCTGGACAAATGATTCTGGTTGGTAAAAACGGCTTCAGACTACCAACCTGCCTCCATCCCACCCCCATGCGATTTTCGAGAGTGTCGGGTCAGCCGCTCTCAAACTGACCTGACGGAAACCGATGGGACAGATAGTTTAGACAGTTAAGAGCCTGTTAGCTGCCTTTCTACTCCTATTTTTAAAGTACTTTCCCATTTTCGTGCTTCTGGCTCCTGTTTCCTCTCTTGTCAGAAACACGCCAGCTGCATGGAGACGAGTTTGTCGAGGACATGAATTGTAGTCATTGGTGCAGCACTTTAAAAGTGCACCTTTAACATGGCTGACATTCAAATGCAACAACTTTGTTGTTGGTGGTGTGGGATAAGATTTTGCAAATCTACTGACCTTGTGACTGTTCAAGCTGACACCCATCTGCAGTGTGACCTGATTGGAATCATTTCAGGCCATTTTGAGTGTGCGCTTGCAAGCTTCTTGCCTCAACTGAAATCTATAGCAACGGGATGGGAACAATTTACATCCTCTCATTCTGGTCGTCAGATTCGGAGGAAGAGCAGCCGCGGCAGCACCACAACCAGCCACCACAGTAGCACCAGCATCAGGAGCAGCAACCTCCTCCTCACCCACCTGATGCTGCACTGAACACAGGGCATCAGCCCCTGACAAAATTGCTGCCAGAGGCTACCGATTGCATCACGATGGCCAGATTTTCTTCACTTGATGTTGTAAACCCTGGCTGCCACTTGATGCGCCAGGTTGACACCATCCCACACCAGCACCATCCTTTAATATCCAAGCCATTCCATGCACACTCATCACTATAGCGGGGGGGGGGGGAATTATGAATGAACAATCAGAGGAATTCAGCAAGACACTTCTCAATGTATGCTCAGATCTGTTCAATAAGGGGCACTTTGGGAAAAAGATATTGGCCCAGAAATTCGAGTCGGGGGCTTGCCGCGCGTGTAAGCCCCCGATCTGCACTTACCCGACGCGCCGGCCGTTGAGCTTCAGGAATGCCTGCAATTGCTGTTTTAAAATGTTGACTCCCGGGCAGCGTCTGACGTCACGCCGCCCAGGAGTGCAGCCAGCGCGAAGCCTGGAGCGCGCTGTGCAACTGAGACACGCCCCTTGAGGTCTCAGTTTAACAGGACACGCCCCCAATGTTTCTGCCAAGCTGCTAAGCATTTTTACATGCAAAGCAGCAGTTTAAATAGGTTTTTGGAAGTTTTTTGAAGCTTTTGGTAACTTTTATAAACTTTTAAAAACGTTTACATTATTTTGAAGAATCTGAAGTAGTTTTAAACAGAATTAAAGCAATTTAAAGACTTTTAAAAGCCCTAAAAGAATTTTTTAAATTCCATTTATTTATTTAGCAATGTCGTCGTCATACGTGTCTTCACACTGTTCCCTTTGGGGAACTGTATGAAGTGGTGGAAGGATTTATGGCCATGATTAAAGCTCATTCCGCGACCATAACCATCCATTAGGGCGGTTAGTCCTATGGCGGGAGGGTTTTACGGGCTCCCACAAGCTATACAAGGAGTGGGGGCCACCCACACCCACGGACGCAAATATCCCACTGGATGTCAACCCAGAATTTAGAGCCGGAGCTCCGACTCCACTTGCCAGGACTGTCTGGAGTGGGGTTCGAAACCCTACCCTGATCTGGCCTAGCGGCAGGGATCCTACCGCTATGCCAAAGGCCCAATCCGATTAGCAACGTGAAATGGCTGGAATGAGCACAATTCACGGCATTAAAAGAACTCACAATTGAACTGTTGATGACCTCAGCAATCTCCTCAAGGAGGTGGAGGCGCAGCGCCTGCTCATCATTGGTAATGAGAAGTCAAAGGCGCCGCAAAAAGGGCAGATGATAGCTTGGTCTTTCAAGTGGCAGCATAGGGCTCGAGTCACGGGGAGGGAAAAGGCGCAGGAAACGTATGGGTGTCACCTTTTGTGCAGAGTGGGCCTTTTGCGTAGCAGTAAGCATCCCCGCCGCTGGGCCAGAAGGAGTAGGGTTTTGAACCCCACTCCAGACAGTCCCGGCAAGTGGAGTCAGAGCTCCAACTATAAATTCTGGGTGGACATCCAGCGGGATACTTGCATCCATGGGTGTGGGTGGCCCCCCCCTCAGATGGGTTGTGGGAGCCCGTAAAACCCTCACACCATAGGACTAACCACCCTAATGGCTGGTTCAAAGATGGTTACGGTCACGGAATGAGCGTTAATCACGGCCATAAATCCTTCCACCACTTCATACAGTTCCCGAAAGGGAACAGTGTGAGGATACGTACGACGATGACCTCTTGCGCAATGCACCTCCTTGGACCCTCAGTCGCAGATGCGAGGGGGCAAATCGTGCAATTGTTAAATTTTTCATTTTATTGACATGTAAAATGTTGGCCCAGTAATTCCCTTCCAAATGCGCGAGTACGGTCGGGGTACTTACCCATCTGGCCGGAGGAAATGCCGGTTTTCAGCATGCACAGCGCATGCGGGGAAAACCGGCATTTCCTGTCCTCTGAACGAAGGGGTTCAGAGGCAGAACGCGTGCGCAGTATAATTCGCCGCTTTCATTCATGCTTTCAGTCAGGTCAAGTCCTTACAACTTACACATGAAAAAAGCATGGGTACAGTTGCTCCAGAGGCTGCGGAGGAAGATATTTCTTATCGTGGAGCTTCTGAAAGTATGTATGTCTGTATATATTCCTTTGCGTGTTATGTATATATTCCTTTACTTATGTGTATGAATGTATTATTTAATTATGACTTTCAGAGAAAGTAACTTATTGTAAAATCATAATTAAAAACATACATTCATACACATAAGTAAAGGAATATAAAACATACATACATATACGTAAAGGAATATATGCGGACATACATACATAATTACTTATTACTGATGAAAAGTTTCTTTCTTAAAAGTGCTGGAAATGTTACATTACTCATTTTAGAATACTCATTTTCACATTCAATTCACACAGCCACAATTGCTCCTTCTACCTACCGTTCTGAAAACCCGTTTAAAAAAAAAAAATTAAACTTTAAAACTTACTTAAAATTTCTTAAAATAACTTCCCTCCCTTTCCCAAACAAAAATATTGCCTTTCAGAAGCTCCACGATAAAATATATCTTCCTCCGCAGCCTTGGAACAACTTTACACATGCTTTTTTCAAGTGTAACTTGTAAGGACTTACCCTCACTGAATCCATGAATGAAATCGACAAAGTTCACTGCGCAAGCACTGCCTGTGCAGTCGCACGCGCTGTGCCTATGAACCCCTTCGTTCCGAGGACTGGAAATGCCGGCGTTTCCCGCATGCGCTGTGCATGCTGAACGCCGGCATTTCCAACGGCCAGATGCGTGAGTACCCAGACCATACTCACGCATTTGGTCATGAATTTCTGGCCCAATACACTGTATAACAACACATTACCAGGAACTTCACATGGACATTGGCTAAACCTCTCAAGTACCTATCCTTGTGTGTTGTTAGTTGGTATGCTTGCAATAGGATGAGGGTGAGTGTGAGGGGTGGGTAGTGAGATGGGGAAGTGATAAAGTAGATAGAGAGGGTTGGGTGGAGGTTCAAGGTAGGAGATCTCTTCCGTCATTGAAAGTGAAGAATACCACCCTGTGTGCTGTGACTCCCTCCATAAGCATATGAAGGGAGTCATGGGAGAGCCTGGGTGAAAGTGTTCACCTTTGTGCAGTGATTGTCAGTGTTTGCAGCACCTCAATGCTGTCAAACACTGACAGATCAACTGTCAAAATAAAATTGTACATGGTCCCTTTAAGGAAACTGGCAGATGATGTGTCATCAAATGACGTCATCAGATCCGCTTCCTGTTACTTGGCTGGTAAACCCGCATGGCCAATGAAGGGAAAACCACGTCTGCAGCTGGGGGCGGGACCGGAACCCGAAAACCAGTGTCCCGCCCCCATCCCGCCTCCAGAAGGTGTCAAGAGGACTTAGGCAGGCAAACAGAATTAGACTAAAGAGTAGTCCAGAAAGCGAAGTGATCAGACAGGGGAGCAATGCTAATTCGACTAAAGTGTGTTTAAAGTGTATGTGCATAAATGCACACAGCATGAAAAATAAGGTTGGTGAGCTGCAGACACAAGTGAGGATATGAAATAGTGGCATTAACAGAAAACTGGCTCAAACAAGGGCAGGGATGGGAACTTAATGTAATCAGGGGGAGTAGATAAGGAGAAAACAGGAGGGGTTGACAGTATTGAAAAAATACTCTGTTACCGTCCTGGAAAGGTATGATTTGCTTGAAGGCTCTAAGACAGAAATGTTTTGGTTAGAGCTAAGAAGCAGAATATGAGCTGCTCCGCTGCTTGCTGTATAGCAGAGACTGCCAAATAGTGGGAAGCGGATTGAGGAGGAAATTTGCAAGAACATCTGAGAAAGATGTATAAATCAATAGAATAGTGATAATGGGGAACTTCAATTACCCTAATATAGACTGAAGGAGAAAACAATGTAAAGGGCAAGGAGGGCGACAATTCCTGAAATGTGTAGAGGAGAATTTTCTTGATCAGCATGTTTCCAGTCCAACGAGGAAGGAAGCAGCACTGGGTCTAATTCTCGAAAATAAAGTTGGGCAAGTGGAGCATGATTCAATGGCAGAGCATTTGGGAAACAGTGATCACAATATCATTCGTTTTAGAGTAGTTATAGAAAAGGACGAGAAACAATCAAAGGTGAAGATATTCAACTGGAACAGGGCTAATTTCAATGAGTTGAAAATGGATCGGGCCCAGGTAAAATTGAAATAAAAATTGTTGGGTGAAACAAAAATTTAGCAATGGGAGGCCTTCAAGGTGTAGATAGTTCAGGCACAGACTAGACAGATTGATATAAGGTGGGGGCGGGGGTGTGGTGGGGAAGGAAGGGCATCCAAAGCCAGGGCTCCCTCGATGACTAAATACATTGCGTTAAACTGAAACAGAAAAGGGAGGCTTATGATAAATGTCAGAATCATATTACATTAGAAAATTGCTGAGGAGAAATTAAAAAGTAAATAAGATGGGCAAAGAGAAGGTATGAGACAAGATTAGTGGGTAAGATAAAAGGGGGCACTAACATATTTTATAAACATATAAAGATTTTAAAAAATAGTGAAAGAAAGTTTGGAGCCAATAGGGACCAAAAAGGTGATCTTGTGGAGGCAGAAGGCATTGCTGAGGTACTAAATGAGTACTTTGCATCTGACTTCAGTAATGAATAGGCTGATATTACAGTAATGGAAGAAGGGTAGAGAAATTGGATAGGATAGACATAAATAAAAGAGGAGGTAATTAAATGGTTGTCAGTGTTTAAAGTAGAAAAGTGACCCAGCTCTGATGGGATGCATCCTAGGTTGCTTGGGGAAGTAAGGGTGCAAATAGCGGAGGCTTTGGCCATAATATTTCAATCTTCCTTGGATATGGCTGTGGTTCCAGAGGGCAGGAGGGTTGCAAATGTTACACACCTGCTCAAAAAATGGAACAGAGGTAAAAGGGTTAACTACTGATTAGTCAGCTTAATGTCGGTGGTGGGAAAACTTCTAGCAACCATAATCCTAGACAAAATTAATTGTCATTGGTTAATAAATGACAGCCACGATGATGTTAGTGCAGTTGATGTTGTGTATATGGACTTTCCGAAGGTGTTTGATGTAGTGTCAGAATATAGCAAAACTGAAGCCCATGGGATTACCTAGACAGTGGGAACGTAGATATGACATTGGCCAGGAGACAGAAAGCAGAGATTAGTGGCGAAAGGTTGTTTATCAGACTGGAGGGAGGTATACACTGGTGTTCCCAAGGAGTCCATATTGGGACCGCTGCTCTTTTGATACATATTAATAACCTGGGCCTGGTTGCATAGGGCATAATTCCAACGTTTGCAGATGTCACAAAGCTTGGAAATGTAGTGAAAAGTGAGGAGTAGCAGAGTTCAAGAGTTTATAGACAGACTAGTAAAATGGGCAGACGCGTGGCAAATTAAATTTAATGTGGAGAAGTGTTATGTGATTTACAGCCAATGAAGTACTTTTTGAATTGAAGTTACTGTTGTAATGTAGGAGACACGACAGCAGATTTGCGCACAACAAGCTCCCAGAAACCGCAATGTGATAATGATCAGATAGTTTGTTCCTGGTGATGTTGATTGAGGGGTAAATATTGGCTTGGACTCTGGGAACAACTTCTTTTCTTCGAAATAGTGCTATAGATCTGCTGCGTCCACCTGAGAGGGCAGAACAGGGCCTCAGTTTAACATCTCATCTGAAAGATGGAACCTCCGACAGTGCAGCACTCCCTCAGTACCATTACTGTAGTTTCAGGCCAGATTTTTGTGCTTACGTCTCTGGAGTGGGAATTGAACACACAACCTTCTGACTCAGAGGTGAGGGTGCTACCAACTGAGCCTCAGCTGACTCCAATCTGACTAATATCCATTCACCACTACTGTCTGCTTTCTGCCCCTTAGCCAATTTCATATCCAAGCTGCCACTGCCATTTTAATCCCATGGGCTCCAATTTTGCTAAGAAGTCTATTTTGTAGCACTTTATCAAATGTTTTTTGAAAGTCCAGATAAACAATAGCAACCACAATACCCTCGTCAAACCACTTGTTACTTCATTAAAGAAATTTAAGTTATACTGTGTGCAGTTCTGGTCGCCACACTATAGGAAGGATGTGATTGCTTTGGAGAGGGTGCAGAGGAGATTTACCAGGATGTTACCTGGGCTGGAGCGCTTCAGCTATGAAGAAAGACTGCACAGGCTGGGGTTGTTTTCCTTGGAGCAGAGAAGGCTGAGGGGGGACCTGATTGAGGTGTACAAAATTATGAGGGGCATAGATAGGGTAGATAGAAAGGAACTTTTTTCCCTTAGTAGAGGGGTCAATAACAAGGGGGCATAGATTCAAGGTAATGGGCAGGAGGTTTAGAGGGGATTTGAGGAAGAACTTTTTCACCCAGAGGGTGGTTGGAATCTGGAACTCACTGCCTGAAAGGATGGTAGAGGCAGGAACCCTCACAACAGTCAAGAAGCATTTGGATGAGCACTTGAAATGCCATAGCATACAAGGCTATGGACCAAATGCTGGAAAATGGGATTCTATTAGACAGGGCTTGATGGCTGGCACGGACGCGATGGGCCGAAGGGCCTCTTTCTGTGCTGTATAACTCTATGACTCTCTATAACTCAATCAAATTTCTAGGACACGATTTGAATTTATCAAATTCATGTTCGCTGTCAATTATTAATCCATGTTTTACCAATTGCCAATTAAATTTCTCGGATTATTGTTTGTAAAAGTTTCCCCACCACCGACGTTAGGCTGACAGGCCTGTAGTTACTGGGTTGACCCCCCTCACCTTTTTTAAACATGGGTGTAACATTTGCAATCCTCCAGTCCTCTTGAACCACTCTCACATCCAAGGAACCTTGAAGGATTGTGGCTAGAGCCTCCACTATTTCCACCCTTAGTGCCCTCAGCAACACAGGATGCGTTGCATCCGGGCCAGGACACTTTTCTACATTGAGCACTGCCAGACATTTATTTATTAACTCTTTATCTATTTTTATCATGTTTAATTTCTCTACTATCTCCTCCTTTCCCCCTCCTACTATCGGATAGAAGCTCTAAATGCAGAAGTTCTCCTATTGTCGTTCGTAGCTTAAACATTTGTAACACAAATTGGAAACTGGTTGAAATGCACAGGACGGTGGTGTTTTCCGGATGAATGTGTGAGTTTATTCTTTGGTAGCTGATCCATACAAACCAGGATTTTGGTTGTGAGAAGAGCAAAATGAGAGACAAAGTATGGGAGAAGAAAAAGCTCATTGAGGGCTCTCACCATAGGCCAGGGAACCTCTTGTTGCAAGAGTTTGGTGTCCCTCGATTAAGGAGGGATCAGCAATGGATCCTGACATCAGCCAGTTTTTCATCACACAAAGAGTGATCAACACGTGAAATTAACTTCCGGATAGCGTAGTGGAAATGAAATCTCTGTATGCATTTCAGAACCAATTGAATGCCGCATTGGGGGTAGGCATTTGTGTTAGTCTGGATGGGAGCAAAGACTGATTGGCCTTCCTGATTTTATCATCACAATCTCACGAGTCCTAATGGACGCCGCTCCTGTATGGATGAGGTGAGAGCAATTTGTTAACTGTGTGGGCCACAAGGAGAAATGGTCCATTTCCAACACATTGGCCGACACAGTGGTATCAGTAGACAACAGGTGAAGAAATAGCCCCTGACAGTATCTGAACTTCGCATAAAGATGGCTACTTGGACGGTGTATGGGAAGGCTTCTCTTATCTGTGCAACGCCAGGAAAGAGGCAATTACTCACAGTTCATTTACTATCCGCCTTTCGAATCACCAAGAAATAACAATTCGTGCCAGCACTCAAAGTAAACAGTCTTGAATCGTGCCCTTGATCTTAACTTCACTTGGGATTCGCTGCTAAATATTCACGAGTCTTTTATCTGTGTCTGGTGGCTTGAGAAGACTTGCTAACATTGATCCAGTCAGTTCGAATCCTTTCACCATGACGCTGCATAATGGAAATTTAAAAAGCATCTGATATGCTCACGTAAAGCTACGAATCAAGCGTTTACCTCAAAACCCCCACATGAGGCTTCAATTCGAATTAAATGACTGGTTCCTTGGTGCAAACAAGTTATATCTGTTACACACACTGGGCCAGGAGTGATACAGTTCCAATCTAAGAGCAAGTGTTTCTATTAATTGCTGGAAGAATCCACTTAGTGAGCTCATAAAAAACAACTCTTTGAGCACAGTGAACATAACAAATCGATAAACATGGCTGCAATTTAAGCAATTTACAGACTGATGTCGGCTTGATTCCTGCAGCAGAAATACCGTCCGTTCTGTGCCCGTTGTGCATCAATTGCCGTTATTACCCTTGAGTAAACCCGGTTAAACCCTGTGACAAAAAAGAAAGATGCCAATAATAATTAATGAGAGTCAACCTGCATCACTTCAGGGACAGAAGGGACCCGTACAAGCCGGACGGGTTGCACTGAACAGGGCGTGGATCAATGTCCTCGTGGGGCGGCTAACTAGTGTTATGGGGGAGGGGTTAAACTATTTTCGCAGGCGGAGTGGAACTAATTTGCAGGGTTATGGGGTGTGGGACTAAATCAAACAGCTCTTCAAAAGAGCTGGCACAGGCACGCCGGGCGGAATGGCCTCCTTTAATGATTTAAGATTCTATGATTCTATGATATGCTGGTATCAGCGCTCAGTATATGCACTATCTATATATATAAATGGATACTTCTTTCTGTCTGTCCTTCTGTCTGTCTGTGCTTCTGTCTGTCTGTCCTTCTGTCTGTCTGTCCTCACATGTGCGTCTGTCCGGCTATGCGCTCGAAAGTTATAGAGCGTACCTACGCATGCGTTACGTCGAAAGAAAGCTTACCTTTCCGAAACGCTGGTAAGCATATTTACGTTTCGGCCGGACAAAAATTGCGCCCGCGGTATCCGAAAAACCTTCAACATTCCGCTCATTAGCATCTCATTATCCGCTCATTAGCGACAGAGTGACCTCGAGGTTGACCAATCGTACGCCGGGTTGCTGGCGCATGTGGCCGGGCCCTCCTACGGTCGAGTGACGGGACGGTTGACCAATCCTACGATTCGGTCACCTGACGGTCGACCAACCGGTGCATTTGTGGGCGGGCCTTATCGTTCTGAACCGAGGTGAGTCGCCACCATCTTGATTCCAAACTTTTCCTTTCTTTTTCCCGCTTTCTGCATCTTTAAAAAAACGTTGCTTTTAAAACACATATTGTTTTTAAAAAAAGTTAATTACGTTCTAAATCTTTTATCTAATCTCATTAATTTTCCTACCTTTCCCCATTTTTCCAGGTAGGCCTCGAAGCCTCGGCCCTCTCCTCCGCACCCACGCCCGAGCTAGGCACCTCCCGGCCCCAGTCAACAAGCGGCCCCCAATCGCCGCCATCTTAGTAAAGGCTGGAGGGGCGGTGGCGGCATGGAGCTCCGCGGAGCAGGAGCGCGGCGGCGTCTAACTCTTTCCCCCCCCCTGTCTGTCTCTCTCTCTCTTCCCCGCGCCTCCTGAATGCGCGGGGGAAGAGGCCCGGGGCATCGTGGCCGCTTTCGGACACTTCAACTCCGTGACAGGTGAGGAGGGTCTTTGTTAACGCAATCGGCCACTCAGGCCCAGAGATCGGGAGGCGGAGGAGGGTTACCAAGGCAACCGGGGCTCGGGCGGGGGGCGGGGCTCCAGAGATCGGGCCTCCGGTGATCGCGGGGGGGGGGGGCGGGCCTCTGGAGACCGCGGCGGGGGGGGCGAGCCTCGGGAGATCGCCGGGGGAGGGGGGGCGAGCCTCGGGTGATCGCGGGGGGGGCGAGCCTCGGGAGATCACAGGGGGGGAGGGGGGGGCGAGCCTCGGGAGATCGCGGGGGGGGAGGGGGGCGAGCCTCGGGAGATCGCGGGGGGGGGCGAGCCTCGGGAGATCGCGGGGCGTGGAGGGGGGGCGATGCTCGGGAGATCGCGGGGCGAGCCTCGGGGGGGAGGCGGGGAGCGAGCCTCGGGGGGGGGGCGAGCCTCGGGGAGACCGGGGGGGGAGGGGGGGAGGCGAGCCTCGGGAGATCGGCGGGGGGACGAGCCTCGGGAGATCGGGGGGTGGGGGTCGAGACTTGGGGGGGGGCGAGCCTCGGGAGATCGGGGGGGCGGGGCTCGGGAGATCGGGGCAGGCGGGGCTCGATAGCTCGGGGGCGG